>NC_080635.1:111506180-111806180 GCF_027579445.1 Ammospiza nelsoni
CTCCCAGGCAGGGGATCTTTCCTAAAGGTTAGTGCTAATGCAACAACCCTCATGTTTTGGAGACTGAAATGGTTAAAAATATGGCCATGTCCAATCCTTGCCAGTTGCTCTCAGGGTCAGGGTATGATCCTGAGGTTGCTGAGATAGAGGTTGCCATACTAGGTCTCCCCTCTTAAAATCCATTATTTGCCTCAACCTTCAAGATTTTTGGAGCTGGAATCCCATTCCTGAAATTCAGGATAAGTGAAAAAAAAAACATTATCTCAAGCGTCTCATGCTTTTTTTTTTTTGAGGAGCACAGAAAATTCTTGTGGCAGACCTGACAGGTCTCATATACCATAGCCTGGTAGAGGATGATACAAAGATTTCTTCCAGAGAGATTTTTAACCCTTTTCTTGTCTGAAACTAAAGATAGCCAAGCAACAGTTCTTTTGTCTTTTCATTGAGGTGAGACAGATCCAAGAGGAACTTGTTAGGAATTTTTTTCCTTCACTCACCTATCTTTATTCTCTTTACTCAACCTCTCCCAATTGCTCCTAGTCATGTCTTGCTGTATTAATCCTAAACTATTCCTTTTTTATTGCAAACACTCTCCAAACACATCTGGATAAAATTCACCCATTCTCCTTCTCCCACCCCCTTCATCCTCTGGTCATGTTTATTGACTTTTACTCTTCATCCCCTCCAGCTCCTTTTATTCCCCATCCTGGTCCTCTCCCAGGTTCCTTTTGGAGCTCTATCTATCTGAACAAAGCCTCCCTGACTCACCACCCTCATTTGGCTGGTTCTGACAGTATTTCAACCTCACATGACAGTGATTTGGCTGCTAGGAGCTGCTGAGGAGAGAGGATCTGGAAGCAGCACAGAGAGGATGCTCACGGTCCCTGAGGTTACTCGGCTGAGTACACAGGAGGCCAGGCTAACAGCTGGCTTCTTCTTCTCAGACTGCCAAGGGTCTTTGACATAAATTTACTCCCAGATCATGCAGAGGAATAATAAAGAAGCTAAACAAATACTTGCTTGAAATAAAACCTTAATTGAGACGTCATTGATATGGCTAATCATTGAATCCTGGAATTATTTAGATTGGAAGGGACCTTAAAGCTCATTTAGTGCCAACCCCCTGCCATGGGGAGAGACACCTTCTACTAGATCATGTTGCACCAACCCCTGTCTAACTTAGTCTTGAGCACTTCCAGGGAAATTCTCATGCAGTTTAGGTCTGGTTATTTAGGTCTGGTTAAGTCTTCCAGAGTTAAGAGCAATGGTGCAGATGAACTGTTTGTGCTTGTTCCTTACCTACCTTTTGATGCCAGGAGAAACAAGGCGTATTAAATATCTTAACTGACATGAATTATTAACAATTACATCCTGGCAGTACCTAAAAGGATCCAAATCACTCTACAGACAACATTTAGAGAAGCTCCATCCACCCACACAGCATCAGCCCAAAGATCTTGCAGTCCATTTCATCAAGGTAAACAGAGACAAGAAAGGGAATTCATTTCCCCAAGACCTCATGGTTAACTGCTTAGGAAAGATACCAAGCACAGTTTTATTTTGCCTTCTACCCAGTACTCTTTTAGTTACATATAAATGACTCCAAGCTCTTAAATTTTTGCAGACTTTTGGTTTCATTACGAAACACAGTAATCACATGCAAAGCCTCCAGGTAACTCAAAGTCTTAGTTTTCTCCTTCAATGGAAAAGCTGATTAGTTTTTTTCCTGTTTGGGAAGGGGTTGAGGTTTTCCCCCTTCTACTTCTAAAACATTAATTATGAGCTAAACATGAATAATTAACAGCCCTCTGACAGAGCACTTCAGGATTTCTGCCTGTGTACTACTAACCTGAGACAGCAAAAAATGGATAATTGTTCAGATTTTTACTTCAAAAGGAGAGTGAAATACTGAGCAGGAGACTGGGAAGGGAAGATGAGCATGGGAAGAAAAGCAGGAGTGATGTTTAGATATCTAAAATTCTTTTTCACCCTTTTTCTTACGTCAGAAATTTGGAAGTGTCCTCCCTGGGTGATAGAAGTGTTGGCAGTTCTTGGACAGCATTCCTTCACCGGATCCCCTCAGCTGCCAGCTGGTTAAAGGGAGGGAAAATTCCAGCTTGGGGAGACAAGTGAACTGGGATAGAACTGGGAGGTGTACAGCCACCAAAGCTGATGGGAACAACCTGGCTGTACCCCAGGACTGGATTATTATTAGAGCTCTTTTTAGTTTCCCAACCTATCAAATACTTCAGTGTGAATGGCAGATCTGACACAGCATCTCCAGGACACCCTTGTCCTTCTGCCATGTGTGGTATTTTCTGGGGTCCCCGTGGCAGGAAGGAAATTATGAATCTGACTCCATGTTCTTAGAAGGCTAATTTATTATTTTATGTTACTATATAATATTAAAGAATGCTATACTAAAACTATACTAAAGACTAGAGAAAGGATATTTACAGAAGGTTTAACAAGATAATAATGAAAAACCCATTACTGTCTCCAAAGCCCTGACACAGCTGGACCATGATTGGTCATTAAGTCAAAATAATTCACATGAAACCAATCAAATGACCACCTGTTAGATAAACAATCTCCAAACTGCATTCCAAAGCAGCAAAGCAGAGGAGAAGCAAATGAGATAATATTGTTTTCCTTTTTCTCTGAGGCTTCTCAGGTTCCCAGGAGAAGAATCCTGGGCAAGGGGATTTTTCCAGAAAATATGACAGTGACAGCCATGGTGTGACAGGCCATGGGAGACAGCAGAGCAGATTAAGAGAGATGCCACTGCTCAGGCTTTAGACCTAATTTAGGACCAAGCAGAGAGGCAGCAGTCCTGGCACTGAGTTCAGACCAGCAGCAATCTCAGAATAGCACATAGAAGCAAAACCCACGCTGTATTTTGGGAGGTGGAGCAATTACTTACAAATGAAGATCCATACGGTGGAAAACAAGGTCACTGTCACAGACACTGCCACCAGAAGCTTGGCTGAAGTTGGCACTGGCTGTGCAAGATGCTGCCAGGATATCTGTGGAAGGCAGGATGTGACTTCCCTTCTGTCCCGTGGTGGAGCCATCAAGATCCTCAAGGATGGCAGAGTGAGGAAAGGGGAAGGACACTTGGAAAGGGGAATTGGTGAAGGTCAGATGTTCAGCTGTCACTGTAAACCCACCTGTGGGTGACAAGCAGCACGTCAAAAAAACAAAATGGTCACCTCATGTGATGGGCCTGAAGACAGCTCTCTGGAGGAAAAGAGACCAACCTCATTCCACCTTGCCTTTGGAAAAATGTCTGATGGGTCAACAAAAATGGGGAGATCCAAGAAAATAAATGGAGATGGTTGTAGGAATAGCTATTGCTGTGCCAGACCAAACCTGCCCAGTACACTGCTGTGACTGTGGCACAGACTGGCCAGGTGCTGCTCCTGGCTCTACCAGCATCTCCTCAGTGACTCCAAACATTTATTCACAGGCCCCACAGCCAAAAATTACAGTGACTCTTATAGATCCTGTCTGCCTTTGTTTTAGAGGTGAGTACATGGTGTAAATGCACTTGACTCTTTTGCGTATGTGCAGCACCTAGCAGAATAAAGCCTAGGCTGAAAAGTGAGTCTGGAGAATTTTTTCACTAGTGAAACAAAGATAGCTACAAAAAATATGAATATTCATGCAGGCTAAAATTTATGAGCACATTAATTTTTACAGAAATGTCAGAAAATCATTGCCCCATGGACTGTAACAAGTGAGCTTTGGCAGGAATGCCATACAATGCACGGGTTACTATATGACTGTCATATTCCCAGTTTTAGCCTGACTAAGCCAGATTTGACTATTCCCCCTGTCCTTTGATCTCATCTCCTGAAATCCTCTTCTATGTTATTGTAGGACAGTCTTCATTTATATATAAATACATTTTATTACAATACAAAAGGCAATTGCAGTTGGAGCATTCTTCAAAGAGCCTTTGAGTACCTCTTCAAAGCTCAGAAGGATGCTTAGTTTACACATTGTCTTAAGCAAATTCACCTCAGGTTTGGGCTGGTAAGCAGTTTGGTGGAATTCTGTGAGGTGGTGTCACAACTTTTAAAGAAATCATCACTCTTGAAATTTTACCTCTCAGAATGAAGATGCAGAAACAAGGCAGTGTATAAAACCCATTTCCACTGAGAAAACTGTATCAGTGCAAAAATCAGGCCAGGTTTGTCTTAAAATAAATGCAATATGTGGCTTCAACTGAGTGATGAAGCCATATCCAGAAAGACTGGGGAGAACCTGAAATCTCAGCCTGTGCAGAGGAATTATCAATAGTCATCTGTGGAAAATATGAACTTGTAATTGCAGGGGGAAGCTAGGGATTTGGGAATCCTGAGAAACAAATATAAATCAGACTCACCCTGCCCTTGGTAACAGCCAGAACAAGTCCTGATCGCTGTGCAAGTGTTCACATCAAAGTTCCTGAAAGCTGTATTGGAGATGAGGAGCTGGTATCTTTTGGGAGCCCTTAGTCCTGCAGACATACAGATCCTGTCCTGAAATGAAGAAATGAAGGAAACATCATCATGTGAGTCATGGAGTCCTGGAATAGTCTGGATTGGAAAGGACCATAAAAGTCACCTCATTCCAACTCCCTGACATGGCAGGGACATCTTCCAAAAGACCAGGTTGCTTCAAGTCCTGTCTAACCTGGCCATGAGCATTTCCAGAAATGGAGTATCCAAGATGCAGCAGCTGGGAACGCAAGAATGTGACTACCCATAATTGTGGAGTTTAAAGGACAGATGTAAACCATTGTTTGGCAAATTCTGACAACACCCATCCAATTCCCCACGTGAAGCAGGTGGTAGCATCATTCTTAAGGGCAGCTTATTGGCTTTTGTTTGAGTTGTTTCATGGTAGTTATGGTTGGACATTCCCTAGGGAGAAACAACCCACCTAAAAGCCACAGTGAGTGGATTTTTACATCTCCATTTCACTTTGCCTTTTTTGTTCAGCAAGTGGGAGTTTTTCCTACTCTGCAAAGATGGCCATTCTTATTTCTGTTCTAAGAAAAATCTGAGCACTGAAATTCAAAGGGATTTTGTGTGAATTGGCATGGGGACACACTTAAGCCAGGCTCTCTGAAAAGCTCTAGAGGACTTCAGGGTCTATTAGAACTTAAAAAGACAGAAAGGAAGAACAAAAGCCATGGGAGATGAAAAACACAATCAACAAACTGGACTTTGGGGTGATTGTAGTCCACAGCAGAGTGGAAGTGTACAACCCTCTGCCCAACTCTCTTGGAAACAGGCTGGAAATAAAGATATACTTAGAGTTAGTGAGCAGCCTGGAGGAAGAAGGGCTGGCAGGAGTCTGTGATCCTGTTTCTGAGGCCAATGAATACTTGTAGAATATATCTCAGAAGCCATAGTAAAGAATCAATCAAGAAATCCACCCTATGGGAAAGCACCTGCAATTGAAAAGAAAGAATGTAATGGCTGTTATAAGTACATTATTACTTCAATAAGAAGGTGCTATCTTTAATCTTTGTAAGACACAGTGGTTCCATCAGCTGTTTTATTCTGAGGTCAAAACGTCAGGAGTGATAGTCCTGGCCCTTGGGCCCTCCTATTCCAAGTCACTGCTAAGCAGAAATCCCTGGTTTCTGGTTAACAAATTGCTCAGAAAGTCTCTATTGGCTTTTTTCTTACACTTCTGGTTCTTCCATCCCACCCAATTTTCTATACTTTTAAAATTAATTAATTTTATTTAAATAAATAGCAAATAGACCAGTGTGAGACAATAATTCCTCCCTTGTGTGTCTCAGAACTTCTGCTTTTTCCAGGAAGAAATGCTTCTCCTTAAATGGTCCCACAAAGACAGAGCTGCTTAATGAGAACATGGAGGGGGCTTTCTGAATATCTTGGAAGTTAAAAAAAATCTTTCACTTGGCTTTTGCCAGTCCTGGATTTATCCCTGTCACTAATATTTCAATGAGTCAAAGCCCCAACTTTTCAATGCCCTGATATTTCAAGAAAACAACCTTGTTTTAAAAACACTTTTTTCCAAAAAGTGGAAGGGCTAACAGAGAGGAATATCCAAGGTTCCCATTAAATTAATGTAATAAAGTTTTAATTTATATTAAATAGACATCATTATTAAAGGGAGAATTACATACATTAAGATGTAAATTATGACAAGGAGGCTCTTATCATGAGATAATCAAAGATAATCCCCCCCTGAGGTACTGACAGAAACAAGGCACAGTGTGACTGTCTCTAAATCTCTCAGCAAGTACAACACTGGAGTCCTTCCATGGATCCTGCAAAGCAAAAACAAAAACATCCACCCCTTGGTGTCAGAGAAATTCACTGGGACATCACTGGGACACTGAAAGGCTGGACAGGTGAAGCCAGAATTTTATCTGAACCATCTACTTAAAGTAGACCTGCTAAGGAGGTTCCTTTCTGTGAGCTTCTAAAGAAAAATCATTTAAAATACTTTTTTTTATTTTTCTGACAGTCAGAGAGAAAATTAATTTAATGAACAACAATAGAAAACTGAGCAGGGGAAAAAAAAAAGACCTCAAAATCATGAACAAGCATCTGCGGCCAGTTGTAACTAAAATTCCATTGTTATCCATGTTATTAATCTGTTAACAACCTGGTAGCACCCAAAGGACTTCATCCAGCTGCCTAAAGAAATAGTGGAAGAAGAACATATTTACTGCATAAATAAAATTACATTTTGTCAGCATTTTTCATTCTCAAGTAAAAAAGTAACACTCTGCGTTCCAGGTGGACCAATGATGCTGGAAGAGAGCAGAGGAAACCAAAGTGTTAACAAGGATAGAAGCCAAAGCTGGTGTTCCCCCTCAGAATTCTGAAATCACTAAACTAAACCCACTTGTGCCTATTTAAATGGTGCTAAATGCAAGAGGTGTATAGGAATTTGTGTTAGAAAAGCTTGATTAAAGAAAAATTATGATGCCTCTCAAAAAGTCCGATCTGGTGAAATTCCATGATTTTTCTGAGACCATATCAATACTGGAAAAAAATATGAGTAGGAAAAAAATTTGAACTTGTCCTGCTAAGATCCTTCAGCTTTTTTTGTTTGTGATTTTATTTTCACTTTTGAATGTGGTTTTAGAAAGAATATATAGGATTATGCCTTACAGTGTGAAATTTTATAGTAGTTTCTAATGAAAACAGAAAAAACAGAGTCCTTGTTTCAAATTTGCTAAAAAAAATTCTTAAAAGCTTCCATGCTGAAAGGAAAAGATGTTGGGAAAAAACCCCAAAAACCTGTAGAACTGTTTTGGTTGGAAAAGCCCTCTAAGACCATGGAGTCCAACCATCAACCCAACACTGCCAAGGCCAACGCTAAAAAATGTACTGAAGTGCCAACATTTACATGGTTTTTAAAACCCTCCAAGTAATTCCATTACTGCCCTAGGCTGTCTGTCCCAACACTTGAAAACCTTTCAGTGAAGATATTTTTCCCAAAATCCAGTCTAAACCTTTACTGATGCAACTTGAGGGCATTCCCTTATAATCTGTTTAAAATCCAAGCTTTTCCCAATCTGCCATGGAACAGGGGCTGTTCTCCAGGTTGCTTCCTAATTTCTCCAAATTCCTATTCAAACGTTGCTGTGAGACCTAAGATACATTGAAATTTCTTGCAGTTCTTACCTTTTGCCCAAGGTGTCCATTTAAAATGCTTTCAGACACAGAGGTGTTTCCCAGGCTTTGCACAATGTCAATGCCAAAATCTTTGCAAGCAGAAATCCAGAAATGCTGGAGCTCAAGGTTCCTGCTACTGAAAATCTATATTAAAGGAAAATAAAATAATAATAATAGACATCATCATCAAATAATAGAATGGTTTAGCTTAGAAGGAGCCTTAAGGAATATTTCATTCCAACTCCTGCCATGGGCACTGACACCTTCCACTATCCCAGGTTGCTCCAAGCCCCATCCAACCCAGCCTTGAACACTTCTGGAATGGGGCACCTAAAAGAAAGGAGATTGTTTCTAAAGGGAGCCCATGGAAAGAAGCAGAATAAGCTTAGTTATTTGTGTATTCTAGGTCAGTCACATACAAAGAAATCACAGGTTATGCAGAGAACACAAACAACAATAACAAACCTGAAAATCACCCTTTTTCTGCTCTTCATACAAATAGGTTTTCCAGAAAGGGAACACATCAGCCTGAAAAATCATGCTGATAAATTGGATACCTTCAGAGGAAGAGTCATAGAGATGGGTAAAGCTATAAAACCTTATAGAGAAACACATACAAACTGTTCATGTCATCAGACAGAAATTAACAGGATCCCAAGCTCCAAATTGTGAGTATGGGGAAAAATATGACATAATAAAGGATGTTTGGCTTTTAAAAAATCAGATTAATTAATAGTGAGTCATATTAGCTGGAGAACAAAGCTAGACAAATTCAAATAAATAAAAAGTGCAAAATTTTAAGAAGAATAAAAAATAATCCCATGGAAACCATCAGTTCTATAAAGGTAATATATCTACCTATTGCAATCTTCATGAACAGCTCAGATATACTTGGAGATTTTTTTATTTGGCAACATGATCTAATGGAAGGTATCCCTGCTCATGGGATGAGATGGATTTTAAGGTCCCTTCCAACCCAAAACATTCTAAAATTCCATGATTGCAGTGGCAGACAGATGCTAGATGATTACAGAGAACACCAGCCGGTGAAAGTAGCACTGATTCTGCAGCAAAAAGAATTCACACAAATCAAATTTCTGCATTTTTCATTAAAATAGGAGCTTCCTGGTGAGAGACATGGACGTAGAAGCACAAGAGTTTTTAGTCAATCAAGCTTTTTGACAATCAGGTGTGGAGGTGAGATACTTGGAAAGATCCTGAGCATCACAGCAGGCAGTGGGGACAAACCTACCTGTGCTCCCCCTTGGCAGCTCCAGGCTGTGAAATTGTTGAACTGAACATGACTGTCTGGCAAATACCCTGGGTATACCAGCAATCCTTGCCTGTTTGGGAGAGAAAGCCATGGACACTGTTCCTTTACATGGCATGGACTGGTGAGCAGATTTTTCTATTCATCATTTTGATATCTAAAACCTTAAATTTGTAATAGTTGTCTGCATGAGACTTTATTTCTTAAAAGTCAAAAGTTATCAGTGTTAGATCTATCAGAGCTGAAAAGGAGTGTGCAGTGCTACTGAGAGGTTCTCACTACAAAACACCCCCCCATGCTCATTAGTTTTCAGCCAGCATCACCTTCAGGTAAGCCTGACATGAATCTGGACAGGTAAGGCTCTTCTTTATCTTGGATTCAGCTAACTTGGATTACAGCCCAAATGAATGCATTCCTGAATGCAGCACTACGTTTGACCTTCTCAGAGATTTAAAATCCAGATTAATATCCATTGAGATTATTATTATCCATCGAGATTTTGAGATTCACTCAAAATTCAGGTCACCTTCACCACTGATTTTCAGTACAATCTCATTTTTTAATATTCTTTCTCCAATACATTTTCTGTTTTAGGGAAGCACTGGTTAAAACTTTTTCAATAGCTCTTCCTGGACACTAAAGGAATGATTGCTCTATGAAATGTCACAGAACCTTGGAACCAGGGAGTGTTGGAAGGGACTTTAGAGATCATCTCATTCCACCACCCTGCCATGGACAGGGACACTTCCCACAAAGATCCTCGAGACAACTTTGCTTGCAAGAGACAAAGACCTGAAAGGGTTCAAAACTGGGGGAAAAGCCCTGAAAAGAGGGGCAAGGCCTTTTCTGCCCACCACTGCAATTATAGAAGAAGGCACAACCATTCCCTGAAGGAAAATCTCCTTCACCAAACTCCCCAAGTACCTTGTGCAGGAGTGAGCTGTGTTCTCACTGAAGGACAGGAGAGGCACTTTGGATGGTCCCTCAGGGGAGAGATGAAAGAAATAGCCATACCCAGCACCACACACTGTGTTGCCCTGTAGAGAGGAACATGTGACTATGAAAATAATAGCACAGATTTCTGGAAATTAAAATTAATTTAAGAAACACACAAATTAAAATCCCAGTTGATGTCCATTCAAATTCTGGTAAACTGGCTGGTGGAGACTTGTACCTCATTTCTGTGTCCCTAGTCTTGTTCTGTTTTCACTTTGACCTTGGACCAGTTGTAAACATACTTGTTTTCACACCAGACAAGGAGGATTGACCAAGCAATAGAGACAAATGACAGAAAAATGCTGTTGTGACAAATTGTCAAGAAGTAGGTAAGAAAAAAATGTGTTGAAAACTTATGTCTATAAACTCCTTTCAATATATGAAATTGTCAGAGAGAAAAAGTAAATCACAAATTAATCACAAATGTAAATCACAAACTAATCAAGTTTATTGGTTTCTTTCTCAGTCTTGATATTTCTCTTATCTCCCAAAGCAAACACGGGATAAGGAAGAAAGGAAATATTTGCATTGAAAGAGTGAGACTCCTAAAAGTCAAGAGAAAGCAAAGAACAACATCTTCAGGATATGTGGATATGTCAGTGACTGAACAATTAAACTTCTTTACACCTGTGGTAAATTATGTGATTTGGATAATTTTTTACAGGGTAAGTGAATACTCATAGGAAGATGTGTTGTAAGTTATTGTCATTTAATATATCTTAAAGAAATTGCATCCTAAATTCTGCACTTGAGTTACTTTATTTGTGTTGCAAATAATAAAATAATAAAAATAAGTGGACATAAGGTCTGACTGGCCTTAAAATTAGGAGTTTGGCAGAATATGCATCAAGTAGGTTATATGAGTTGTATTCGGTATGTTCTGAACTTTTCTACTCTAGGACAAAAAACCTGCTCTTGCCAGCTTAATTTGGAGAGCAGCCAAGCCTAGTTGGGTGTGAGTTGTGTCATATAGCAATGTCTTCATGTGTGCACCTGTGCATGATCCCTCTCACCTGCCTTAGGTGTGTGAAAATTTGAAGTCCAGGCTGGTAGATTTTAGCTTCCTTTTTAGGAAAAAAAAAATAAGACATAGGCATGTGCAGAAGGCAATACTTTTAGTCTAATCTTAGACAAAATTAATTGCTCTCTAGAGGTATGTGGCTCTCTGAGGGGGGGGTCTAAGATGGCCTTTCTTGCAGCTCTAAGGAGGGCTTGTTCTCTAAGATCAGGTCTGACGCCACCACTCCCATTCATAGGTCACTGGACAGTGTTAAAATACTAATGACTTTTTGGTCCCTGATGGTCCAAATCAAAGCTGAGCCTGGTGACCTCGAGGTGAAACCCTCCATACACCAATTACTTTCTTCTGACCCATCCAAGTGTGCTCCCTGCAGTCCTGATCCCTGACATCTGTCAAGGAATAAAGTGCTGAGACCCAGAGCTCTGCTTTCTCTATCCCCTGGCAAAACTGCTGCTTTTTCTGAAAGTGCAGCCACAGACCCTTTTTCTTTAACAAAACACTTCTGCAGTCCAGTCACATCATTTCCAGGATATTTTACTTGCGACTCCAACCGTGCGTTCTACAGATGATTCATAAGGAAAAGAAAAAAAAACCTGCATATTTATTCAGCCAGCTCGTGGCTGCAGGGCAGGGGTTTTAGGCAAGCAAGGAATTTTGTGTGGAAATCAATTCTTTGTGGAAGTCAGTATATTATGAATGTCCGTGCAACCAAAATTCCAGAGAGAAATTACCTCCCTGAGCATGCCAAAAACCTGGAGGTATGCACTGCAAGTCACTAAAATCAAGTGCCTGACGGTTTAAGTGTCTCTTAACTGTTACAACTCTGCTGGTGTAAATATTTCATGAATTTCTTTCAGATAGCTGGGACTCAAACTGTTGACCTTAAAGATGACATTAAAGCCTGGACACTGTTCCCAGCACCACTCCCACAGTTTGAGAGTTGGGCAGGATGTGAGCAGAACTCACAATGTGCCTGCTTTGGTGTGGGCCCACTTTGCAGGAAAGGGTTTTGAAAAGATCTCAGCAGGGATGGAACAGTGGGAAAACAGTGCCAGAGAGATGCAGCTTCACCTCTTTGGCGCTGTGGAGAATGGCAGGATTGGGTGACATGAAGAAACAAATGCATTTACCAGCAGTGTGACAATCAGTCACTCCTCTGACACAGAGACACCAGCTGAGCTCCACCCCGTTCATTCATCTGAGCTGTTTCCCACTCCTCAACACCAAGGCAAGAAAGGAAAGGGAGGTTCTTGCTGGATTTCCTAAACCCAATCCATATGTTGTTATGCATGAGCACTGCATGCTGGCTCTGGCGTTTCAGGGCATTGAATGTTTATGGGTTGGAACAACAAAAAGGCCAAAACTCACCAGGGTCAAGAAAGACAACATAAAAAGATAAAAACCTACTTTTTGAATTATTTTTCCTGCGCACAAAAAGAAAACCAAGGACATAGGGTGGATGTTTCAGTGAGAAAAAAGCCAACATCACAGAGGAGCATCTTCAGTTTCTTGCACTGATAGCATGTAAAAAAACCCAAAAAACAGCCTGCAAATGATATTGTCCATGACTCTAAAAAGTGATAACCTGGGCTTACACATTGTGTTTAAAAAAATTATGCTAACCTTGTAATAATCATTTTGCACTCATACTGTCTGAGTATAAAATTTAGTCTAACAGCCTGATTCACCAGTGCACTTAAGAGCTTAAGTCAAATGGAAACCAGTGGGAATTGGGTCTCCAAATGTCTTTGTAGGCTCAGGTTTGAGTGACTGCTCTGTCCCAATTTCCACACCGTTTAGGCCACCACTGAATTTCAAGGAAATTTAAGCTCTTCAGCCACCGATGCAAATTTAAGCTCCCAAGTAAATTGCCTAGTTATGAAAACATTACTGCAGGTCTCACTGTGGAAAGGCTTAACCCATCATGCACAGAAGATGTTACATAGCTTAGACCTAGAGCTCTCTACAGTCCCTGCCTTAAAGATTGCAGCCAAGTTAAAACCAGTAACCAAAATATGGAAATCTGAAAATAAACAAAAAGCAAACACAAAACCAATAAACAAAAAGACTGACAAACGCATAAAATTAAATTCTAAACTGGGAAAGCTTCTATTGCATGTTCTGGCCTGACAACCAGGCAGGTGGAAGATGAGTCTTTCTCATTACATTCTTCAGATTTCCCCAACGAACTAAGAATATAAATACCTAAAAAGCTTGAGTCATTTGATCTGAGAATTTTCATGAGAGAAAAGGTGTTGAGACTACAGCATTGTAATGCTGGTGCTGCACCAGCACCCCTGGAATTTAGTGATTATTATTGCACTAAGGAAAAGTCACCTGTTCTTTTACCAGGGAGAAATATGACCTTTTTCTCTTAATATCCCTGTGCTTTGCTGCCTGCCTGAGCACTGCATGGTCCTGTTGTACAGTAGGAGCAGTTAATAACAATTTTAAGCTGGGCAACTTCTTTGAGTTTTCTTTTTGCTGCTGTGACTCCTCAAATATTCCACTCCTCAGGATGATGAAGGTCATCAGCAACCATCTGAGGGCCATCTGTTACCCTGCCTGGAGCAGAACACCTCTGGAGAGCAGAAGGGACCCCCTGATATTGGGGTACCCAGCCACAGATGTAGCTCTTTATATCTGCAAATTCACGTGAGCAGAGGGGGATAAATAAATGTGCTGAAAACCCAGCACAGGCAGCTCCCAGGAACCCGTGGAGGTAATTGCAGCAAACCTTTTCAAAAGCTGAGCCACTGGCAATGGAGGGAACAGCTCCAGGGTAAGTCAGTGCATGACAGTACAAAACTCTGTGCTTAGTGGAGCTGAAATTCTCATGATTCTGCCTGGTTGTTGTATTTTAAAACCATATTTGATGGCCTTAAAAATGATAAATATGGCCTCGAGGGAATTGCAGAAAAGTTCTCTCCTCCTTTCTCAGTGCTCCTTTCTTCATAAAAGCACAGGAAATGTGTTGGTCTCTTTTTCACCTTCAAATTTAGGTGTAAATCTTTCCCCATGAAGCAGAAACCCTAGAGGTGATTAGGTCTTCACAAACAGTAATTGGTTTGGTTACTGGGGGTTAACAATAGAACAGGTTAGGATTATTTTTTAAATGAAAATATGCATTTTTCACTACTGAAAGTGTGGTAAGAAAGGTCAGTTTCAATGTAATTTCTTAAAATAGTTGGGAAGGAAAAGTGGTTTGAAGTGGATGAAAATAATGTTTTTCCACGAAACACATAAAAGTGATTCTTTATTCTGAAATGTAAGACTGAAAAAGAGTATGAACTAAGAGAAAGCATCAGAGAATTAGTGAATAAAAGTATTTTTTCTGAGCTCAACTTTTTGATGTGTGGCTGTTCTCTTTAAAAACCTGGTGCTTTATAACCATTTAAAATTTAGAACCTTCCTTTCTTTCAAAATCAATGTCATTTTCACAGGACAGGGAACATATTCTCTTTCTCATCCTGGAATGCAAATCTTCAGCTGTATGGGAAATGTGATTTTTAATCCAGACAGAGGTGTAATTGATGCTGCTGAATTTTAGTGTTTTTGTAGTCAGTCCATTAAAATTGAAAGGTTTTTTTTAATAATGGCAGAAATTCTAGAGAAACTGAGACTAAACTTTTTCCAAGTTTTCTGAATCTGTGAGCATTATAAAATAAAACAACATTTTAAAGTACCTCAGGATGAATTCTCTCACTGTAATATTCCATTCCACTCAAACACAGCAAAACTCTCAGTAATAAATTTACCCAGGAACATAATTTATTTTGTAATATGCACTTGTTTCAATATCCCATCACAAGCACAAGTTCTGACAGCTCAGCCAAGAAACAAATATTGTGTATGTGATCTCCCAGATAAATGAAGCTCTGTGTCTTTCTGATACCTTTGATTAGAAAAGAAATGTTATGTCTTATACCAGAACTTCTTACCCTGATGTGGCTGGCAGGAGCCCTGACATAGATCCCTGCTGGTGACAGTGACTCAATATTGGATAAACCATCAGTTACAGAAAGGCCAATCACTATGTTGTTACTGATTTTGTTGTCCTCTTCCGGTCCCTCACCTTTAAAAGAAAAAGATATGAAGAGAAAAAAAAAAAAAGATAAAAAAGTAAAAAATAAGAGGAAGAAAAAATAAAAATAAACATAAATGTACATATAGCTGGAAACCCTCTATTATCATGATTCTCATTTCAATATACACAACTCCAGGTGTTATATTCACATCTATTTCCCTGTACGAGGTATTATATGTGACTATACCACAAGTCATATATTCTGGACTGCAAGTTTATGATAAAAATAAATAAAATATGTATTATAAAGCAGATTTACAGTTGAGAAAAGAGACTCAGAGTGGTTCAGAACGGGAAAGAGGCTCACCTATGCACACACAGGCATGCTCCTGGCAGTACTAGAATTCAAAGTCTTCTTTATCTCCTGTCTCCATTCACTGCCCTACTTACATGTAAGAAAATTTCTAAACAGGCTGAAAAACACCTGGTGCGCCTCTGCACAAAACTGGGGGTTTGCCCCCCTAAGCAATGGAGTAGGAGAAGAGAAAGGGAAAAATCAATCAAGCAATTGATTAGACAACACAGACCTCTTGGGGAGCCCCAGATCTAGTTGCAGTATAGAAAATGGAAGAAGAAAATAAATTTTTTTTTATACTACATGTTAAAAACAATGGGCCACCCAATGGCAAGGAGTGGACAGTCCCATACAAGCCAAGTCCAGACAAGGACACATGGATAGGATAAGGGGAAACGGCCTCAGATTGCTCTGTGAGAGGTTTAGGATGTCAGGAAAGATTCTTCACCTAAAGGGTGGTCAGGCATTGGAACAGGCTGTTCCAGGAAAGTGGTGGAGTCACCATCCCTGGGAGTGTTTGCAGCCATGGAGATATGGAACTTGGGACATTGGCAGGGTTAGTTTAATGGTTCAACTTCCAGAACCAGGAAGATCTTGAAGGTCTTTTCCAACCTTAATGACTCCATGATTCTATGATCAGCACTGCTGCTCTTTTGGAAGCAGAACAAAAAGTGGAATCCTGTGTTGGAATTCCTGTGCAATCTATGCATAGACCATTCTCTCTGGCCTACATTAACAGCAAATAACATCCATCTAGTTTTCTTTAACCAAATCACACCATTCTAGTTGTTTTTATCCAAAAGAAGTAATTATCTTCAAATATACCTGCTCAAATTTCTATTAATAATACAGATCCCTTTCCCAAATCATTACTACTCCAAATATAAGCCACTTCACAAGAAAACCTGTGCCCTTTGGTTTTTGGGATAGCAATAAATACTTTTAGCCTTCCCTTAGTATTTTGAGGGAATCAGCTCTCTCAATTTTTTCCAGTCTCTATGTACTACAATGCTTCTACCAGAGCATGAAAAAGATCCTAAAGAAGTCCTTTTGACAGCCATAGAGGATTTTGAGGTTTTGACTTTCAAGCTCAGACCTTGTGTGTCAATAATTTTAAGCAGAGTGACATTTTGTGATGGCCTTGCAAACCCTCTGAAAATAAGGATTTTAGGTGAAATCACTGAGAGAATCCAATTCCAGAGCTGCAAAGAGCCGGCTGTAATAAATATTCCTTCATGGGCAACAAAATTATATATAAATTAATCCATCAGACCCTCTAGAGCTGCTGACAGTGAAGCCATTAAAAACATCTTGAGGACAAGGTGTATTCAGGCTGAAACTTCAGCTCAGCTCAGAGTCCTTTAACTCAGACACAGATCCCAACACGAATGAGCCAAGGGATGCCAGCAGCTTGGAGGTCCTGTTCTGCTTCCCCATGGCTGCAAGGGCTCTGTAAATCAGCTTGGGCAAGTCCTTGCATCTCTGTGAGCCAGCTCTCTTCATCTGCAAGATGTGTATAACCACATTTGGTTTATAATCTTCCCTGTTTAAATCATTATATATCACTCCTCATTATGTTTATACACAGCACCCAGCAGAGGGATTTGCTGTGGGTGGGGAACTGCAGGAACAGAACTGAAGGCTTTCTTTTTTCCCCTCTTTTTATGTCATAATTGGTCATTTTTATCCCATCTCTTATGGAAAACAAAAATCGAGCTATATCTTTAGGTATTCAGGAAACGTGAGATCCCAGCAGAAGATGCTTGAAGTCAGTCTCCTGATGGTTAGTTAGGAGAAATATTTTGTTGTTTAACATTTTTGTTGCTCCAAGCTCCAATTTATTTAAGTGCTAAATCCTCTGGTTAACTTTTAACATATGCTTTCATTCCATTATCTTCGACATCAAATGACTGAAGTGAAAGGTAATATTCTCTTAAATGCTTCATCGAGTTGTGGTCTTAAATGTGGCATAATGACACTTTTCCAAAGACAGATTATTCAATCACCTAAAAAAAAATCTAGTATTTTTTCACTGAAAAATAGTTGATCCCGATCAAGTGAAGACTGATCTGAAGAAAAAGAGCTGGCCAAATGGAAAGAGCTGCTAGGAGTTGTGTGTGGAATTGTGGGAGCTTTATTCCAAATTCACTGACACCAGAAATTGCAGAAGATGTGATTAAAGTTCTCAGAGTTCAGTTAAGGGTCTGAAAGCATTTCCAAGCAAATGGGAATCAGCAGAAGCTGCTGTTGTATGTAGTGTGGATATTTGCCTGCTTCACTTACCCAGGAGGACCCCATGGCCTGAAATGTTGTAGAAGACATTGCTGTCCACAGTGAGGTTGGAGATCCCTCTCAGTTGGAGGCCTTGGCCAAAGGAGTCCAGAACACAACAACCACGGATGTAGGAGTCTGGGAGGAAGGGAGTGGTGTGAGCACAAATCACGCTGCAGATTGAGGGGAGGTGTTTTACAGCCCTTCTCTAGCCAGGCATGCTGACCTTCCCATCATCCAGATCCTGGCCAGGGCTGCCTTCTGCCACCAGGGAGCCCTGAGCCTCCTTTAGTGATGAAGATGGCACAGGTCCCTTCCAAACCAAACCAAACCAAACCAAACCAAACCAAACCAAACCAAACCAAACCAAACCAAACCCATCCCAACCAAACCAAACCAAACCAAACCAAACCAAACCAAACCAAACCAAACCAAACCTAACCAAACCAAACCAAACCAAACCAAACCAAACCAAACCAAATAATTTTATTATTCTGTGAGAGGTGCAAATGTACCTTAGGAAGGGAAAATCCATTCAGCATCCTTAAAACATTCTTTGAGCCCACCTAACTTGCCCCTACCACCATCAGTCTTCAGAGCTCTCACTGCCACTTCCACAGAGGTGGATTTGGCATTTAACAGTGACAAAGGCAAAAGAACTTAATTTGTTCCTTAACCTCTGGGTGATAAAATTAAATGTTGGCCCCTGCAACTAGCCAGCCCTGAGTCATTGGGCTGGCTAGTTGAAGGGGCTCCTTCATGGTGTCTTGGGCTCCCTCATAGTGTCTTGGTGCATTTTTAGGCTCCCTCATAGTGTCTTGGTGCATTCATTTCCAGAGCTACTCTCTTCTACATGAAAAGGGCAGTGTAGCATTAAAAAAATATTATTTTAGGGAGAAGCAGAGATACAAAGGAAATTAAGCAGGTGAAACCACTCTGTCACTTGATCTTAGACTAGAGATGAGGGGATTTTTTCACATTTAACAATCCAATTTGCCAATTGATTGAAGAGCCAAGCAGGTTTTGAGGGTGGGCAGGAGAAGGTGGGTATGTCCAGTGCAGGGAGCTCACCTGCCATCCAGGTGTTGCCAGTGACAGTCAGGGCACTGCAGTGATGCTGGAATGCTTGTCCCACGTGGCGGAATTGGATCCCCTGCAGCTGGAGCCGGCTCGCCTGGCCCTGGAAGGCCTCCACCAACACCACGGCCCCCAGGTCCCGAGAGCCCAGCTGCCTCTCACTTCTCTTGTACAAACACCCGGGGTGACCTAGGGCACAACCCAGGGACAGCTGTGAGTGGCACCTTCTCTGTGGGGTGGGATGTCCAGGGGGAGATCATCCCCCTGACCCAGTGAGACTCCAGCTCCAGCAGGGATCTGAAACATGGGCCCAAAGGCAACACAGGCAAACATTTTTGATGTTCCTCAAAATACGTCTGGTTCTTTCCCTAAAAGTCTGGACATTTTGGAGGGAAATATATCAAAACAACCAGGAATCTGTAGTTTTATTATTTGGACACCTCCTTGGAGTTAATTTTAGATAATTGTATGCATGAGCAAGAGGGATTTGACACTGATTTCCCTTAAATGAGGTTCTTGAAAAGGAGATTGGGCATGGATGTATAGAACTAAACTGAAATGAGGCATTCTGGTTTTGTTTTTGTTTTTTTAAACTCTGCTCTCCTGATGTTCCCTGCAGATGGATGGGGAACTGTTGCTACCCAGTTTCAAGACAAGAATAGAGATTAGGAAGAAATTCTTCCTTGTGAAATTCTTCATTGTGAGGGTGGTGAGACTCTGGCCCAGCGTGCCCAGAGAAGCTGTGGATACCTCTGGATCACTGGAAGTGTCCAAGTCCGGGCTGGACAGAGATTGGAACAACTTGGGATAGTGGAAAATATCCCTGCCCATGGCAGAAGGGTGGAATGTGATGATCTTTAATTTCCCTTCCAACTCAACCATTCTTGAATCCCATGATATGACAAAAAATTAAATCACAGGGCTGGGTAAAATTCCTGAAAGGCCCTTCCATGGGTGTGAGATATTTTGCTATGAGATTCAGACTATGAATGTGTTACTTGGGTTTGTTCAGTGGAAGGGCAGAGGGGATCTCAAATTCCAGCATTGCCTGCTGATGCCCAGTAATGCTCATTTTTCTTTTAAAGAAGGTAAATTAACCACAAAAAACACTGTTCACTCCTCTTCTGGTGACTCCTCTGAGAAATCCTCCTATCCTTTAACTCAAATAAAAACCTCAAACAGTTAGTGCATTTCAGAGCCTATATTTATGAGTTCCACATGAAATGGACCATAAATCCATGAGTAATATAAGCAGCTGGCTGCTGGATATCAAATGAAGTCTTGTGTCACAGTCTGAAAGCCCAAGGCAGTTTTTTTTAAAGGAAACCTTACACCTGGGTTGCCAGATAACCTAACTCTCCTCACATTATAATCACTGTGTCTGATTCTGCTTCTTGAATAGATGGTGTAAATCAGGAATCCACCTGTCAAACTCCATGGCATTTCATACAGGTAAAACTAAAAGAGAACTGAGATATTTAACATTTTTTCACCATTGATACTTTATGCATCACCTGTTATTTTTTCCTTGGCAACCCTAAACACTAAACAACGTCTCAATATTTTACGCTAAAGAGTACAAACAGCATTGGGCTGTTTTGTTTTTCCTCCTTCTTAAAGTGACTAAATAGTAAACACAATTAAAAATTTAATATTTTATGTACACTGAAACATGTTTTCAGAAGATACTCTCTTTTCTACACCCTTAGGCTCAGGCAAAACTAAAGGGTCTTTCCCAAGATGGCTTGAAACAACAATGTGAAAATAATACATCTGAGATATTACAATGAAGTGCAGTTCAACTCCCAAGACTTCACACTTCAATGTCAAACAATGTTTGGAAAGACAAACTCTCTTTTCTGGCATTGGAATTATCTCAAAGTTATCCTAGGAAGAAAGAGTTCTAATACACAGCGAGGCTGCCACAATGGGATTTTAATGGAGCAGTTTTCCTTCCCAGTACATTTCTGTGAGCAAAGACTTCCTCACCTGCATTTGCACACTGCCTGAGGTGGGACATCCTCTCCAGTGTGACATTTCCTTGAACAACCACCCTTCTGCTGATCAGTGCCACCACAGCACTGGAAGGCAGACCTTGGCCATTGCCCCATTCCTCTCCAGCACTGTGGGGGCACCTAACAAAAGACAAAAAATATCATCTGCACCTGCCAGATGGAGAGAATTACATTATTATTTCTTGATTTTTATGTTCATTAACATAGCCTCCCAAATTCTGAGCTGGTTTCAGTCCTTTTCTCAGCAGGGACAGTGGCACAATCAGTGCTAGATAGGCTTTTCCTTGTCTGATATTTGCTTTCATCTTTTTGTTTCACAAGCTCTCAACCCTTCCTTAGATTATGTATATAATATTATATTGTGTTGTGTTATTAAGAAAAGGCTTTTCACCCAGAGCGTGGTTGGGCGCTGTAACAGGCCACTCAGGGAAGTGATTACAGCCCCAAGTCTGCCAGAGCTCAAAAACACATTTGGATGACATTTCTAGGCACATGGTGGAGATTTTGGAATTTCCCTATGCAGGACCGAGAACTGGATTCAATGATTCTTGTGGGTCTCTTCCAATTGAGGATGTTCTGTGATTCTATAAGATTTACAACAATATATTTCAGCCTTTGAATTCTCTTCCCAAAACAGGCTTGGGTGAAAACCATCAGAACTTTTTTCCTCAAGTCCAAATTATTTCTAAAAATAATACCCTTAATCTTCCTGGGCATTGGAGTTAGGTTGCCTCTAGATAGATAATGTGAGAAGTGCAGTTTTCAGTCTGTCCAAGACATGCATGCACAGTAGATGAAGAAAGTGTAGGGCAGTGAAATTAACACTCATTGGAAATATAGAAGCAAATTTCCATAATGAAAAAATTCACTTTGAGTGTATTACTTAAGAAAATCAGTCAAGAAGAGAGGATTTTTTTTTACAAAAGTCATACATTTCTTCTGAAAAATATGCACTTTCTTAAGGAATTGAATATACAGGAAATTTCTTTGTCATTCCTATACGGACACCACTGGACTTTACTGGCCATAAGTGTTTTCTGCTTCAAAGGTTTTCTGAGTTCCAAGGGGATGATACAGAATTTAAACATAGAATTTAAACATTCAGGATTGAATATCCACTACCTTTAGGGGGAGTGAGGAACTGAAATATCACTGGCCACCTTTATTAAAGGGATTTATATAGTTATTATGTCCCACAGGGAACGGCAAATCCTGACTTTGATCAAATTTTCTACTTGTTTAGCTCTCTGCTATAAAAATCTCCTGGAAGGATACCTGAGTGGTGATCTGAGGTGCAGCTCTGTGTTGTTCACAGACTGGATTACAGCCATTTCCTCCTGCTGCTGTGCATCTCCAAGGCCTGAACTTCCCACCAGGATTTCATCACCAGGTTGCCAATCAACAGGTTCCTGGAGCACCAACCGTGTGTCGCTGGCATTAACTGATGATTTCAAGTGTGTGAAAACTACTTTGGGCATCCAGCCTGAAAAAAACAAGGGGGAAAAAAAAGTTTAAAAGTAAGCCGTTCAACTTAAAAAAAAAACCAAAGAGGAGTAGCATTGTCCTGGTTCAAGGCTGGGTTGGACAGGGCTCAGAAAAACCTGGTCTAATGAGAGGTGTCCCTGCTGATCACAGAGGACTGCAATTAGATGATCTTTAAGGATCCTTCCAACCAAAATAATTCAATGATTCTATGAAATCTGTGTGTAACAAGCCCTAGCAATGAAAAATCTTGCCCTATAACCCTCCTTTCTTCACATAATGAAGTTTGCTTTAACTTTTGACATTTTTCTGTCAGGCTTTGGAAAAGATTGGTCCGGTGAGGTCCAACACACTGAACATCATCAGGGGAGAGCGTGTGCCTCACACATCTACCTTTGGAATACTTTTATTCCCTCCCTTGCAGTAGATCATCATTTACCTTTAGCCCACAGCAAGGTACTGAACTCCTTGGTCATACTGCAGGAAAGTAATAATAGCAGAAATCTCTGAGTGTAGAGGTTGCATCCAATAAATCATTTTCAAATTATTTTAAGCAAACTTCTCTGTCCATATCCTGTTTCACTTTCTTGTTCCTTATACTCCAGTGTCTTAATTACTTATATAATAGTGTCTCAACTATTTCCTTAATGAAGATGGAAATAAGAAATAGCACCTTCAAGACAACAAATTCACAACAGAATCACAGAAGAATAAAATCTTTATACTCTTTTATCTTGCAGTTTACGTGAGCACCTGCTCTGTGTGTCAATGACGTACTCTAAACCTGAGATAATTCTGTATCATTACATTTTCTTAAATCAAACTTGAAATTTCTCAACTTCCAGCTAAGAAAATCTCCCAGACATTTCAAACTCTTTTGGAAGGCATCAAACATCTCCTGCTGTTCAGCTCAGCCCTGTGAGGTGCATCTGGCTTTCTATGGCCTATTCTGGGCTCCTCAGGTCAAGGGAAATATGGAGATCTTGGAGTCCAGTGCAGGGTGATGAAGATGATGAAAATGATGAAGGGGCTGGAGCGTCTCCCTGAGGAGGAGAGGCTGAGGGAGCTGGGGCTGCTCAGCCTGGAGAGGAGGCACAGCTGAGAGGGACCCTCAGCCCTGGGTGTCCCTGTGTGCAGGGAGGGGCAGAGCAGGGCCCAGGCTCTGCTCCAGGGCCCAGCAATGGCACCAGAGCCACGGGCAGGGACTGAGCCCAGCAAGTTCCACCTGGACAGGAGGAAGAACTTCTTTCCTGTGCAGTGACCGAGCACTGAACAGATTGTCCAGAGAGGCTGTGGAGTCTCCCTCACTTGGAGATATTCCAGAACTGCCTGTATACAATCCTATGCCCTGTGCTCTGGGATGGCCCTGCTGGACCAGGCGAGCCAATGTGGTCCCCTCCAACCTGACCCATCCTGGGATTCTGGGAAACCAATTCAGAAGCTGAAATGCAGTAGGACACATAGGGCACTGGAGGTGCCAATGGAACCAGACTGGAATGACTCTGTAGCAGCCCCCAGACCATGTGGACCCTGCATCCTCAGCACCTACATCATTCACCCTACAGCTCTGCTTCTATAGGGCCACGCTGCTTTTTAATGCAGACCTAGACAAAAACCCACCTTTCACCATTCACAGACATCAAAAACCTCATCCTCAATACAGCTCAAAAAACCCTCTTAATACCCTCCTATGTGCATTCTTTTACCAGCAGCACTCTTCATTTTTATTCATTTACCTTCCTTCTTTCACTGAGTGATTCTTGTGAATTTTTAGGGCTGGCATAAAAGCCCAGGACTGGCAGCAGCCATCTGCATGTGGAGCACTGCACAATTTCTCTCCAGCTCTGGACATTTTGTTTCTGGTGTTGATTTGTGTGCCTATGTTAATGTGTGTTCTCATGCATCTGTGCCCAGACACACAACTGACCCCTGTGGAGTTCATCTGTCACCCATACTCCACAGCAGCACTGCTGGGCAACAGCTCTTGTCACTGAGGAGTGGGAAACACCATTCTGCATTCAAAGCATGCTCCAATGGAAAAGGCTTTTTTCAGGTTTTTTTCCACTTTCGAGCTATGACTCAAAAATTTTTACCAAAAATATTCTCAATTACTTAGGGTTTTTTCTTCTAAAAGAATATTCAAGGCATCCAACATTCCCCCATTTCCTTTATTTCCTTGTTCTTGTTTTTCACCTCTTACTGTGTTCAGCTACCTGTCTCCCATTCCACAGTTTGCTGTATTCTTTTCCCTGATCTAGGCAGGGTGGGATATTTCTCTGCATGTTCAAAATCTACTCCCATTTTCCAGTAAATTCGGTATATTTTTGTTAGGGAAAACCAAACCAAACAAACCAACAGATCTAGTAGATCCCACTTTCACAGAATCATAAATTCATTAAGATTAAAAAAAGACCTGTGAGGCCAT
The DNA here is from genome assembly GCF_027579445.1 of Ammospiza nelsoni. Lineage (NCBI taxonomy): Eukaryota > Metazoa > Chordata > Aves > Passeriformes > Passerellidae > Ammospiza > Ammospiza nelsoni. The sequence goes on from NC_080635.1 coordinate 111,530,775, forward strand.
CAAGTCCAATCATTAACTCAGCTCTTTCCTGTCTACCATCAACCATGTCCCTAAGCACCACATTTATCCATTTTCTTGCTTCCATTTACATTCCCATTTACATTCCCATTTACATTCCCACATACAACACCTCCAGGTCAGAATCTCCTCTGCTTCCAGCAGCACAAGTGACACCCAGGATTTGGTCAGTGACACCTTTCTGGTGTCAATGAGGGACCATAACTGAGGCTTCTTTGCCTTAATTATAATATGTTCCTACTGAAAACACCTCAATTTTGATTAAAACATGCAAAATTCATAAAATAACCTACAGTGCCAGGGTTTGGGCTGTGCAACAGGTAAATAAATTACCTGTTTGAGGGGAAAACATTTAAAACACCAACAGCTGTGGTATATTTAAATTATTTCTTCCCCCAAAATGTACTGAGCAGAAACACTCCAAATGCTGAAAAATAGATGAATCTGTATAACTCCTTAATTATTGAACTCATTTTTAATAATTAACTAAGTATGAGCTGGAAAAGAAACCCCCATCTTGAGATCTAAAGCAGAAGTGACTTCATGTTAAAGGTACAGGACAGAGCCTTCAGACACAAAAAGCTGTTGCAGGCAATACAAAAATTGAGCACTTTAGTAAATGAATTAACAGAACACCCTTAAATATGGAGCAGAGAAGAATGGTGTAGCCTAGGAATACAATGGATTTGAAAATTAATTCCAAATTAATTAATCACAGATCTTAAGACTGGGAATATCTTGGCATCAGGACTCTGGTTATGCTTCCTGTTAGAAGCATAATGTGAAGTTGCAGTCTTGTATGGACCTGGTAAAATTATTAAGAATGGAACAATTCTGATGTGTACAATGCCACTCTTGTTGAAAAACAGTATAAATTTAATTTCTTATGGCCTCTAACACAAAACATTTCATAAATCAGTGTGGGATGATATGTCACTTACCTAGGTGGTTTCACCCAGTCCTAAGTAGCGATAGGAGACCAAAAGCTACTGATAGAACAAGGAGAAAGAGCTTTAAACTATGAGAGGAGACATTTAAATCAGATATTAGGAAGAAATTCCCAAGTCAGAGGGAGGTCAGGCCCTGGCACAGGTTGACCAGAGAAGCTGTAGCTGCCCCTGGATCCCTGGAAGTGTCCAAGGCCAGGTTGGATGAGGCTTGGAGCAACCTGGGATAGTGGAAAGTGTCCCTGCCCATGGCAGAGGGTTGGAATTAAATGAGGTTTGAGCTCCTTTCCAACTCAAACCACTCCATGATTCTAGGTAGCTCAACAGGAGATGTGAATTTGACATTTACAGAAATATCTCCAAGTCACATCAAAACTGAGCAAACCAGCAAATTGTGTCAGGGCGCACACCTCCAGGGTCACAGGAAAATCTGTCCACAGAATGTAAAACATGCACTGGACTCAGTGGTGTAGGTTTAAACAAATTAGGCCATTATTTACAATCCTTTGATTACGAAAGACATGAGCATCATTTCGTCTTCCAGCTGCACAGTGGGTTGCTGAAGGGGCACTGAAAACTTCATTTGGGTGTTTGAAATCCATCTCTGGTCACCCAGCTTTGAAAGCAGCAGCTACTACAGTTGGAAACACTGAAATAAAGCAGTTTGAAAGAAATTACTACAGAGTAAGGAGAGGGGGTCTGAGAATTTACATGACAGGATGACAAGGTGCTTTCAGCGAAAACAGATGTCCTTGACCTGAAAACAAGACTTTTTGTAGTACATGTTGTTACCTAACTTTAGACACCCTGGGAACCTCCTAACCAAAACTGACACCAGGCAGTGTGAGCCCCATCCAGAGTCAGGCAGAGCTGGAAAATAGGGTTTACACATGGGAGTGTTGGTACAAACTGGAATCTTTTAATGGTTTTAAGAGAACTGGTTCCAGTCCTAAGCCTGCCATGGATCTGTTGGTATTTCTCCCAAAAGTTGTTTAAATGTTTTTTAAAAATTTCCCCTTTTTGTCATAGGGCAGCAAGGTTTGAACCCTTCTCCTCTGACACCCAGGACCATGCTGCATCTCATTTTTGCTTCTTTTTACATCAAATTAATTAACTCAGTTGTGAACACACAGTTGTTTAGGGTGTTGACAAACTATAAAGCTCTTTTACACCTTCTGACTGTTTATTAGCATTTTAAAGTTGAGGTAATGAGATCCCTTTATTCCACAAAAGGAATTTACGAGAACTGCAGGGCTCAGACACAAAATCTACTTACTGGGAATGTACAAATTACAGTGCAGATAATTTGTCAATCTGTTGTAGCTATACTGTAAATCTTAGTGTAAATGGGAATAGGAGCTTTCAGTTTCCAGGAACAAAGTGAAAAGAAAACTGTTTTCCTTCCCCACAAAAAAAAAAAAAAGAAGAAAAAAAAGCAAAACAAAATAAACAAAAAAAAAAAAGGAATTTTTCAAGAGAATCAAGAGAAGGTAATAATGTAATTCAATGGACTACAATTGTTTTTATTTTTTTTTAAAGAATATAAAACCCCTCACCTATGGCAGGGAGTTGAAACTAGAAAACTTTTAAGGTCTCTTCCAGCCCAAACCAATCGGTGACTCTGTGATTGTCTCTGGTAATAAAATACAACACACTTTCCCACAGCATTTCTGGTTTCAGACTATCATAGAAATATAGCTTCCTCTCCATTGTCATAATCCCTTATTATCATTCCCTTTTCCTGACCCAAAATGCACTTCCTAATCAAACTTAACTTGACTATTCCTAAAATTTTCAAATGCCAAAGTGATGACTGGCAGTACTGCCATTGGAAACTGGTGCTTCAGGAAAAAGATGAGTTTTTTGAAATGTATTTTTGATCCACGGCAAAGACATTTTGCTGCTCTTGCTTCAGTTAATAAAACAAACCATAAAAATAATAATGGATTAAATTCTTCAAGTTAAAAGGAATAGAAAATCTTTTCTGGGAAGCCTTTTTAGTCAGGATAGGACACAGGTATGCTGCTACAACTCTCTGTGGCCAAATAGATCTTCAAGTGGCAGATCCTTTATTGAGGACTAGGAAAAAATATTTTATGAACCCGGAATTTATACTTTTTTTCTTAAAAATGTCACAGCTACATCAGCTCTTGCAGTGACTACTCCAGTCACTGGCCATAAGGGGTTTGTTTTAAAAAGGGAATCAAAAAAGAATGAAAGCTGCTTTCCTATCTTTTCAAATGTGTTAAAAAACATTTGCTTGAACTGTGAGCTGTCAACTCTGTCAGCCACTGCACTGAGCTTTTCATCCCCATCCCCAGGTGAAATGGAACATCCTTTCTGATTTATAACTGCTTTTTAACCCTTAGGATTTATAATTGTTAACCCTTGGGACACCCAAGAGTTTATCAGCTCTTTGACAAGAAGCTGCGGCAGGACCACACTGGGTATTTTACTTGGGCTCAAAATCATAGTTTGGAATCAGAGTCAGAGGATGGTTTGGGGTGGAGGAGACCTTTAGAAGTCATCTAGTCCAGCTCCTTTCCTCCTGCTGAAGGAGCAGGAGTACCAGTTGGATCAGGTTGCTCAGAGCTCCATCCAAACTGATCTTGAATCTTCCCTCAGTGAGCAAAAATGAAAATTCTGACATCATCCAGACAAGAGGACAAACGCAATAACTTTTATGTTCTCCACTGGGAGATATCCTTGAAAACGACCTAGTCCTCCTGAATGTTTCCTGTTCATGAAACTGCACTTTTAACTTAAAGCATTTCCACCTGAATATCTTTCAACAGCACCTGGAGAAAGCAAGGATTATCATGTTCTTTTCCTGGAAGTGCTCAAGGTGAGGTTGGATTGAGCTTGGAGAACCTGGTCTAGTGGAAAATGGATTTGCAATGATATGAGTTTAAGGACCCTTCCAACACAAACCATTCCATGATAATAGGATCTCACTGAGGATTGTTGCCCTTTTCTAACAATTTACATTGCAAAAAATGTACCTTCCCTGCATGCTGTCCCATAAATGCACAAATTTCCAAACATTTCCTTTAATCAGAGATTCCCCAGTCACTTTGCTAAGTCACATCAGTCCTGAAAACAAGGGGAAAGATGTAATATAATGTCATTGCATAAACCAAAATCTATGTTCCACATCTAGAATGAGCTCACAACCAAAGATGCTGTGGAGGAAAAGGTCCTTAGACAGATCCAGGAACAAAGAGCTCCAGCTGTGGCAGCCAAGGACAGGGAATCCTGCAGGGAGCTGCAGACATGATCTAGAGACACTTTGTGTGATTGCCAGATCATTTCCTGTGCTGCTGTGGAGTGAGACACGGCATCTCTCCCTGCAGGAGTGGCAATGTGGGGCAGCACAACCATTGCCAGGCTAAGATCAGCTCCCTGTGTCCCCAAAATGTGGAGGAGGAGAATTCAGCCCCAGGAAAAGTGAGGGTGAGCCCAAAGGGAGGGTCCCTGCCTGGCTCAGCCTGCAGCTCTGGGCAAAGCCAGGGCTGAATCCAGGCCCCTCAATTTGCCAAACTTCTCAGAACCACAGAATCACTCAGGTTTGAAAAGACCTCCAAGATTGAGTCCAACCTGTGACCAAGCCCTGCCTTGTCAACTAAACAGGAGCACTGAGTGCCACGTCCAGTTTTTTCTTGAACACTTCCACCACCTAACTGGGAAGCCCAAACTTCTTAGCTTTTCTCCTATCCAGGGTGGAAATTAACCCTGAATTTGCTGCTGGGTGTTCTCTTCCTTCAGCCAATAACCTGGGTTTTGTTGGCACCAGAATTGGAAGCAGTATTTTGATGTTGTATTCACAAGTTTGAAGGAGGAAATTATTTAATAATAATTTATTAAATAATTTAATAAATAATTAAACAATTAAATATATAATATGCCTCCATATTTGTAACAACCCATAGACCTGCACTTGATCAGGAATCACAAGGAAATTACATATATGTATATTAGCTATGGTCTATATATGTATTCTAGTCTATCCTATTTTATTGTATTCTCTTCCTGTATGTAGTGTGTATTGTATTATATTGTACTAATATCTTTACTACCTATATATATATACATATACATATATATATTTATTATATAATTCTATATATTATATTATATTATATTATATTATATTATATTATATTATATCATTATATTAAATTCTATTTATATATATATAATATATTCTATATTCTTCTATATATCTTTATGATATAATATATATTAGTGTCCATCTCTTTGTCCCCTTTGCATCCTGTTTTTCCCAGTAAAATCAGCACCAAAACACAAATCAGCTGATTTAAGCTTAAATCATAGATAATAGATGCATTTCTGCTAGAAAGAAGGGCAAACTGTGAAAGACACAGCAGCTTGCCCCGAACCCAACTCTTTTTTTTTTCTCCCCCCATCTGCTAGGTCTTTAAAATCTAATGGTCATCTTATATTTGTTAATAAGAAAGTGAAGGCACAAGTCATTCTACATTAGTTACTCCATGGGAAGTGCCTAAGTGCAGTTTCTTACCCCTGGTGAACACAAGGGGATTCAAGGCAGCTCAGCCTTCTGTTCCAGAGCCATCTGCTTTAATGCATCATGTTAAAGTCAAGGTCTTAGAGGGGAAAAACACTGTCACAGGAGGAAAAAATACTCCTGAGCCCCCACACAGAATAACTGGCACCTAAGGAAAACCAACCTATGGAAGCAAGCTCAGAAATCAGGAAGTTCAGGTAGTGAAAAATAACATTTACTGAATAGATGCATTTCAGTAGTGTAAAAAAAATTTTTTCTCTAACAGATCTCTGCACCCTATCTTGAATCCCCCTGCTACATATTTTTTTCCTCTTATTTTTTTCCCCTGGGAAGGTTTTCTTTTTAATATGTGAGTAAAGCAGAACAAATTCTCTCATGTTGTCTATGATCTCTTAATCTCAAACTCAGCACAGATACATAACACTGCCTAATGGAGGCAAAGCAAGAGGCATTTGATTAAATGTTTGATCTCTGGAGGAATGCACAGGCTTTGTAGAGCACAGTGAACAGCTCACAAATATTTTGTGTTTTATTATTGATTAAAAGCAATTAAAATTAATAATTGGTTCAACTGATAAAAAAATACTTTTTTTTTCCTGAGCTAACCCTGAAAAAGTATCAGATTGCTGTGGCTGCAGAGAAATCTGGGATAGAAGGCATGCAGATTTATCTCTAAAATATCATTTTCTCCATTGCAAATGCAGGGACATTCCTGTCAGTAGGATTGGCCATGATTTCAGAGCACTCTAGTGACTATTGACACCTCTGTTTAAATTATCCTGATTTCAAATAAGTTATTAAACCAAAACTGTCAGGACATTGTTTTTTTCTTTACCACACACCTTTTATAGTTTGGACAAGGTGAATGCAAATGTTTTTAATCTGAAGTGTAACATTTTTCATCCAAGTGAGGGGAATACATATTTTTAGTCAAAATTCAGGGAAGAGGCTCATGGAATCACAGAATCTCAGGCGGTTTTGTATTGGAAGAGACCTTAAAGATCACCTAGTTCCAACCTCTGCCATGGGAGGAACACCTTCCAGTAGAATAGGTTGTTCATAGCTCATATTCTTTCCCACCAGAGTGCTAACACAAAGTTTTAGATAAATGCCTAAAAAAGAAGGCTGGTCTATTTTGGAAAGAGTGACAATCTGTTTCAGGGGGATGCAATGGAATAATGACATAGCTCCACAGGACTGCTGAAGATAAAAATATAAATTTAAAATATTTCAGTTTGTGGCAACATCTCTGCTCTGGAGCCAGGCTGGGAGAGCTGGGGGTGTTCAGCCTTGAGAAGAGAAGGCTCCAGGGAGAGCTCAGAGCCCCTTCCAGGGCCTAAAGAGGCTCCAGGAGAGCTGGAGAGGGACCTGGGACAAGGTTGTGGAAGGACAGGACAAGAATAAATGGTCTTAAGCTGAAGAAGGGTAGGTTTAGATGGGATATTGGGGAGGAATTCTTCCCTATGAGGGTGGTGAGGCCCTGGCACAGGGTGCCCAGAGAAGCTGTGGCTGCCCCTGGATCCCTGGAAGTGTCCAAGGCCAGGGTGGATGGAGCTTGGAGCAACCTGGGATGGTGGAAAGTGTCCCTGCCCATGGCTGGGGGTGGAACTGGATGGTCATTAAGGCCTCTTCCAACCCAAACCATTCCAGGATTCCATTATAAGAGTGTTAGGACCACAAGATCAGGCTGTCACAAGGACAGTTTGGGTGCTTTTTGTTCTGATGCAGCATCTCCACTCTGCACTCAGTTCCTGCCCCTCATTCAGCATCCACTGGTGCCTCCAGCTTCCCTGGGAAGGACAAAGGCACAAGAACAGCCAAGGCCACCAGGCTGAACTCCTCTCCCGGAGCTTGTCAGGAGAGTTTCTCAGGGAATAGAGCGCGAACGGAGCTGGAGACAGTGATAAATTTCCCTTCTGAACAATCAATAAAACTCTCTCAGCCCTGCTCAGGCCCCTACTGCCATAATTACATTGTCAAAAAGTGGAGTTGCCCTGGCTGGCTGAAGCCCCCTCTCCAAGTGACAGGTGACTGACAGGCAGTTTATGGGTGGCACGCTCTGACTGGCAGGGGAGTTGGCCAAAGCCAAAGGCAACAGTGAAATTTCCCAGTCTGCTACAAGCACAGGAGCAGAGGACTGCCACTCATGAGGGAATTGTGGGAAACCCTTAGTCATATTAACATATCAAAGTGAGGAGCTGACAGCGCTTACTAAACAATCTGAACTCAACCAGAGCTGCAGAGCATCCCCCAGCACTCCCAGCCTGAAAGAGAAAAGGAATTAAAATATGCTCGGCCCTGTCTTTGCCAAGACAGCCAGGAATTTGGAAACCTGCTTATTTAATGATTTTGATCTGAGATAACATATATATTTGTGTGTATAAATGTATCTCACAAATGGGTATTGCAAAGCATGTCAGCCTCTTTCACATATATATATTTATATGAAAGGGGCTGTCATGCTCTACAATTTGTTCTGTACCACAGACCAGACTGATGCTAAATTGAAGACAGAACAGCAGATTTTTTTTTCCATGTAAGCAATATGAACCCAGTAAAAGACCCCACTACTTTCTGTCATGCTCAGAAGCAGGCTTCTACTGCTTCTATGTTAAATTGCAAATTACATGGTTTGAATGAGCAATAATTGCAGCCATGCACTGGGGCTGCGTGTTGAGCAGAGCTTAAAAGTGACTTCATAGCTACTCTGGATATATTGAATAAGAAATTGATATGATTTCTTGAATAAGAATTGATTTTGAGTAATAATGATAAAATAAGAGTTGGCATTGTTCAGCCTGAAGAAGAGAAGGATCAGGGAGGACTTAAAGCCCCTTCCAGTGCCTAAAAGGGCTCCAGGAGAGAAGGAGAGGGACTGGGGACAAAGGCCTGGAGGGACAGGACCAGGGAAATGGCTTCAAACTGACAGAGGGCAGAGTTAGATGGGATATTGGGAAGAATTTCTTCCCTGTGAGGGTGGGGAGGCCCTGGCACAGGGTGCCCAGAGAAGCTGTGGCTGCCCCTGGATCCCTGGAAGCGTCCAAGGCCAGGCTGGATGGGATCCTGAGCAACCTGAGATAGAGGAAAGCATCCTTGCCCATGGAATGGGGGTGGACTAGATGGCTTTAACATCCCTTCCCACAAAAGCCTTTCAATAATCCAACAATTTATTTAAAAAATTGAAACCAAGAGTTTTTTCCACTAAGGGCCAAGCCCCATTTGACTCTGTATATCTCCATCCAGGTAATACTTGGATTGCAGACCTCATCCTCTTGTTTTCCTGGGAATTGAAGACTCACTGAAAATTATGGCACTGAGTAAAATGGATAAATTATCATTGAGAAAAGGCTCGAGGTACTGATGTGGATGCCTGGGTTTGCCGCCCTCCATCACATTGTCCAGGTAAGACTGCAAAATGTGCTCTGCCCTGTTTGTCTTCAATTTTGTGGGTGATGGAGTCACCAAGACAGAGTTGATACAGGCTTGGAATGGAAAGCAGCAGCAGCACAGGAGGCACAGCTGCCAAGAGTTGCTACTGGTTTTCCTACATTGCTAGAAACAAAAAGCATGGAAAAGTGAAGGCTCATGCTGTAAAGGGCTGACAATCTAAGGACAAAATCCTGGCTTACAGGGGTCAAACCAAGAAGAGAAGGACACTTTAAAGTGGCAGAAGACGCAAAAAGTGAAGCAGCAATAGCTGCTATGAGGCAAATTCAAATCTCAATACTTTTCTTTAAAAAGGGGGGGGGGGGAAATGGATGATTAACCAAATTAATCCCCTGGAAAAAGCCTCTAAGGAAGAAGCTGGTTTCTGTCTCCTTTAACATCCTCAAAGACCAAGACTTTCTGGAAGGCAAGCTTTAATCTAAGGGGAATTTCTGAGCTCAGGGCTGGGATAACTGTGTGAAACTCAATGGCCAGTAACAGACAGTCAATTCAGCCAAGATGCTCTAATAGCCCTCCTTCACAGAGACCCTTCAGGAAATGGGGTAGAAATGCTCTGCAAAGCCACTTCACTGAAATTATTGAAGCCTTTTACAGGCAGTAAATAATTGAGCCTTGCTGTGTCTCAATGAAGGGATCAAGAGCACCTGACATGGTGCTGAGGTGCAGCCCCACCTCTCCTGCCCTGCCAGGAGCTCCTTCCTCAGCCCTTGCTCATCTCTCCTGATTCACAAAACCATCTTCTCACTGACTCCCCTCCTAACCTGACCTCTCCCAGCCTTGCTCAGTCCCTGTAAGCTGGCAGGATGATAGAACAGAGGCACAACTCCCTCCCTGCCTGTGCTCTGATGGTATCCTTGGTGCCTGACATCACTTTTGTCCCAAAGCCACATGTCTCTGTGCTCAGACAGCAACATTTCCTCCTGGAGGGCACAGGGTGGAAGTTCAAGACCTGCTGGAGGGTGTGAACATCACCAACAGGAAGGTTGACACACAAGAACAGGAGGAAGGGAGATGAGACATTCAGATGGTTTTTCTTTTTCTTTTTTTTCTTCCTCCTCCTCTATGAGATGTAGAGCTTTTAAAAATAGCCCAGTAGAGAAGAACTTGAGAAATGTGCACCAATGTTCTGAATCATGCTGAGTTTGGACTTGAATTCCATGTCCAAACTCCTGCACCAAGAAATGGCCATTCTATACCCATATTTCATAGTCTTCAAGAAAAGCTCCATATCTAAATTTTTTCATGCCACAATATAAGAATGGTGTGGAGTTGTTGGGATGGGTCCAGATGGGGCCATGAAGATGTTCTGAGGGCTGGAGCCCCTCTGCTCTGGAGCAAGGCTGGGAGAGCTGGGAATTTTCACCCGGAGAAGAGAAGGCTCCAGGGAGAGCTCAGAGCCCCTTCCAGGGCCTAAAGGGGCTCCAGGAGAGCTGGAGAGGGACTGGGGACAAGGGATGGAGGGACAGGACACAGGGAATGGCTCCCACTGCCAGAGGGCAGGGATGGATGGGATATTGGGAAGGAATTGTTCCCTGTGAGGGTGGTGAGGCCCTGGAAGAGGTTTCCCAGAGAAGCTGTGGCTGCCCCTGGATCCCTGGAAGTGTTCAAGGCCAGGTTGGACAGAGCTTGGAACAATCTGGGGTAATGGAAGGTGTCCCTGCCCATGGCATAGCTGTTGGAACTAGGTAGGTCTCTTCCAACCCAACCCATTCCATGATTCCACGAGAATCATGACCAAAGTTTTGTCAATTTATTTTTCTTCCAAAAACCGGGGTTTTTTTTGTGTGTTTTCTTTGTTTCTTGTTTTTCATTTTTACAAGAAAAGAAATGAACTCACCATGAATGGAAAGGGTCCCATTCCTCACTGCCAGGAATTTAACTCCATATGGAAGTAATGGTGGAGAGTGGAGGCTTCCATAGAGATAGATGTGTGCTTTGTGATGGAAAGGGGCCTCAGGGGATCCCACCTGGAGCTCTCCTCCATCAGATACCAGGATGTAATGAGCATGCAGTTCTACAGGTCCTGGTCCAATAAACAGGAGTTTGCCACCTGAAGACAAGACAAAGAGAAAATACAATCATATATTCAGTCAGTCATTCTCACAGCCAAAGGAACTGGAAGAGGTAAGTAAACAAAGGGGTTTGCATTAAAATTAAAAAGTAAATGCTAAAATGTTATTGAATTCTGTAAATTTTCCACCTTGCTCTTTATTTCTCTCCATGGATTTATCAACACTTTAAAGACCCAGTTAATCCAGTCCATTTTTTGACTCTACAATGGTCTGCATTTCTACACTTGAGCAAGGCCAGTCAGCCTGGGCAGACTCTCCAACCACAGCTAAAGGAAGCTGGGTTTGGAAAAACCCAATTTTAACCAACTCAGTCACTTAATGTTGAAAATGGATATTTCTATTTAATTTGTATTATGTTACTTTTTAGGTTACAAACTACTTGTAACTGGGAGAGGGGAGAGGAAAACTGCTTTGGAACATAAGAACTGGCAACTTGTTTAGATCAGTGGTTGATTTAATCCTGCAAACTCTTCCAGCTGCTGTTCAAAACCAGATGCTTCCAAATACAGTGTGAGACATGTCTCCCTCTTAGCTGGCTGTGGGTTGATCTCCCCATCCCATAAAAATCTCATTTTAATCCCTAATTAGAGGTTAGCTTCACCTCAAAGTATAAGGTTTCAACTGCTTGCCAACATTTTCCTCCTACTGACTATTAGTATAACTGGATAAGATTTGCCAGTAATAAAGAACTGGTCTTTGGAATTTTTTGTGATATTTGGTGTCAACGACTCCTTGTAGCAATGAATTCTGTGGGTTAAATGCATAGTGCATGAAAAACCATTTCCATCCCTTTTTTTTTACTCAAAGCTCTTCAGTTCTGTCAAATGCCTCCCTTGTTCTTGGCCCTCATGAGCTGAAAATCCCAGTCAGTCACCTCAGGATGGTTTATTTCATGATCTCCTTCCATATTTCCTCTCCTGTGAAGGATGCTGCCACTTTCTGTACAATGGATGAGGACACAGTGGACTCTCATTCATTTTGTCACACTGCACATGGGATGTGCCTTTCTAAGTCAAGCCAAGTTTCCATAAGCGAATAGAGAAATTCCCAAAGTCTGGAAGCTCCACACCTCTTACAAAGGGTCTCCCCTGCTCCCTTTGTATGAAGTAGCTGATAATTGTACTAGCTCATCCCATTTGCTACTGGTGGGAGCAGTTTTTGATGGTGATCCCTCTACCCATCACCCACTTGTCTCTCCTGCCTCACAAATTCTTCCCTGTGAGGGTGGGGAGGCCCTGGCATAGGGTGCCCAGAGAAGCTGTGGCTGCCCAACTCTGGAAGTGCCAAAGGCCAGGCTGGATGGGGCTTGGAGCAACCTGGGATAGTGGAAAGTGTCCCTGCCCATGGCAGGAGGTGCAACCAGATCATCAGGTGATCTTTAAGGTCCCTTCCAACCCAAAACATTCCATGATTCCATGATTACACTGCGAATTCTTAGCAAGAAGAAGGGAGACCAGATATCTGGGTTAATTGCAGTATTTAGACAAAAAAAAAAAAAAAAAAAGGAGAGAAGTTCTAATATAAAAAACAGATTAAGAACTCTCTTGATCATTGCTTGCCATTGCTCAAATTCTGCTTATCCTGATTTCCTTTTTTATTCTCACATGGAGGGGTTTTCTTTGTTTCATTGATTTCTTGAGCCTATAACAAAGTCTTATAACTTAGTCCTCATTTCTTAGGCATATAAAAAATAGTATTTGAATAGGGACTATTCATTAAGTATTTTCTTTCCAAATTTCATTGCTTTACACAATTTTTTACATAATTTTTTACAGAACGTGCTTAAGGAAGGAAGAGATAAATCTCACATTTTCTTGCTTATAACCACTGGGAACCACAGGTTTGCTCTCAAAAACATCAACTCTCCTATGTGTAACTTGTCTCTTTCCCTAGACATACTTTTCTAACAACAAATATATTAGTGTTGAACCTTTTTACAGAGAGTCTTTGCAAATTATACTGCATGGATTGTGAAGAAGCAGTAGAAATTACAGCTTGCTTCATGTAAAATGACACAAGATATCTGATTCCAGCAGAAGTTTTAAAGCTGGAATGAGACTGGACCTGTTGATTTTAAGAATGTGTATTCTGAAAGAATATTTAAGGTTTTCATTCTATTAACATTATTTGGCAAAAAATGGACTGCTGGTCCATCTTCATCTTGTGATATAATTTACCATCCTGTTTCTTCCCATACTGAGAACAGATATATTTATTAAATACTTTTGCTTTATAGCAACAGTGTTAATAATTTTATCACCACAATCTATAAATGGAACTGTAAATCACTGTGATTTATTTCACTCCTAACATAAAAAAGACATCTTCCCTAAGGTCTTTATTGACTTTCTATGCTCTATTCTCAGTGAAATACAGTAATTTCTGTTTCCACTTCTCTTCATACAATTTTTAATAAGTATTTTAATTGCTGCCATGCTGTACCATTGAACCAGGAGGGCTGGAAGACAGTTGTCCTATCCTTTGATTGCAAAATCACAATGCTGTCTCAAACAAGATTTCCCAAGCTTCAGTCACATATTGCCTATTCAAAATTTTCAAGCTGTTGATTGAAGATTTTCTGCATCTTTTGTGGATTTCTGAGTGTCTGAGAAGCTTGGATGCTGCTGACTGCTCTGGGTGCAAGTAGGAGCAATAGCCCCACCTCATCCCAGGAGCAGCAGGAATTCCAGCAGGATCTGTGCATGCCTGGCCTGCAAGTTTGACCCTTCCAGAGGGAAATCAGAGTCACTGGGATTGACAAAAGCCTTTAAGATCACAGAGTCCAACCATTAACTCAGTACTGCCAAGTCCACCACTAAACCATGTCTCCAAGCATTTTTTGAACACTTCCAGGGATGGTGAATCAGCCACCGCCCTGAGAAGTCTGTTAAACTCTCGGTCCTCCCTTTTGGTTAATAATTTCTTCGTAACATCCAATTTAAACCTCCTCTGGTGCAGCTTGAACACCAGAAGCCCTCATTTTAGGAAGAAATTCTTCCCTGTGAGAGTGGTGAGGAATTAGAACAGGTTTCCCAGAGAAGCTGTGCCTGCCCCATCCCTGGAGATGCTCAAGGCCAGCTTGGATGGGGCTTTAAGCAACCTGGTCTAGCTTAAGGTGTCCTGTCCACAGCAGGGGGGTTGGAACAAGATGGTTTTTAAGGTTCCTTACAATCAAACCATCCTATGATTGTGGAATTTGCTGTATGTGACTTTTTTACTTTCCCTTAAAAACAGCAGTCAGACACAAAATTTAACCCTGAAAAGCAGCAGATCAGCTTCACTCATGGTCGTTCCACAATGCTGTTGTGCCCTGGATCTTTGCAAAGCTTCTGAAAACTTACCAGGACAAATCTAAATGGTGCTCAGTCTTTGGGAAAAAATACAGTGAAAAAGTAAAGTTCAGCTGCTGAGGATGATAGAAGAGCAGCACCAGAGAACAGAAAAGAAAGCATTAGGAGGGACTCATTTAACCATTTATCAAGCCTATGTGTAAAAAAATCTCTGGCTAAACTTACAAATTCTTCTGCCCAAAAATTGCATATTGTCTCTCTACACCTCTGTGGTTTTTCTTGGGTCAGAATAAATATACAGCTGCTGCTTTACAAGGTTGTCTTCTCCTTTTTTTAAAAAGAAAATAAAAGTTATGCTTCCTTCTTTTATTGCACTTGACCCCTTCCCTGAAAGCAGAAAGCAGGAATATTGCTCAACGGAGCCTTTGGCTGTGACCCTCAAATTGTTTGTTATGGCTGCACAGGAAAGCAAAGTCCTACACATGACCTTGAGGGTGATTTTATAAAAATCAATCAACCACTCTTATGATGGCCTCCCCACCAAGCAAAATAAATACAATTAAGCCCGTAATCACTTCTGTACAGTAATGTGCAAATTCAATGGGTCTCTTTAGGTGGAGTGAGGGAGAGAGGGGAGAAATATGTTGAGGCTATTTGATACTTTGTGAGAACATCAGAAGCACCATTCTTCTCAATTAACCCAGCAATTAGCCTCCACCTCTGCACAAACAGAAAAGAAATCTTTCTTTATCTGTCTTTACCAAAGGGGGGAAAAAGAGGAGGAAAAGAAAGAATAAAAACAAGGCAATTCCATACGTCCCACAGGAGGGGAGAAGCAGCCAGACCAAATAATTTTAAAAAATTTAAAGTAAACAAACTTAATAATAAGGTGGGAGGTTTAATCTGCTGAAAGAATAATTAATTACAGCTCCACTGGTTTTGTGAAAAGAGATTTACCTCCTGAAGTCCCTGGGAAATGGTGGAGGACATGGTCAAAAATAAAGGATTTGGAAAGGGAACGTATTAACAATTCTCTCTGTCAGGTGTCCTGGACTCACTCATGCAATGCCACAGGCCAGGTATCCAAAATATTAACTACGAAAAGAGCCTGCAACATGCACGTGTGAAAAGAAAAGGAAAAAAAAAAAGAAGGAAAAAACCCAACAAAAACAAAAATAAAAAAAAATTAACTAGAAGATTGGGAAGACTGGTGCAGGGAGTTTCTCCTTGCCTCTGTGAAGAAGATTCACACTTGCAGACATAGCAGTTTATATCCCTCCTCAAAAACTTCATTTTAAATAAAAAAATAATTCTGAAACAGATATTCTCATAATAAATAAAAGCAATGTTACTAACTTTCATTTAGGTTGTGATATAGACTGTTTTAGAGATTTCCTGAAATTGGAGGGAAGCAAAGTCCCCATTCCAAAGGACACCTTTTGCATGGAGGCATTTTTGAGGCCACACTTTGCATTCACTGTCAATATAAGATATTTTTTCCTAAAGAACAGCTCATTAGGGAGCTGGAGCAAAAGTAACATATTTATATTTAGTTCAACTTCAGCTATTCACTTCCACTTCAAATTTGATTTCATTCTACTTCTTTATGTAAAGCTGAATAACAGTGTTAAAGCCAGCAAATTACGAGAAGAGTGCTGGATAATCTTAAGATAATTTTTTTTATATAAAAGTAGCAGAAGAGTATCAACAAAATGGTCTTACATATCACCACTGTGTCATAACCTTCAACTTCAAACTTCCTCTACATGGAAGAAGATTTGAAGATTGAAATCTCATCTCTTCACCTGGACTACCTCTTCCCATCACGGTGCAGGGGAGATCTGCTCTGGTTGCTCCATGACCAGGAATAATTCATCCCCACAGCCTCCAGCTTGCTCTTGTGTTTCACATGACAAAGCCACAGAATTCCCCATGAGAATTCCCCAGGCTCAGGATCAGAAATTCTCTTTCTGGCCAGCATCCCTGAGTGGCAAACAGCAGGATGCCACTGCCAGAGCTGGAATAGCTTTGCTTGATCCTGTATAACCACAAGGCTTTAATGTGCTGGCAGCCCCCTTACTGCTCATTATTCTGCTCCAAGGATGTCCCTGGTAGCACCTCCAAGCAGGAAAAAATAAACCCAAATCAACTAAAATCTTGTTGATCTTGTTGCATACAGAAATAAAAATACAAAGTTCATGATCTTTAGAAAAGACAATTCATTATTTCATGGATCTGTCACCTGCACCCTGTTGACATGCTCACAGGACATTCCAATGAACCATGAAAGTTGTTTGCAGCTTGGACCATGGATGAACAAGATGCAAAGGGGAATTTTGTTATATTGGCCCCATCCAAAAGGCTGCTCAAACCAAGAGTCCAAAATTCATCCTGCACCCCCCTCAAAATGTTCCTCCATGTTCATAGCACACAGGTACAGATCCCAGATAAGTTCTGAATTCAAATGCCTGTGTATTTCCACCAGGACACCACTAACACACTCAAAAGTTAAGCTTGTATTCCAGCACTTTGTTGGATGGACGCCTTAATCCATCCCTGGGAGAGGAATCAGCAGCTGCTTCAGTAGACTCAGACAGAATTCATTTCCCCAGCCTGACAAGCCTTTGATTTTTGGCTTGCTGCGCTCACAGCCATCTGTTCAGATGGCACGTACTCCCTTGGAAACTGATCAGGCTCTTCCCTTAGAGCTCAGGAGACGAGTAAAAGGCAATTCCAACCAGCATCCCAGAAGGTGCTGCCATAGATGTATCTCCTTCAAAGAAAACTTTCTACTTCTTCAGCTCTTAAGGGGCCTCCGAGATACTTAACAACACCTGGATGGATTTGGAAGAGGAGAGGTGACTTGGTGGGGAAGAGGTGCAGACACTCCAGGGTGTCTTCAGGCACATCTCACATCATCTGGGATATAATTGGGGAACTTCCAAGTGAGCCTTGTGAAGGCATCAGGTAACACCACCCACGGGGATGTGATGAAAACAGAGGTCCCTGGGCTGTCATTTCAAGTCCCCAAGTGACAGACATTCATTAGGTGCACATTTGGAAGTTCTTCCCTCTGAGGATGGTCAGGCCCTGGCACAGGGTGCCCAGAGAAGCTGTGGCTGCCCCTGAATCCCTGGAAGCGTCCAGGGCCAGGCTGGATTTGGCTTGGAGCAGCCTGGGACAGTGGAAGATGTCCTTCCCCATGGCAGGGGATAGAACGAGGTGAGATTTAGGGTCCATTCCAACCCAAACCATTCTGTGATTCTGTGATTCCCTGTTTCCATGACAGTGATTATGGTGCTGCCCCAGTGCTGCCCAGGGTTTCTGCTCAGTCTCTGCCAAAGCTGTGTTCAGTTCCTTGGCCAGGATTAACTTCCACACATCTGCTCACTGTGAAACATCCCACAGGAGTCTTAAGAGCTGAAGTTGCAGCAAATGAATTTAATTTTCAAGTGGGAGTCCTGGGAGTCCAACCTGCATCCCATAAGCCCATATGGAACATGATGGCAAAAGAAACCTTCAGTCCACACCCAAACATGAACCATGGTTTGCAGCAGGGAGAGGATCTGAAAAGACCCAGACCTTAAATTGCTACAGATTCAGGGCCTTAAAACCCTTCCTCTAGGAATGCCCACTTCTGTGAGTTGCACTCTACTAGATAACACTGAATCCCTGCAGAAAAATATTCTGAAAAATAAACAACTGTTGCCTTCCACAGTTTTTCACAAAACAGAGAGGATTCTAAAGCTCTGAGACTAATTATCGAAGGCTCAGCATAACAATGTAGGAAAATATCACACAGTGGCAGAGAGAAATAGAGCTGACTTTTCTTCCTTTTAAATCTCAATTAAAAAATACATTGGATGAAATTTCCCATTAGCTGGTACTATTTGTACATCCCATGTTCTTTCTTTAATTAAAAAACATGCTTATTGCAATACTGCCAGAATCACTTTTATGGTATTTTAATTGTAATGTCTCTGCCTGATTAAAAAAAGAAAATATGAACTGGAAACTGCCTGCAAAAAAAAAAAAAAAAAAAAAGAAAGAAAAAAAGAAAAGAAAAGAAAAGAAAAGAAAAGAAAAGAAAAGAAAAGAAAAGAAAAGAAAAGAAAAGAAAAGAAAAGAAAAGAAAAGAAAAGAAAAGAAAAGAAAAGAAAAGAAAAGAAAAGAAAAGAAAAGAAAAGAAAAGAAAATCACAATGCTTATCTCAAATGGATTGATAAAAAGGGCACAGAAAACTCCATGACAGGAATAGGTTCCAAATATGCCTACTGACAAAGGATTTAAAAATTAGTTTAAGCACCAGCTGATGCCATAGAGAAGAAAACAGAGGGAAATATTTTTTCCTTCTTTCAGTGAATTAAAACCCAATCTTTCTCAGCAGTGACTGAAGCACAGTTTATTTGACAACTACTGAAGTCAGTGTATCAGTGAATATTTGATGCTTGTTGCTAATAGCATCAAAGAGGAGGAAAAGACACGCAAAATCAATATTTGTGTTTTCCTCACTCCCTGATTTACTCACAGGATCCATTCTGGCCAAAGTCTGATCAAAACATGGATTACAAGAAATTCAAAAATATTCACAGAATCAGAGAATCAGAGAAAAACTGCACAGGGCACTCAGTGCTCTGGTCTAGTTGACATGTTGGTATTTGGTCAAAGGTTGGACTCCATGACCTTGGAGATCTTTTCCAACCTAAATGATTCTTTAAGTGAAAATGGATCAAAGCAATCCTCTCCCTTATTCCTGCAAGAGTGGCTATCCCAAAATTGCCTTTGCAAAGAGTAACTGCCCAGGTGGGGATCTTCAATTCCACTGGAGTGTAACTGGGAGTGCCAAAATTCATCTCCAAGGGACTCCTGAATGACCAGACAGCTTCATTTTTTTTGTCTCCAGACCTCCCTAGACCACTATAATTTCAGACAAAGGCAACAACACATGTCTGAGGTATCAGCCCATCAAACACAATGTTCCTCCAGTGTAAGCCCCATGCAAAGGAAATTTCCATCTGTCCTGGGTTATCATAAATATTTCCATGCTTGTGATGCTGGGATTACAGAAATAACTCCAATCTGCTAAACATACAGAATTATCTACAGTCTGTCTATCTGGTATCTCTTCCCCAATCAGTCTTGTCTGAGCTGTTTCACAGCCTGACTATTAAACTTTCCACTCTCAATATCCACATGTTCATGCTCTGCTTGTTGAGGAGGAGGGAGAAACTGCTGAGCTCTTGTGGCAGTGAGCAGAACCCAGCAGCCTAATCCTATTTTTCTATTGTTTTGACCTCCAGATCTTCTGCCCAGACAGTCTGGTCATTCCCAGAACCTCTATATGTTTGGGGCTATATGTTAATGTGGCCAAAGAAGGGTCAGTTTAAGGCT
Source organism: Ammospiza nelsoni (assembly GCF_027579445.1). Lineage (NCBI taxonomy): Eukaryota > Metazoa > Chordata > Aves > Passeriformes > Passerellidae > Ammospiza > Ammospiza nelsoni. The sequence continues at coordinate 111,550,486 of NC_080635.1, forward strand.
GCACATGAAATTCTTGTTCTAACACTCTTTAAGTAATTCCTGCAATGTTGAAATCATCAAAATGGGACAACACAGGGCCAGTATGCAAAATCCTCATGGTGTCTTAAAGAAAGGAGAATTTCAAGAAATGGGCATGTAAACATGTGTTGGGTTTGCTGGACGTAACCCCAGAAAATGGGCAGTGTAGCAGCAGTGTATTCAGTAGTGTTACATCATTTTTCCATCCACAAAACCTTGTATTTTCAGCTTAAGAGTGCACAGCCAGCCTGATGCTGAGTCATGAAAGCCAAAGGGAGCAGAGCTACAATTTAATCCCATTCTCCAGCTCCAGCTAAGAAAAGCTCTCCAGGTAAAACAGGAATGGGATGTTTCAATCAAAGCACATATCGACACCTACCTTAGGGGTTAGGGGTGTACTGCCATGCCCATCTGGCACCTGGGGGAAGTGCTTAATTATTTGATGTGCTCATGGGGTTGGTAGTTGTGCTCTGAGGGATCACCTGTGGTTCAGTTTGAGATGGGTGTCTATAATTCCTAAGATGAACAGGTCTTTGTTGATGTGTGTTTCTATCAATACAGGAGCATAAAAAACTCCCCTGAGCTGGACAGTTTTAAAAAAAGGGAAGATAAGGAAAGATAAATCTCAGCCTCATTTCAGAATAGATCTCAGCATGTCTTGATTCCAAATCTAACCAAGGCTACACAGCCAGAAAACCTGTGGTGGCAGTGGATGCAACAGGCAACTTCACAAAGCTCAGACAAAAAATTCCTGCAGGTTATAATTCTAAAATGTTTTATCCCTCTGTTTGGCATGTAACAGTGGAGAAAATAATGACATCTAGAATATTCTAATGCTGCTTTTCTAACTGAATTGACTTTATAAACCAGGCTTCTTGGAAAACACGATAAAGAAGAGGAATGATTTGAATGTCAGATGAGCCAGAGCCATAAAGATACTACTCCAGACTTCATTAAATTCAATCAGACCTCCAGTAGCTTCATGAGGGCTGACTCATAGATCAAATGAGCCTTTGAATAGGTACAAAGCTCAGAGAGTTTCTTCTCCAATATTTTTCCCCAATTCTTCAAAAAGTCTGTGACTGAGCCCCAAAATCTTCCTCCAGATTTGCAGCCAAAAGAAATCTGGTGTTCTGACCTGTCTCATTTAAAGTATGGTATAATCACAATGAGGTTAAGAATAATATTGAATCACAGATTTAGAATTTTCACTGGGGGAAAGGATTGTACCAAAGTGTTTCACCTTTTTTTTAATCTTAAAATCTCAGCTGATTTTTAATTTTGCTTTTAAATGGGAGTGATGTCTGATGCAGCAATTTTTGAAAATCTCTGAGCCTGGCCTGAGCAAGTTCAATGAGTTTTGAAAATGTTCTCATGATAGGGATAAACTTGCAAACTTTTTTCAAATTATCATTCAAATTTAAAATATAATTGTCAAATGCATGACTTTCACCATGATCCCAATGAAAAACTAGTACCTTTGGTATCATTTTAGTAAAAAAGCAATTTTACCAGCAATAATCCTGGTCTTTAAACATGTAAAAACTCCTGCTTTCATTTTTTAATCTCTCTTTCAGCAGAGGCTTAAATTTGTGCCAGCAATTTCACCAGCACAACTCATTCCCATAATACCAGCATGTGTACAGCAGTTTCCACAACCAGGATCTAACTTTCAGGGGGGAAGATTTCTGACATGGAATTACAAGTCCTTTAAATTCTTACTTTGACACCCACACAGAGATATGCCTGTCTCATTTTTATTCTGAGTCTAGGTACAGGTAAATAAACCCAGCAAATCCAGGGTTTCCCATCAAAACTGTGCTCAGTTATTTACATTCTGCCCACCAGCTGGGCTCTAGGATTTGGGATTATTTACTGCATTTGCTTGTTTTTACCTATGATTCTATAATGTCAATAATTTTGTGAAGATGTTTGTGACACACCTGCCTCAAAGATGCCAAACAGAACAGAGTAGATTTTTGTTATCAGCAGTGCCATTATCACTGAACACTGCTCAGGACAGCAGCAATTTTGGTATCCTGGGTAAAGAAAAAAGGGGAAAAAAGGCTTTTTTGCTTATTTATATTGTCATTAGGCCTCAAGCAGCATAAACAATTCCTTCTGCACGCAGAATATTTTAATTCTTGCCCTGTCCCCCATCACTGCCCCCATCTACCGAGAGCAGGCTCAGCCTGCACAATCATCTCCTCTAATGCTGGAGCTGGGGAATGAAAGGAGAGACCAGAGCCATGAAAAACCCCATCCCTGGAGGAAGAAGAGCACCGAACCCCCCTCATGCCGACCTTTGAGCTGCAGCAGGTTGAGGACACTGGTGCTGGTCCCCAGGAGCAGGGTCCGGCCGCCTTCTATCGTGACATTATCGCCATCTCGCGGCTGGTGGCCAGCAGGCCAGCTGGAGTCCTCCTCCCACCGGCCACACAACTGCAGGGCAAGCTGCAAAGAGAAACATCCAGAGAAGTTTCAAAGCTCGCCCCTTGCCATCTTTCAAGAAGCGGGTTTGCTCAGAGAGCAGCGGAGGAGATTCCAAAGCCGCATCCAGCGGTTTGTACAAGATGACTTCCAGAGGGACCCTGTAAAAGGCAAAGGAATAGATGGATGTTGGCACTGGAGAGGTGCTTGACCTTCAGGAATGCTTGTCACAATTTGGGGGTCGCCCCTTGTCTCGTTCTAATCTGGGGAATGAGGGATTTGCACCAGGACCCTCCACAGGTTTCTTGGTGTGTGTCTCTCTCTGCCTCCCGAGAAGCAGAACTGCACTGTTGTTTCCTGGCAATGCCATAAAATAGCCTGAAGAGCTTGGAATTAAAACATCCTCCTGGATGGGCAGTATTTTGCTTTACAGGTTGTTTTTTGGTTTGGTTTTTTTTTTTTCCTAAAGGCTCTCCTGCCACTCATCCTCATTTGGACAGACATTCCTCCTCTCAAGTACCTTTTTAGCTTTCTCTGCTTATCTGGCATTATTATTGCCTCTGCTTTGAGGGTAAGCACAGCAGTTCCAAATAAAGCCCTGAATAACTTGAAAACTGCTAACAGACTGACTCATGATGTGCCATGGTAAAGTGATTCCTAAATTTAAAGGTTTCTCCTCATGTCTATACTTCAGACATGTCCTTTGCAGTGAAGGTTTTACAGAATCACAGAATTGTTTGGGTTGGAAAGACCTGAAAGGTCATTTCCTTCCAGTCCCCCTGCCATGGGCAGTGACACCTCCCACTAGACCAGGTTGTTTAGGGCCCTGATGGTGAATTTCTGGAGGAAGGTGTGAATTTTTTTGCCTGGACATCTGTGCACAAGTGTGGACATAGGTATCCAAAACATATTATTTGGTCTCATATGTGGAACAACAAGAACATCCTCAACTCATCTGAGGCAGTGGTGGGGGGGAAACCAGACATGGAAATATTTGTGGTCCTCAGTGGGCTGTGCAACAGAACAGCAGTGGAAAGAATAACCAAAACAGCAGTGGAAAGAATAACCTCAAGACAAAAGCAAAGCAGAGTTACTCCATTTTCAAATGGAGCCCATCGAGTGCATTAAAGCTTTTGCTCGGGAGCTGCAGTGGAGGTGAATCAATAATGGGGGTGTTATGATCGTTATTCTCTTTTACTGCGCTGTTTTCAGGTTTAGTTTCATGTGCCTGATGTTTTATAGAATATTTCCCATAGTGCTGTCCCTGAGCAACCTGGCCCAGTGGAAGGTGTCCCTGCCCATGGACCTTCAGATGAGCTTTAAGGTCTTTTTAACCAAAACCACTCTAATTATTTAAACGATTATAGACTATTTTAATTATTTTCACCAGGGAATGAGTGATGGTTCCCAGGCTAAATGATACAACTGGTTGATATCCACCCTGGCTGGATGCTGGGATTTCCTACAATCCATTCTATGATTTCTCTACAAAGGGAATTGATTCAGCTCAGAGTGAAGCCTGGGACTGCATTAACACACAAGGCAGTAAAAAATTCTTGGCAGTTAAAACTCTGGTGTCAGAGGGAGTGAACCACTTCATCATTACCAAAGTAAAATTATTGCATAGTTGCTAAGAGTAGTAGGACAAGTTAAATTTTCAATAGTTGATATAGTTCAGAGATTTAGGACAAATTTCCAGCTGAAAGGATAGATGCCTTTACCCATTATCTTTCCAGAGAGGCTGTGAATTACTCTTCATTGACAATGCTGTGAAACAGATTGCATAAAATATAAAACAGATCCACTGAAAACCAGCTAATTAAACTTGTTTTTATCTCAGAGGAGGGGACAGTTCTTAGAAAGGTGTGTACACTGCTTATCAAGACAGTTGTAGCATAAAATTACAAATTCCATAAATTCTTTTGTGGTACAAATGCTGCCAATGCTATCAGCATAACACTGGAGGAGGCAGCTGGGAAATGGTGAGATCCACAGGAATGTTTGGTTGAGAAGGTTTCCTGAGTGCCTTTAAGTCACTTTGACATCACTCTGACCCTCTGAAATCACTCAGAACCTTCCAACTAACTCTCATGGGCAAGCAAGGCTGCAAGGAGTGTGCCAGACCTTCTTGCTAGCACCACTTGCTAGCACCTAGTCAGCTGCTGATAGAAGCCCTGCAAGAGTTAAGAATAAACTCCTCTTCTGAACATTTGGACTTTTGTTTTCTTTTAAGATGGCAACTATGGATTTCTAACTAGAAGACACTCTTGCTCTTCATCTAACCTTCTCTCTACCTAACATCAGTGTTTGAGCTTACTCAGTTCCTGCTGTCTCCTCTTAGAGGACTCAATATCTGTTCAGTTCTCCCAACACCATCTGGCACAAAAATCTCACTGTTCATGCCCGACAGTGGAATCACAGAATAGTTTGGGTTGGAAAGGACTTAAAAGATCACCTTGTTCCACCCTCCCTGTCATGGACAGGGACACCTTTCACTATCCCAGGTTGCTCCAAGCCCCATCTAACCTGGCCTTGGACACTTCCAGGAGTGAGACAACCACAGCTTCTCTTTGCAACCTGTCCCAGGGCCTCTCCATCCTCATAGAGGGAGAAAATGGGTTAATCAAGGTCATAAAATTCTCTATTTTTCCACCCAGTCCATACCTAAAAGTTTCCAGTGAGAAAATGCCTGGCTTAGGCCGCGGTCATGTGCCCCTGAGTGTCTTTCAAGTGATTTCTCACTTGCAAAATCAATATTTTTAAAATATTGTAAAATCACTTTTTCTTCTTTATGAATAAAATTAAACAGATGAACATTAGCTAAATAACACAAGACCAGGAGCTGTTTATAATCACTTGTACTATCCTTGCATTACCACAGAGAGAATAAATCCAAAGAATCTGTTTTAGGAGGAGAAAAGTAGGTTTATTTAAGGAACACACTTTAAATTACCAGAGCACAGAGTGGGGTTAGAGGGAAGGCAACTCTGTAGGGATTGAGGAAAGACATCAAACAATTTTGTTTGTTAACTTTTCTCTTGCAGTCCTGCACCCTTCCCTAAGATGAAAGAGCACCTCCTTAAGATCTTTGAGAGAAGAGGGTGTGGTCTAATACAAGTTTAGTGAAACAGACACCTGCCCTGAACCACCAGTACCTTTTCCTCAACTTTGTGAATAATCCCATGTGATTATCCTCCCTGATTTCTGGGAGAAAAGCACAGTGCAATCTCCAGCTGCAACAGAATTCTTAAAATCCTTTACAGAAGGGTGGTGGTGTTTATCTCCAGCTCCACTTAAGCAGCCCATGGTAAAATAATATCAACTAATACACAAATTAATTGCACATCTCTCATTGAGCAGGGCTGGTGACAGAGTCACAACATCCCTCTCACTATTTTTTTTTTTTTCAGACAAGCAAAACTCTTTCTTTTTCTATTTTTTCCCCTGCCTGACACCCTGTATTTGACCTCTGGTGTTTAATTGAAATACTTCTCAGCCAGCCTGAAGAGCAGCAGCAGCTGCAGGTGCCAGGGCTGTGGCTGAGTGCCCACCCCACGTGGGCTTGGTGAATGAACCAGAAGGAACCTGCAGAGCCAGGGAAAGCTGTGTGTCAGCCACTGGTGCTGGGCATTTCCCTCCTGTGCTTTTCCCAGCTTCAGGAAAAATGGCAGGGAGCTGGAAAAACCAGGATGGGAGAAAGAGGAGCTGGCATAAAGCAAACCCTGAGCTGTGAAGCTGGAGCTGGCTGGCAGCAGCTGCTGCAGTGGGGTGGCAGCTCCACACTCTGGCTTCAGTGCGCACCAGAGCTGGAAGGATGATTTGGAGGGAACAGAGCTTATGAGACCACGACATCTCTGCAGCCATCTGTGTCGCTGTCAGAGCTCACATCTGAACGTGGCCAATTTCAACGGGGTTTAACAGGAGAAGCAAGACAACAAAGATGCTGCAGTCCTGCAGGGCTTGTGACAATCAGTGGATAAATTGGGGCATGAGTCTCTTCTGGCTGTATGCTTTATACTATGTAATGAGTTAAATAAATAATTATAACCTGAACTGAACAGGTAAAATCATCCCCCCAACTGTTGGAGGATGTGCCCTCACATCACACACCCATAGGAAACGCACTCTGGCAACATTTCACATTTTGAATCCAGCACAGCAGATGGCATTAACCCAGCAGGGAGCCAAACCTGCAAAATATGGACAGAAACCTCCTGTGGGTGGGAAATCACCACCAGAATTGGGAATCCCTAAGAAACCCCAGTTGTTCTTCCTGGGGCACCAAAGAGCAGAAGGAGCTGGGAAGGGATCTGACCTGAAAATTCAATTAATAGAGTCCTGCAAGTGCTTTCCAGCTCTGACATCCATTTGAAATGTGTCATGCACACAGGAAATTTTATTTTCTACGGAAAGTTTTACCCAGAGGTAATTTGGGCACTGGAACCGGTCCCTCAGATCAGAGCACCAAGCTGGATGGAGCTCAGAAGCATTGGGAGAAACCTCTCAGGCACATGATGGGATTTTTGGGGTGTCCTGTGAGGGCCAGGGGTTGTACTCAATGACCTCTGCTGGTCCTTTCCAAGTCAGAATATTCTGGGATTCTATGCACAACTCATATCCAGCCCAAACCTTGTGTACCCGGCCCATAGCTTGTTATAACACAGGTCAATTTTCCCTTCCCAATCATATCTTCAAAATAACTAATGAATTATATAAAAGTAAAATTACATTTTTGTAGCATACAATAAAATACACACAATCTCTTTGCAATTCAGCACCTTAACCCCCTTTCCTGCCTATTGCACCTTCTTTTTTCATTTTCCAGGCAGATTTCTTTCCATTTTATGTTTTTAGCTGCTGCTGTTGTCAGCCAGGCTGGGGTTGCCGTTCTGTCAGCCTTTGGGGATGCATCTCAGGATCAGTTTGTCAGCTTGTGACTGCCAGGGCTCGGAAACAGCAGCAGTGACTGCAACAACTGAACAAATAACAGTGAAAAACTTAAATTCTCACCCAGGTTGGTAAAAAATTCACAAATAGGAAGGATATAAAAATGCAAGGTTTGGGCTTTTAAAGGGTTGAGAAAGTCCTGTTTAGATACAGAATAGATCATTTGATCATACTTTGGGATGACTTTATAACTTTTTTAGTTAAGTGGGGTTTGTTTAGAGTAGACTCCCAAAAAAAGACTACAATAACAATTACAGGCACAAAGATAAGAGCTTTCATCCTCTCATCAGAAAATAAATTTTAAAACAAAACCAAAAAGCAGTGATTTACCTAAACACAGACCCTGCTTCCTACTGTGCTCACTAGTCTCCCTTCTTCCCTAGATTTTAAGGAGAAATTCTGTGAGGCCCTGGCACAGGTTATCCAGAGGAACTGTGGCTGTCCCATCCCTGGAAGTGTCCAAGGCCAGGCTAGACAGGGCTTGGAGCAATCAGAGACAGTGGAAAGTGTCCCTGCCCATGGCAGGGGTTTTGAAAGAATGTTCTTTGATGTCGCATTCCATGATTCCAGGCTGTGGGTTCCACCTGGGGCATGCCAGAGGGAGAATCCTGAAAGCAGGAGGGTTTTCCCACCATGTCCAGCCCCAGCAGGCAGTTTTATCCTTTTCCCCAGCCCCAGCTGATGGCACAGAAAGCACACTATTGTCCCTGCAATCTTTAGCAGGAGGAAGTTCTCCTGTCCGAGTGAGCGCATCCACAAATGAACAAAAGTTTGGAATGCTGCCCACACATCAGAGATTGACACCCAGGAGAGCAGCCTGGTGCTGACAGATTGCCATTTAACCAGCAAGTACAGAGAGCAAGTGTTCCTGTCCTCAGCCAGCACAGAGAGACAAGGTTAACATTCCCAGTGATGGAGTGCAGCGTGCATTTCCCCACGCCACACGCCCAGGACTCCACACCACATTTGAAAACACTTTAATTTCAGTGATGGATGCAGGGGAGCTCACTTTCCAGGCTGTGAACTCTTAACAGCTCCTCAGTTTAATAAATCAGGAAAAGATTTACACCCCCTCACCCAACTCCCATCCACCTGAAGGAAAGAAAAACGTATATTTGGAGGAGACAAAAGAGAAAGGGGAGGTATTTTTTTATACTGGATGTCTTTTACAAGGGAAGTATTTTCAGCCATCTGCTCTAATTATTCCTCCTGTATTGGCCACCATCTTCATGCAACAATAGAAATAATTATCTCCTCAAGGGCAGAAAAAAAATATTTACAGAAACAAACAAAAGTTGATTATCTTTAGCTCCTAGGGAAAAAAAGAAACAAGCTACTTCTTAATGAAGGAGCAATTAGGAAGGTGGGTAGAACATCTATAATTAAACCAGACAAATTGGTGCAGGCTCCTCCCTCCTACACACACTTGAAAGGGATGCAAATGCAAGTTATTTGCTACAGTCAGTAGAATTAACAAGCAAAATGCTGCCCAGTGCCCAAAGAAGCTGAACCTGTCTCTTGGCATCATTCCCTGCCTCTCCTGCCTGTCACACCTCTAACCCTTTGCCAAATTAACTGGAAAATACTCACCACAACTGTAAAGCTGTGGAATTTCAATTGGCATGGGGAGGTCTTCCTCTGTATAACAGCATCCCCAAGACAATTTCAGAATTCTCGTTCATCCTGTTCTTTAAGAACAGCCTCCTGCCTGCACTTCACCACTCAGTGTAAAAGAAAGTGTTTTTTCTATAGAAACCAAAACCAGAGGATTTTTGCAATCATCTTTTCATTCTCTGTAGTGTATAAAAATTTTGCTCTCTAAGAGAATGAAGGCATATACACAGTTTTGTGGGAAAAATGGAATGGGGCCATCCCAAAGGGAGAAATAAGAATATATATATATTAGATATATATTAGAATATATGTATAAGAATATATATATAATAATAAGAAAATATCTTATACTGTGCAAAAACAAGTATAAAGCTAAAAAAAATATTCTCTGTACTCATTTTATGGACAAATATATGGATTTTGACTTCCAAAAAATTAGTAGAATTTAAGTGTTTGTGCTATGAAATCAATAAATGGCCAGACTGAAGATGGTCAAGGAACAGGCTGATCAGGGAAGTGGTAGGACCATAATTTCTGGAAGTTCAGAATTTTTGTTCAGAAAACACATAGATGTGGCACTTGGGGACACAGCATGGTGGTGGCCCTGGCAGTGCAGGGGGAATGGTTGGACCCAATGATTTTGGAGACCTTTCCCAATGTAATTTATTCTATTCCAATGTAAATTATTATATGATTTTTAAGGCTAAATTTCCCAAGGCTTCTCCAAGAAGTCTCAGGACAGAAGGTACCACCTAATGATCATTACAGGTGCAAACACCAGCCAGGAAAGAGCTGCATGCAAACCAGCACACTGGGAACACTTCTTTAGGTAAAACCCGCCCTGCACATTCCAAAAGCGAATTTTCACAAAAAAAAAAAAAAAAAAAAAAAAAAAAAAAAAAAAAAAAAAAAAAAAAGAGAGACAAGCCAGAGATTAAGAATTACCATTATTATGTAGTGTTTCTCTTGCACATCCATCCAGCAATTCCAGAGAAGCTGCCTTCAAATCTTTAAGTTACGTGGACTGAGTTCTTAGGAAATCAGAATGCCAAAGGAGTCTAGTGGATCCTAAAATGTGCTCAGCAGCACCATAAGGGACTTTTATCGATGTGCACATCACTACAGTGTTCCAAGTTTGCCATTGAGACATTTTTAAGCTGGATGTGAGGGAGAAGAAAGTAAGAGAGAAAGGAGAACCCCTGGAAAAGTTTGAAATGGAAAGTCTACTTCCATCTTCCCTGTGAAAGCACCACATTCACCTTTATCACTTTCATTTCATAGGATCATGGAATATCCAGAGTTGGAAGGGTCCCACAAGGATCATTGAGTCCAACTCCTGGCCCTGCTAAGGACACCCCAAAAATCCCATCCATGGATAACCTTAGCAGACACTGGTAACCAAACTGGGCAACAAAGGGAGAGAGATAATGGGACCTTCTTCTTCTGGTTTCTGAAATAAATGTTTCCAAAAGTGGCAGAAATTGTTGTGCTCAAATCATGAATCACTAAGGACATAGCCTTAGACACATTCAAAAAACAAATTAATAAAAACAAACAAAAACCAAAGGAAAAAAAAAAAGAAAAAACAGAGAAAGCAAAATATCTAGAGAACTATATGCTGTGAAAAAATTAATCATTTATGCCAAAAGACAATATTATTCCCAAGAAGCCTGGAAGGAACTGTAGCTATGAATAAACCAAGCATGGAAATGAGCAGAGTGCTTCTGAATATACCTGCATGGAGAGGCTAAAACAGAGAAACCTCAGTTTTCCCTTATGAATTGGCATTCTTGACATGACTGCCTGGGAGAGGCAAGCCTGGAACACAACCCAATAAACCATTTCCAAAGCCACAAGCTGATATTTTTATCACTGTCTGCATCATCTGCTGCTGTGTAACTTCACTTTACCCACCACTCCAGCTTTAAAATGCAGGTGGGATTATCCCACCAGGTCCCTCTTTAATTACTCCCAAAGCATTGATACAGCAAGGATCAGGGCTGGGCTCATGGCTGGATTTGTGATGCACTTTCCAATTTCTTTCTTTTTAACTGAGACTGCTTGTACCCTGAGTTAAAAAGAAAGGATTATTTTTCCCTTTTTCTCATTTCTTTTAATTTTAGCTGTCCTGCAGAAATCTCTCTGACTTCTGCTGAGTTGCACAGGCACAAGAAGGGAAAAATCTGGCTGGGCATGTTCTCTATGGGACTGATGAATGACTCTAGTCTCTCCCAAACTATTAGAGGATAAATCTGTTTACACACAAAAAATTGACCTGGGCTGGTGAGGTGGGACTAGAACCAGGAAACTGGCACGTCCCAGAGGTAAAAATGCATTTGCAGCCAAGAGCATTAGTAACTCAAGACCATAAACAAGCCACAGCATCATTAATTACTCAGACAGGGGCAGCCGCAGAAGCAGTGAGAAGACCCAAAAGCCAACTGTAAATAGTTCATCGAGCTGATTAGCTCAGGAAAAAAAATGAGTGGGCAGTTTTGGAGGTCAGAGGCCATGGCACAAGTCAGTCTCAAGCCAGTTTGCAACTGGACAATGGCATGAGAAACAGCTTAATTCCTGTTAAAAAAAAAAAAAAAATCCCAAACAAAACCAGCAATGCCACTAAAAAAAAAAAAAAAGGTTTATTCAGCAGGGGAGTAATCACTGCAATTTTGAAGCACAGAAGGTAAGGCTCCTTGCTCCAGAAGTATTTAATTAAGGGCACAGAGGATTAGTTAAATCTAATGGTGCTTTTATGGAGAGGATCCTGAAAAGACATCATCACTGTTGTTAGGGGGCATATCCCAGGTATAGATGAGCCATCTTTGTACACACATGCAATGAAACTCAACCAAATTCAATGTAAAATACCAAATAATGCAGGGATATGACCACTATTAACTCTATTATTAAACTCCACTCCATAATTAAACAAATCATGAGAACTCTGGGAAGGTCCCTGTCTCTTTACCACACATGAAAACAAAGTGCTGTTCTTAGGTCTCTCAGGGTCATGGTGGGAGTGTGAGCCTAAAATCAGAAATGTCAATTTCAGATATTAAAGAAAACACCCTGGAAAGCAGAGGAACTTTTGTGGAGCACATGAAGAGCCTTGTTTCACAGAATGTGTATTTTCTTGTATCTCCTTGTTAATTCACAAGACTCTTTACAATGTTCATTTACAGCATAGTTATCAGAGACTGATTATTTACTATAGTGGAAACTATGCTAGTGCAGAGTTTTAAGCCCAACTTGCTGAAAATCCTCAGTGTAAACACATAGAAGAATTTAGTGCAACCTTCCAGTTTAGGTACAATAGGACTGGGTTTTCCTTTCCAGAGCACTGTTAAAGGGCACATATAATTTACACATCTCTCTAAACCAGCCATTTCTCAAACTGTGGAGACTTCTGAGATGAATTAAAAACAGCAATTTAATGGTAAGGAGAAAATTACTGCACCAAGTTGTTTACACAAGCAGGATAACCAAGCCTGGTCACTGTGCCAGCCTTTGCACTGTGCAAATATTGTCTCCCAATTGAATGAGCTTGAGTTACACTTACTAATCTCAGAGCAAATATTGCAAATGCAAAGATTAGCTCAACAATTTGCCCACCACCTGCAGGAAAAGTAACCAAATTATGTCCTTATGTGTCAGCAAGCAGGATTCCTGAATGGGTGCTGCAGTAAATGGGGTGGGAGGAGTGAGGCTCATCCACCCAACAGTGCCAGGGAGAGCTGATGATGGCTTTTTTTGGATCAGGCAGGAAGATAAACAGAATAACAGAGATGTTTGGGATGGAAGAGACCTCTGGAGATCATCTAGTCCTACCCCTTGCATAGAGCAGGTGACACAGGAACACCTCCAGGTGGGTTTGGGATGTCTCCAGAGAGGGAACTCCACACCCTCCCTGAGCAGCTGTTCCAGTGCTCTGATACCCTCAGTGTAAAGAAGCTCTTCCTCAATTTGAGGTGGAACTCCTTGTGTTTTAGAGTCAGCTGTGAAGGTCAGAGCACTGGCGTGGGGTCCAGCCTTGGAGTTTCCCACAGCTCCCATGGAAGTATTGGGAATACAGGTGAGTTTATACACAAACCATCTCCATTGGTTTGCTTACAGGGGGTTCAGAGTGATTTACCAGGCATAGACTGAAAAGTGTTTGGAAGAGAGCTGTGTTTAGGCTACAGCTTGGTCTGTCCTATGCAGAAAATACAGCAACCAGACAGCAAAACCACAAAATCCAAGGACAAATGTAGATTCTGCCTTAACTGCATCCACATCTCGTCAGCCCAAGAGTCAGGGCCATTGATTATTACTGGGCATGACCATCTACCCAGGCTAGGATCCAATGCAGAGCAGCAGCATTCATAATTATCTTATATTATATATTATTATAATTCACTGCATCACAGTGATGACAGCAGGTGCAATGAGGTGCAAAGGGCTTGGCCAGCAGCAGAGACACGGTTACTTCTCAAAGGTTCATCATAAAACTGGAAAGGTTTGAATTGGAAGGGTCCTTAAAGCTCATCCTGTTCCACCCCTTGCCATGGGCAGGGACACCTTCCACCTCCCAGGTTGCTCCAAACCCTGTCCAGCCTGGCCTTGGACACTGCCAGGGATTGAGCAGCAACAGATACTCTGGGAAACCTGTGCCAGGGCCTCCCCACCCTTTAGCAAAGAATTTTTTCACAATATTTAATCTAAAAGACTTTCAGCTTAAGGCAATTACCCCTTGTCCTATTACTCCATGTCCTTGTGAAAAGTTCATCTCCAGCCTTCCTCTAAGCTTCCTTTAAATCTCGAAATAATCATTTCCTCTCACACAATGCTACAGGGATGCAAGATTTGGGACTCTCAGCAGCCACCAAGGCTTTCCTGCTCCTGCAAAAGTTGTGGCAGCGACCAACTGTTGCCCTGATTTTTTAAGATTTTCTAAGCCTTCTGACGTTTACATTCTTGTAGCAAACTTTCTCACACACTTTCTGTAAATAACTCATTGTTTTGCATTCTTTTATAAAAGAAGAGAAATTCGATAAACTGTTAGTTTGTCCAGTATCATTGGAGAGGTGGCACTTTCACCCTCCAATCCACTCTCACTTTTAAAAAACTATAAATGTTAGAGTCAGAAAACAAATTTCCCTTCTCTTCACCCTGAGAGCAGTGCTGTGTGTGCACGCCGCGTTGTTTCGTGTCCTATAGTGACAACCAACAGTGCTGGTGTCTGACTTTGAAACGGAAATAACCCCACACCTGCCCCTCAGGTGAAGAATCTCACCCTGCACAGCTGCTATTTCAGCAATGTGAGCTTTTGGAGCAGCTCCTCCCCAGGCTGCAAGCTTTCAGAGCCCTCTTTCAAACTTGGTGTCCTGCTTAGCTTTAGCACATCAACAACATGCTGCCCTCAGCCTATCTGTGTGCATTATCTGCTGCCCTAATGTATCGTGTACTGAGCCACAGCATCATTACAGGTAAGTGCTCAGGTTTAAATGCAAACATAATTGCATAATGTGGTACAGCCAGGAAGAGTAATGCAGGAAATAGAGCCAGCTCCATCTGATAGCACAATCTGACTGGAACGCCGGCCCTTCGGATCAAACGCGCAGCCCCAGATGGGGCAACCAAGAATAAAAGTGCTTCGTGGTATCTTTATTGTCATCATCAAAAACACTTAGCTGCCACAAAGGTAAAAAGGTGAAGATGGGACTGGTACAGAAAAGGTCACAGAAGTAGCAGGGTATCACCAGGTTATGGGGGCAAGGACAATGTCACACCCCAGCAAAGGCCACCTTTGCCCTGTCACTCCAAGCTCAATTTGCCAGTTACTAATGGGAATCTGAGCACTGAGTGGCATTTAGAACACTGGCAACACCCATGCCATTTTCCTGAAGTCAGGGGTATCTCTTTAACTCTGATAAATCCAGATAAAGCCCCCCTCCCTACTGCACAAGGAGCTGCACAAACAGGGGAGAACATTCCCACCACAAAACGTTTTCGAAATGAGAACATGTCTGCAGCAGATATGTTCACTTTAATACATTTATTTTTTGTAGCTAAAATTAGAACTTATTCTTGATGGAACAGTACTTCCATCTCTTTAATTTTTTTCAGTAGTTTGAGCTTACAGTGGCATGTGAAAGACAATTTCAGGGGTGCAGACAGCCTCACAACAGAATCCAGAAGGCAGCTGAAGTTAATTCAGTGCACTTTGAACCAGTTGGCCTGAATGAGAACTCCTCCACTGAAGAGAGCATCACACACGTCATGGGACAGTAACTGCTCTTGTCATTTCAGGAGGTTTTAGCCCAAACTTCATTCAAATCAGACAAGATAAGAGCCTATCATGAGAGAGAACCTCCCTACCAACACATTGCCCTCTGAACTGCGCAGCCTTTGAGTTGAAAGCACAAACTGCTGCTGTTTGAGCTGTAAAAACATCCCTCTGTCTGTAACAGGGCTGTAACAGCTCATCTTTGTTGGGAATACAGATGCCCTGCAATAATACACTCCATGGCCTTCACTCTCTGCCTCCCACACACACCCTTGTCTGCCTGTGAATCATTTGGCAGGATATGAAACCCAGGGTCCTTCCACCCAAGGATCCCTGCTGGCTCATCCTTACTCCAGTATCTGAATTCATACAAATGCTAAAGGATGCAGATGTGTGCTGAGTAATATTCCAAGGGTGAATTTTGTTTTGGGGAGTTGGATGCCATCCCAGTGTACACACACAAGAGAGGATGTACGTAAAAGTGGAAATGCTAGTTATCACCATCTGGAGAAACCCACCCAGAATTGTTACCCATGGTATCTGTATTTAAATCCTCATGTACCTGACAACCCAGAAACTCCCTCCTCCAGATCTAAAATTGAGCACTGGCTTGGGTCCAGCATCTACAGTCCTTTCAGCATGGAAAAAAAATCAATTTCTGCAGCACTGTCTGGCCATTTCAGCCTTGAAGCCACACTTTTAGCTCAGTGGCTCCATGCCCTGACTCACAGGGCTCCCAAAAAGTCACTGCAGAACAACACTGACTGCTCAATTTCTTCTGAACCAATTCCTTCCAGAGAATCATGCAATCACAGACTGGTTTGGGCAAGAAAGGGCCTTAAAGACCATTTAGATCTAACTCTCTGCCAGAGGAAAGGACACCTTTGACTAGACTAGGTTGCTCCAAGCCCCATTCAATCTGGTGTTGAACATTTCCAGGGATGGGGTAGCCAAAGCTTCCCTAAGAACCTGTGCCACGGTCTCCTCACCCTCACAGAGAAGGATTTCTCCCAAATATCTTACCTAAATCTGCTGCCTTCCTGGGTTTACTGGTGATCTCAGGGAAAAGCTCCCTTCAACACTGAAAGCAAAAAATGCATCTTCTACTCACCAAACACAGGTGAAGGAAGGAGGAAAAACTGCAAATAAAGATGAATTTGAGAATGAAAGAGCAACAGAGTGTGTGTGAAAGAGAGAGCACAGTGACCCCTGAGGGGGTGAAGCTGAGCCTGACCCTTGATCAGAATCCCAGACCCAGAGAAGATGTGTGAAAGCAGGAAAATAAACCAATAAGCAAAACAGCAATCTCTTTCCTCAATTTTATTCGAGGAAGTTCAAATTTACCCAGCTCCTCACAAACTGTCTTTGGCTAAAATCACCACTAACGAGCTCTGACATTTGAAATTTAACTGAATATGAGCTAACAGCTCCCAGCCCTCCACCACCCAGGGAGCTGACCAGGAATATTTTGTTTAAGTCATAGACAGGGGCTAAACTGAGCTTTATTGAGAAGACCCAGCATAAGTGTTTATAGCACCCACTTCACCTGATGCTCCCCTGCCCTGGCAGTCTGCTTTTCTTCACGGGGACCACAGAGCTCCCAGTCCCCTCCTCTCCTCCCCAGCGTAATTATTTGCTGATTTTTAGGAGGTGCCCTCGCAATCCCTTAATGAAATCCTTTGCTCTGCAGCAATTCACCAGGACAGATTGGACACGAGGGGCTTCCACTTAGGGAGCTGCTAATCAGGGGGTGGTACCCAGCATTTAGAGAGCAGTTGTTAAGCCAGTCTATCACCCGGCTATTAGAGGCTCATCACGCAAACAGCTTGCTTTTACTGGCAACCACAGCAAATTAACCCTTTCCTTAGAGAGGGTTAAGAGGGGGAAGCCTCTAGTAGATTCATCATGGCAAAGAGCTCTGTTTTTCCCTCCTGCTACAGCAATTTTTTTAAGTTATTAATAAATGCTCTCTGAACTGAAATCTCCCTACTTTATATTTGTTTTTTCCTCTAGATGTACACCTAGTTCATATTTTAGTCTATGCTAAATGTTATGATAGCACCAACAGTAACAAAACCATTAAAAAAAATCTTTTAAAAAATCCCTGAACAACAAATACTATTTGTCCTTTCTCTATTCCTCACTCTAAACTCTGTGCACAGAAGAAATCATGATGCAAGATGATTTTATCTCCATCACTACCAACGGTTTGCTAAAAGATCAAATGTTCAGGCTTTGTTATTCTCAGGATTGATTTTTTTTTCAAAGTAAATAATAACTGTGTTCCCTTCCCACACACTTTATCCAAGGCTTCTTCTCACTTCTTGTGGATGGGGTGGGACCCCTGATCTGGCCCTCATGGGCAGAGGACAGGCCAGGCACCAGACTCAGAACTTTAGAGCTACATCCAAGGCCCAACCACAGCAAGAACCCATTCAATGATCCCACTCTGGCCAAGACTATGCCACTGAAATCTCCCAAAATTCAGTAGAGGTTCCCCCAGTCCTTGTTGGGTGCTGAGCCAGACTCCGGGAATATTTGGGAAAGGGCTGTAGGTCAGCCAATGGCTCTGGTACACAGAAAACACCGTGTGGAGCATCCAGGCCACAGTGCCACTCTGGGTGGGACTGGGGGGAGGGCACAGTCAGAGGGTGACAGAGTCCTCTGTTAGTGACACAAAAGCCTGAAAGGCCTCATCTTTATCCCACATCACACCACATGAGGGACAAGACTGTGGAAGAGGTTTTACAGTGACTTCTGTGAGCCAGAAAGAAGTTTGATAAGAGAATCCATGTTTACCCCTGAAAATTTTCTATCAAGGTTGTTGACATAGAAACCAAGAAAGAAAGAAGGATAAAGAAGAGAAACCTGCAACTGCCTATTCCAATGAGCACTTTGTCTTTCATGATCAATGAGTAAAGTGAAAACTTATGAGTTTTGTAAGAATGTATGAAAAGCATGCATGCTATAATAAAATCAGTTTGAAGCCTTCTGAAAATGGAGTGTGTTGCTTTGTATTGTCTCCTTCTCAACTACAACACAAGACCTTGAGGTCTGTTAAGCCATGCTCCAATGCAGAACAAGACTGGGCTAGGCGTGTTTCTAGGTTGCTCATCCCTTTTCCCATTAAATTCAGGATGGGCAGCTGGAGAAAGCACGAGGCTTCCTCCAGTTTCACCCAGAGCCCAAGCACAGTCCCAGGCATCCAAAATCCCCACTCCCTTCCCCCAAGGAGACAAAGCCAGCTTGAACAGGGCTTTGAGACACCCAGTCTGGTGGAAGGATCTACATCTTTAAGGACCTTTCCAACCCAAACCATTCTGTGAGACCAAATCCAAGACCAAGACATGGTTCCAAACACAGACAATCCTTCCCCCTCCAAAATGCTGAATTGCCAAAGGAGTCAATTAGAGTTTTTTGTCATAATTAAAGAGAAAAGTGGCAGCAACACTCTGTGCAAGCAGCTGGGAGCAAGAGGAGAGGACACACGGCCACAGTCACTCAGGAGATTCCCCACACCCTCCTGACATGTATTGGAGCCTTCCTTTTGCACAGGAAGGGAAAGATTTGCTTTCTGTTCCCTGCAGCACTACTTCCAAAATCGTGCTTTTCACTCCAAATCTGTTTCTATTAAAGCTTGGGAGCAGGGAGAAATGGAAGCAGGAAAAGGAAAACAGCTCTCATTAAACTATGAGGTGTTCAATTCTGATTTCACACAGATTTGTTTAAATGCATATGAAAAAGCTTTGAGGTGCTTGGGATTCCAGAGACTGGTGTCCAATCCTGGGCATTATGGAATTCCACACTAGGATATCCTGGGGATAGGTTCCAATGCACCTCTCAGTGCAGCTCTGTGAGTGGTGGGGAGAAGAGTGTTCCCTGGAAAGCCACTTACCATCCAGGAAGTAATCTCCTCAGAGACATTAGAAAGATGGTGGGATTGAAAATAAAAAGAAGAGGCTTTTCACAATGTGGGGGACAAAAAAAAAGAAATCTCATTTTTCATCTGACAGCAGGAGAGGAAACAGTTAAACCTCAAATCGGGAAGCAAAAAGTTAAAGGAAAATAAAACCACACCACAAGCCCAACTCCTAAATTTCCCATTGCAGCCCAAGGCTGAACCCATAAAAAAAAAAAAAAAAAAGAAACTAAGAAAGAATTAAAAAAAAAAAAAAAAAAAACCACAAAAAAACAAACAAACAAAAAAAAAAAAAAACAAAAAAAAAAACAAAGAGAAGCAATTTTGCTTATCCTTTCCTAGGAGCCCCTTTTTCCTATTATTTATTTATTTATTTACCTCCCCTTCCAGAGCAAGGCCCTTATTTTCTCATTTAGTCCAACAGAGATTGTCCTCCTGGAATGACCTTTTTTTTTTCCCTTTCTCTCTCTCTCTCCTCCTTTCCTTCTTCCTCCCCCCTCCTCCCTGCTGCCTCCAGGCCATTGCCCTCATGCCAGTAACTAGATAACACAGTCTATCAGAGATTTTTTAAAAAATCATTGCAAAGTCACTGGGGCTGATAGTGGCATCAATCCTTGCCTGACACGGGCTCTGGTCAACCATTTATCTCTTCACATTGCCTGTGGTTACTGGGGAGCCCATCTTGGTTCCCTACAACTTAACAACCTTGCAGATGGTACCTCTCTGCTCCAGCAGCCTCCACACCCCAAGACTGGTTTTGTGGCTTGATTTTTATTAGTTTTTTGGGTTTTTTATTGTTGGTTTTTTTGGGGGTTTTTTTGTTTTTTTTTTTTTAATGCACTGTTCCACTTCTTTTCTGTAAGGGTCTGGTGGGTTTTATTGCACTACTCACCTCCACCTGAAAATAATACTGTGACCAAGATATCAAGTTAAGAAAACAGGGAATTTGGAGATGCAAGAGTGGGCTTGCTAGGCTGTTAAAAGTGGATATTTATGAAAAAATACACAAAATATTGTAAAAGAGTTTAAACTAGTCCTACTTCTGATATCCCATCCTGTGTGACATGGCTATTTTTGGCTGGTTGCAAAGGACCCAAGAACTCTACTCACAGCCCGAGACAACATAAAGTCAGGTTCTATCAGGATACTTGCTAATAAATCCAATGAAACTATTCCCAAACCTCAGCAAGTTGTGATCCCCATGGCAAGATAAAGTGTTCTGGGTTTGTACTCTCTAAATGGATACACAGGAATTAAATATCCATTGCATCGCAGTTCTTCTTCAAGGGGAGAAGAGAATAAAACAGAACAGCTGTTTTATTAGCCCACTCCAAATAAATTCCATATCAAACTGGAATCTGCTCTTTTCCTTCCCCATTCCTGGCAGCGTTCAAGGCCAGGCTGGATGGGGCTTGGAGCAATCTGGTTTAGTGGAAGATGTCTCTGTCCATGGGGAACTGGGACTAGATGATGTTTTTAAGATCCTTTCCAACCCAAACCTTTCTGTGACTCTAAGATCCCTGCCCTGCCTAACTACCCTCAGCCTGCTGTGGTGGTTTTCCTCATGGACTGCCAAGTATGAGCCCTTCACCCCCAAAAATTCACCCATCAGACATCCACACAACACGAGGACAGCTCAAAAATGAGAGGAAAAAAGAAGAGTCACTTCCCATCACTTGTAACCCTCATAGATGGAGAACACGCCCAAGAACTGTCCCTGTCCATGGCAGGGGGTTGGAATGAATTGATTTTTAAATGTCCCTTTCAACCCAAACCAATCTGTGACCTTGCATCAGTCCTGCTGTGAGTAACAATCCTTTATGCCCTGAGTGCCCTGGGCTGCAGAGATCCTTCCATGGCCCCTGAAATCTGCCTGGGTTTTGCCACCTTTGTAAATCACCAAATATCTCCACCAGTTGAAACCATTCCATTGCTTCCTTCACCTCCAAATACTTGGGCACCAAGAGAGATGGTAAGTAGGGGAAAAAAGGCTAAAAAAGAAGGAAAGGAATGATTCTAAGACCTGCAGAGGAATACAAAGGATTTGAAGATCTAGTCCTGATTATATTAAGTGGAAGTTGAACGGAAGGATATTTGAGGTGGCTGTACATAACTGAGACACAGCCATTGTGGGGGTTTATATTTTTCTTTCATTAGAAGTGAACAAAACAATTACCCCTGTATCAGTCACCAGGCTAAGAATTCACAGATCCTCAATACTCTAAGCCACCCCTTAAGTCTCAAGACCTGTTAAAAACAAACTCAAGGCAGCACAGCACACCCAGGCAGAGCCGTAATCCAGGATGGCATTTTTATCTGGCAAATTATTTTTTATTAACCCCCTACCCACCAACAGGGATCCCTTGAGGGCTGGGTTGCAGGGAATTCACTGGGATACCAGCTCAGCTTCCCTAGGGCTGACTAAATACACGGAATCATCGGCCCTCTGCCAAATATTCCATCAGCCATGTGGGCCAGCAGAGGAGGGAGAGTGGGAGCAGGGAAGAGCTGCTCCAGCAGCATGTTTGCATCATGATTAGGTCTGGTCCAGCGATCTGGAATAATAATGGGAAGGCTCACTAAGCATAATGGGTTCAGAGCCATCCCAGCCTGGTCAAACCCTCCCATGAGCATCCTCTCCTTGTGTTTTTTGGGGTGTTTTGCGCATCTCATCAGTGTCACCAGAGCTGACGTCTCATTATGCAGCCAAGGTGGAAGTGGACAGGTACTGAGTGAGCATTAGAACTTTTCTTTTCCCTTTTATTATTTAATTCATGTCTTCCCATTATCCAGTGCATTCTTGAAGCTGTGAACTAATTAAGTCCTGTGGGATATACAATCAGTGCTGGGGCTCTTTTTTTTGCCCTCCCTCTCTTTTCAGTAGGCTAAATTGCATTATATACTGAAATAAAAATAATTGTGCAACTCTTCTTAGATAATAACAGAGCAAGTTGCAAACACTAATGATGCTGAATGCAACAGTGGGGCAGAGGCCTGCTGCTTATTTCTTGTGACCTAATTAAATCATACAGGGCAAAACACTTCAAACACAAAGTGAGGCAAGAGCTTAAATCAGTTTCTAATGAAAATCATAAAAATTATTCTCGGGGGGTGGTGGGACACAGACCAGACATCAGGAAAAATCCAAATTGAACTGAAATTTCATGAAGTCTGCAGCAAAAATCACAGATCTCCAGGTAGCACCTTGAAACCCCATGAAATTCTGGGTGTCCTCTAGATTCAGATCTGAGCACATCCTTGGCTGTAACCATGCACCTGATGTTTCTGGTGGTTTTTTCCTGGTTTGAGGATTCTATGATTCATGCAAGCAACAGCTCAGAGACCAGAGTTTAAAGTACAACAATTGAGTGATGGATTTTGCAGCGCCTACCAGAAAATGCAGCTGTTTAAATAATAGAACTGATGAAAAAATTCCCTAAAAACTGTGTCATAGAATAGTAAGCATATCACAGAATATCCTGAATTTCAAGAAACCCACAAAGATCATCAAGGCCAGCTCCTGGTTCTGCAGAGAGCAGCCCTAAGACCCCTAACCGGTGCCTAACAATGTTGTCTAAATGTTGCTTGAACTCTGGCAGGTTTGGTGATGTTACTATTTGTACCTCTCAGGCTCAAGTTCCCAGAACCAATATTTTACATTTTTATTTATTTGTTTGTTTATTTATTTATCTATTTATTATTTTGTGCTCTCAACCAAGGCTGTTCTCTCTTGTTGCCAGTACCCATGTCATCAGCCTCTGTCAGCCTTTCTACATTTTCACTTCCAATGCCATCCTGAAGCTAATCCTGCTCTACCATCATCATCAAATCACCTCTGAACAACCCTCCCACAGCACCCAAGAACTGGGCTTGGTTCTTGGCCTGCCTGGGCATCCTTCAACTGGCAGCAGAGGAGTCAGAAAACAAACCACTGAGCAGTGCAGCTGTGCTGAGAACAGGATCAGGCCCCTTTTTTATGGAATGTTTTGAGATCCTTGCATGAGCATGCAAGAGAAGTGCCAGATGTTATTATAAAGAGATGCAGCCCCATTACTTGTACACAGAGTTGTGCTGCCTGCTAATAGCACCATTATCCTAAGGCACGTGGTGCTATTAATGCATTTCACTGCTTAGTGCTGAACCTGGGGACCATTTTTTCCACTGGAAAGGTAAGGCCAGTTCACATGACATGATTTAAACCTCCACAGTGAAGCATGCATGCGCTGCACCAGCTCGTAAATCTTCACGGGATGCTGTCAGCCAGGAAGGGACCAAAATTGAAGCCATTTATCTGAACTCCCCACCCATCCACCTCTGCTCACCCAAGCCAGTTTTGGGAAGAGGGATAAAATGATTCTGAATGCCCACTGGGTTCATTAAGCAGCAGCAAATCCCAGATCTAAAGTGCTGCTGTTTTCATCCTGTTCTGAATGAATTTGTTCATTCTGGACACTTAGGACTTCTTTGGTTTTCCCTACTCTGAGCAGAAAAACCACAGCAGGAGCAAACCTCACAGCTTCTTCCTCTTCTTGCTCCCACCTGAGTCACAGGACAAGCTGTCATCCTGCTATTAGTGAGGCTGCAGGAGCTGTGACACTGCCCAGATCACAGACAGCAGAGGAGAACATCCCTCTGTGCTGCAGCCCAGGCTCTGGGGCTCTAGGGATGCCCTTATCCCATTTGGGAAGGAAAACAGGAATGTAAGGAGGAGTTACCACTTGATCTTTTACTTGCCTGGGCACTTCCCTTCAATCCTGCAGTCACCAACCAGCAATTTTTGAGGGCTGTATTTCTCCTTAGCCAACATAACTATCTATAACTAACAAGGCTGATGAGCAAATGAACCTTAATAGATAACATTCTACATCTGACATTCCTTCACAAACCACGGAGAGGCTTAACAGAAACAAGGAATTGTAATTTAGGATACTCCACTCCAATAGCAATATTCATGTTAAGTATATTTCCAAGTATTCAGAGACTCCCAAATAGATCAGATATACAAAACTAAATACAGAATTCAACACTAGAAATGCACGAAAATTACTCTGCCAGGACAATGCAGCTACTTTTTGAGATGGCAAGTTAAATTTAAAGTCCTTAAACACAGGAAATCCCTTTGCAGATAGAGTTTAAAATTACTGTGGTAGCTTTAACATTGATGCTAAGCAAATGAACTTCATTTTCCTAAACTGTGCTAAGAGACTGTTTGAAAAGTTTATTTAATTTTATTTTTTTACTAAGTCAGGTGTATAACTATCCCCACCCACATGTTCCTGTATTCAGGAGATCACCACCACATCTCAGGAGCTTCTCCTTTAGGAAAGGAGAATGAAGAAGGGATAATTAGTGTTCAACAAATATCCAACCCCTCTAAATTTCCTCTTACAGGTGGCTAAATACCCTCTCTGCAAAACTGTGAGGACTCTAACAGGACATTTCAGATTAGCAATGACATTTTTACCTATCAAGTCTTAAAATTTATGCTGGTCCAGGATTATAGTTTTTGGTCATGAACTCATGTACCTTCTTTTCTTGCAATACCCACAGATAGCACTGGGAACACTGTCCCATTTTCCTTCAGCTACTGAAAAGCAGCAAAAATCAAATATAACCAAGGCTGCACTGAATGCTAAGTCTCTGCCAGAGAGCTGGAACTGTACCTCATGGCTAAAATTTCTGCTCAACAGAAAATAACACTTTTATAAGAAAATTTAATTTATATTAAAAAAAAAAGAAGAGAGTGTTAAAAAATACATAGATTGCTCAGAAAATAAGGTAAAGCTCATTTATGTCTCATAAAATACATGATTAGCCATAGTTAATCATTAATTCAGCTGTGCTGCATTAGAACTGCTATTCAAAGTTGGAAAGCATTTAATATTATATATTGCTGCTGCTCAGCCTAAATTGTTTTTTTTCTTGCCCCCCTTTAAATGTACACAATATTACAAATTTAATTTTAAGCTGTTTGAATCAGTCTGTAAAAAAGATTTGATTATACCTGAGTGTTCTGGCCCCAGTTTTTCCATATCTCAGTAATCTTGGCAGTAATTGGCTGATTAGCTCCCTCACACTCCATCTCTGCCTCAGTTTCCATGGTAATGTTACAGGAGCTATTATAGATGAGAACTTCATCTCTTTCCACTTTAGGGCTGAAACGAGAAGGGAGGTTAAATGGGGTGTCATCAATCTTAATGAAATGCAATTATTTTTACTCTTATTAATCATTGAAAGCCATTAGCTTGTGGCAACTCCTGGCCACCATTTGTCAAACTTTGCAAATTTCGGTAATTTTGTTTCCATTCTTTTATTGTTTATTTGTTTTTCCCCCTTTATCTGCACACACTCAGGATGAAAACACACGCAGTAAATATCTCTCAGTGATGCTTTTCTCCTTCCCCAAACCATCACAAACGGGAACAAATGCCAGTCTAGGACCAAGGCAGGCAGATAAGTGCAGACAACAGGGAGGGAATCAGCAGTGTTGGGAGCAAAGATGGACTCCTACAAGGAGTAGGGTTGGTTTGTGTCTCCCCCTCCCCATCTTACTCACACTTAGCAATGGGGAATGAATAACTTGCAACTCCCCTAGGGCAAGGGGAGAAATTGGAAAAACCACACAACTGGCTAACTGGTCCCTAATTCCAACTGTGAAAAAATGAGCTCATTTAGGGGTTCCAATTCCTGCTACCCAGCTGATTGCAATGATGCTTTGTTGCTAACATTGGAACATTAACTTAGTAAATTAATTAAACTTACTTAACAGCCCAGACTAAGGAGATTCGATATATGTGCCAGTTATACCAGCAGACATTTGCTCTAAAGCCTCCCCTTGCACGGGGGGAAGAAGAAATAGAAAACATGGTGGGAGAGAAACATTTTTTCCCTTGGTTTTGCTGCTGACAGTTGCTGATTTTGGTAGTGTTTCATTGTGGGGAGATATAGGATTCAACATATGGTTTAATGGTGAGCAAAGTGTGGCACAGGGTTAATGGTTGGACTTGATGATCCCAGAGGTCTTTTCCAACCTAATTCTGTGACTCTTGGCCATTGCTACTTGTTCCTCTCCTCCCCAGCCCACCATCAGATTCACACAGGCAAGATGTAGGAAGGTGAGGAGAAAGAAGAGGAGTTACAGCAACACAACAACTAGCAAAACAGAAATTACACAGCTTTTCTGAACAGATAAAGGGCAGAGTTCACAGAGTGATTTACTCAACAAAACAGAGGATCAGATAGGCAGGATCAGGATTTTAAGAGGCCTTCAGATTCCTGAAAATCCCATATAACAGGATTTTAACAGGTAAAGTGTCTCAGGGATCAGAACCCCATAATGGTTTAAACTGGAAGGATTTTAAAGACCATCCAATTCCATCCCCCTACCATGGGCAGAGACACCTTCCACCTCCCACCTCCCACCCAGCCTGGCCTTGGACACTTCCAGGGATCCAGGGGCAGCCACAGCTTCTCTGGGCACTCTGTGCTAGGGCCTGACCACCCTCACACAGAACAATTCCTTCCTAATAACTCTCAAAAATCTTCCTTCTGTCAGTCTGAAACCATTCCCCTGTCGCTCCAAGCCCTTGTCCAAAGTCCCTCTCCAAATCTCATGGAGACCCTTTAGGCATTGAAAGGTGTTCTAAGTTCGTCCTACAGCCTCATCTTCTCCAGGCTGAGCAATCCAAATTTTCCCAGCCTTTCCTCACAGCAGAGCTGCTCCATCCCTCTCATCATCATCATCATCATCATCATCATCATCATCATCATCATCATCATCATCACCCTGCTTCCTCGGGACTCACCCCAACCTCTCCATGTCCTTCCTGCGCTGGGAAGCCCAAAGCTGGACCCTGTTCCAGGTGGGGTCTCATGAGAGAGGAGTAGAGGGAGTGCAGCACCTCCTTGGCCCAAAGCTCTCCCAAAACTGACCCATTTTGAAAGCCAGGACTCAGAGCTTTGTTGGAAGGGTGATGATCAGAGTGGTTTGATGAGCCTGAAGATTTAAAACTCCCCTGCTGGATGCAGCAGCTCACTCTGCAAACAAAGCCTTGCTCTGGCCTGCATTTAGAAGAAACCTGTTTGTTTTGGTGCCCTTGTTTGGGGTTACAGTGGTAAAGGAATCAACCACATTAGAAACAACAATACTAAAAAATAGGGGGAGAAAAGCCTTTGCAAGTTGCTGAACCCTTTTAAAAGCAAATTTTTATTTTTTATATTTAAATAAACTTTTTCCTCTGCTGTATCAATAATCAAAAGCCAGCCTTGGGGATCTGTGCTTGCTTTTGATAGCAATACTTTGAGAATTGATCTTGTCCTGTACAATAATTCAGTGGACTGGGCTGAAAAGTACTGCAAAGTACTTTTTAAAGCTGCAAGAAAAAACTGCATCTTTGAAATAACCAACAGTTTTAAAGGCAGAAGGGGGTGGTGGTCAGCTGGATGCAGGGCATGGACACAATTTCCCAAACATTCAAGTCAATACAAGGACATTTGAGTGATTTTCACAGGTTTTTGGGGTTTTTTTTTTGCAAAAAGTAAATACATTTTGCTTGCAAGAAGAACAGAAGAACCAGTTCCTTTCTATCCCTATGCAAGCACATTCTGAAACTCTCTTAACCAAATTGCAATGTTTAAAGAAAATGCAAGAAAAGGAGTGAATTATTAAATGGAATTCAGGAATGTAGCTTGACACAAGAATTGTTAATGGCAAAACTTACAACTCTTTTAAGGAATATACTTTTGCCATTATAAGCAGATAAAGGATAGGCTGTAGTACAAACTACATGAAGAAAATATTATTTAAACCACTGAAAAACATTGTCCAGGTGGCTGCCCCAACCCTGGAAGTGTCCAAGGCGAGGTTGAGTGGGACTTGGAGCAACCTGGGATGGTGGAAGGTGCCCTTGTCTGTGGCAGGGGGTGGAATGAGATGAGACTTAAAGTCCTTTCAAACCCAAACTATTCTGTGATTCTATAAAATTAGTAAGAAAAATAGGAGAGAGTCAATGTGCACTTAAACCAGGAATTACTTCAGTAGTTTTGTCCCCATCCTGGGACAAATGTCTTAACCTTGAGCATTTGCACATAGCTAAAATTTATATATACTTTTATTATTAATAATTGTAATGATCAATATGTATTATTTCAGGAATCCTCAAAATAGTCCTTTTCTGGTGGAAACATTTAAATTTTCTGAGACTTTCTTGCAAATTCCATTAATACTTTAAAATTAAATATTTTTCTGAACTGAAATGCGGAAAAAAGTTTGCAGAAGTTCTGACATAAGTTAATTTATATTATTCAAACCTCACATTTTTTTCCTTCTATTTTTTCTAAGATTTCTCAAATCAGGAAACTTTTTTGAAAACAAAAAAAACTACTTGCCCCTACTTCCCTTTAGCAAGAAATAAACTTCCCTTTAATTTAGAAATGAACTCAATAGAAAAAAAATATCCAGACAAGTTTTAATTTTCAACTAAAATATAAGCATGAGCACAATGGGGTGAAAAGTTAAGACAATAAGAAAGATGCTGAAGAAGTGGGGGAAATGGAAAAATAGTAGGTAAACAAAGTTGATTGATTTGATTCAGAAATCTCACCCTGATAGGATTCCCAGAAGGAATAATAAACCCTGTCTCTGGAGCATTCACAGTGAAATTGGACTAAAAACCACAGTGAAAACAATAAGCCAACAGACAGTAAAAGGACTTTGTGACTTTCTGCACAGTAGCAGCCCAAACCAAGAAAAGGAGAAAGAAAATAATAGTAATAATAATAGTAATAATAATAAATAGTAGTAGTAGTAGTAGTAGTAGTAGTAGTAGTAGTAGTAGTATATAATTGAAGATGCATTTTTTTAATCAGTGAAGAGCAGAGCACAATTTTGATATCCAGGAAAAAATAAGCAAAAAAGAAACACATGGAGTTGTCCTGTCCCTCTCAAGTTTGTTGGTTTTTTGAATTGGGCTTACACTGATGTGAGGAAAAGCAAAGCAAAATTCAACCAGACAAGGGAAGGCTCCTGGAGTTTCTTGATTTGAAATAAGTCATTCTGGGAGAAGTAGAACTGATTAAATTAATTCAATTTCACTTTTTTTCCCTTATAAGTCTCCTTACTTTTGTCTTCTTCAAAAGATCTGTCCTCTCCATTTCCTGGGATGTTACAGGATATTACCAATGCACAGTGTGGCTTTTTCCAGTTGTATAGAATTCTTCTCTCTGTCTCCTCTGCAGGAAAATAATTTCTTTCTGCCTAACACTGGTTTTCTCAAAACTTGGAAGAATTTTCTTAAAAAGCCCAGGTTAGATCAAATTTAAAAAACTGGTGAGGAAGAAGTGACGGACCCACAGAGAGGCGTCGCAACTGTGTAAACTTTTTTTTTAAATTAATTTTAGTTGGAAACTTCTATTTTTATATTTTTTAACAAGTTTAAAAATCTGTGAAATTCATGTCTTGCTGTCTTTGTACAGTAAATGCCAGTTGGGTTTTTTTTTTTCCCCTCAATTCAGGTTATCCAAAGCTCCTTCTGGTGAATCAACACCAAGTATGATGCAAGGACCAGGTCAGGATGAGGATCAAATCTCTGCAACTTCACTGAATTACCTGGACTGTGGCCAGATGCAGCAGCCAGAAGTTTGTTCACCACGAACAGCAAATCATGGGCAGTGCATTACAATGCTGTTCTAATTATCTGTTTACTAAATAACTTCTGCAAAGTTTTGTTCAGCTTGTTCCAGTATCTAAAGGGGAGTTACAAGAAGCCTGGAGAGGAACTTTTCACAAGGACATGGAGTGATAGGACAAGGAGAAGTGGCTCCAAATTGAAGGAGGGGAGATTTAGATTAGAGATTAGGAAGAAATTCCACCCTGTGAGGGAGGTGAGGCCCTGGCACAGGGGGCCCAGAGAAGCTGTGGCTGCTCCTGGATCCCTGGAAGTGTCCAAAGCCAGGTTGGATGGGGCTTGGAGCAACCTGGGGTAGTGGGAGGTGTCCCTGTCCATGGGGCTGGAACAAGAAAACCTTTGACGTCCCTTCCAAACCAAATCTTTAATCATTCACCTGTTTATTCCTTAACTCAGACATCCCACTTATCCTTAGAAGTGCTCAGCAGGAATAAATCCTCACTGCTCCATCAAAGACAACAGTTCCAAGTTATACTCCTGGACAGCTCAGCCTTGAATTTGCAAAGCATAACCACCCTTGCACGCCCTGCTGAATTTACTCCTTGACTTTTTACTCATGAAAATGCTTGGAGAAAGGCAGAGGGGGGAAAAAAAAAGAAGAAAAAAAATAGAAGGAAAAAAAAAGAGAAAACAACAGAAAAAAAGAAGACTTCTGCTTTTCATAATGCCTAATCATTTTTCCCATTGGCATCCACCAGATGTTGCTTTGGATCAGAAGATAAATATTAAAACCTAAGAAGGAACAAAGCAGGCTGTTTACGAGATAGATTTTCTGATGTCTCTCAAACACTTTAAAAAGGCAGAAGGGAAGGAGGGGGGGCTGGAGATGCTTTGATAGGCACAGGGAATGAATTCCACTACCCAGCAGAGCTCTCTAGTGGTCTCAAGGCTAAACAGCTCTATTGGCATCAATGTGAGAACTGAGATTTTGTTCCTTCAGTCCATCATTTGGAACAACTCTACAAAAGGGTGGAAAGCCATGGGGGGATGTATTTTGTGGATGGATCCACTGGGCTGATGGAGAGACACAGCACTAACCTGGCAAGGAGTCCAGCAAAATGTCCCTGGGGCGGGGTGTCCCCACAGATGTAGAAGTAGGACACAGATCCTCTCTGCTGGGAGGTGCCCACCAGGACTTGGATGTCACACTCAATGAAGGTGGCTCTGTCCTCTTGGCACCTGGCAGAAGAATGTGTCAGACCACAGAGAATGGCCAGAGAGGCTGCAAGACAGGAGAGAAAACATAACCCAAAGCAGCCCAAACACCACTGACACTGAGCGCATTTTAACTGCTGAGAGATGTCATTGCAGGAGGTGTGCCTGCCCATGGAACTAAAGTTACTTTAATGTCCTTTCCAACCCAAACCATTCCATGATCCTTGGGCTCCTGATGTGCACCCATTCCAACCAAACCATTCCATGATCCTTTGGCTCCTGATATGCACCAAGCCTCTCTTTAGCTGCATCCTTTTTGAGGATTATTAGGTCTCCACCCAGCTCGTTCAGCCCCCTTTGCTTTGTGTGAGCAAAATGTGCCCTGAGCATCCTTTGTGCCCTGAGCACCAGGATGGTCTTTGGGATCAAAGCGCTCTGTCCAGAAGGAGATGACATAGGAGATGACAAGGATTAAATACAGGCATAGACTTTTCTTCTGGGAGAGCTAGAACATGGTTTACAGTTCAGAATGTGGCACAAAACTTTTACCAAGAAGATATATGTTAAGACAACTTAATACCTATCATGAGTTTGAAACCCAGAAACAGTTTTTGAGGAAACTTGGACACAGCTTGGAGGGCTCCTGGGGAACAGGTGGGAACTGGGATCTCCCACCTTGCTTTATGTAGCTGAGTATGACTTGAGATGTGGTCCAAGTCTGCCTCCATGGATGAGGTAAAAATTGTAATGGGAGCAGCTGTTTTGAGGTTTATTTAAAGAACAAGTGGTGTGAACATCTGGAAGAATTTTTTTTTTCATGGAAAGGGCTGTTAATGCAATGCCCTGGGATGTGGTGGAGTCCCCATCCTTGGGAGGTGTCCAGGGAAGGTCTGGATGTGGCACTCAGAGCTCTAGTCTGAGTTACAAGGTGGGGATCAGTCACAGGTTGGACTCAATGATCCTGGAGGTTTTTTCCCAACCTAAGTGATTCAGTGTGATAAAAATTAGATTTTCTTATTCTAAACCCAGGCAAAAAATGATAAGAAAAGTATTATGGACTGTCACTTAAGTCCAGAGTCAGTTGAAATATTTGGGTTTAGCAATTTTAGACAGGAGTCCTTTAAGCATTAAAACCATGACAGACATTAAATCTGTTTCTCTCAAAACCCTGACTTTTGGAGAATATTCATTAATCCTGAACTAACCAAATGGTTGTAATGAACTCCTGAAAAGGTCTGTGGACAGTATAACAGACTGCACTGAAGCATCCAAGAGTATTCCTTAAGCATCAGAAATCCAATCAATGGGGATTTATCAAGAAAGGTTTTTTTCCTATTTGCTTTTGTAAGTTCCAATTTGTTCAAAAGGTGCCTTGTTTGCTGGGGAAGTGTTGTTGTTAATGCATGTCTTGTCTCCTAAGCAATCCTAAAAAATGGGGGTTGAAATTGTAAAAATATGAAAGCATTCTATTTCCTGTATTAAAATATTTAGCACATTTTGCTAAAGCTTACTATTTCATATGGGGTATTTCTGAAGAGTTTATAACTCTTTAATGTTTCAGGTATTTTTGAAATATTAAAACCTATCAGTTCATTTGCTCTGAACTTCAGAGAGAGAGAGTTTACAATGCTTTTCTATTTTTCTTCTCTGGATTTAGAATAAGAAAAATAAATTTTGCAATATACTTAATACTTTTCCTTCCCAAAATCCAGGGGCAATTTTCTTGCTTGGCATCCAAACAGACCCAAACACAATCCCTGCCTTTAAGACCTACATCTAAGACAAGTAACAGGCAGAGAAGCCTAAAAGAATGACAGCAAGATTTTGCTTTTCTTGTCCAAAAACTCTACCTAGTGCTACTTCAGGTATTCCATGACTACAACAAAAGCCATATGTCTTTCCTGATGTTTCAAGGGGATCTTAAGCAGCATTAAATATCTGTGTTTTGACAAATAAATAGCATCCAAGGGGACTAAATTCTGCAAAGATCTTGCATTTGCAACAACCTGGAGTGGAACCAATTCATTACAGGAGGGTTTTGTTTTCTTTTGTAGTCTTGAAAAGAACATGGCAGAGTTTTCCTTTGTGGAAAACCACTTGAACTCTATTTTGGGATGAATGTTGGAAATTACTCACAAAATGTCAGGACTGTTTTCCTCAAGATTTTGCTGCTGTCAAAGATCTTACCTGGCTCCTGAAGGTCACCAGAAGGTGTTTCCTGCACAGCCCTGAGAGCTCAGCACAAGAACAGTCTGGCACTTCTGAAACAACCCCAAAATGTGGAAATTGGGTGTTTCTGCTGAGCTCCAGTGCCCTCATCCCAAAGTTATCATGCCTGTAGGAACAGGAGGCCTTGTATCCTACCAATGGCTGAAATAATTTTTAACTCAAACCAGTCAAACAAAGATATTATTTTATAAAACCTAAGTTTTAGAATATGGCTACAAAGGATTGCAAAGAGATCAGAGGAAGCAAATTCCAAGTAAACCCTACTTCATCTGTACCCCGCAGAATCAAACTTAGAATTGTTTTCTCTCTCTCAGGTGAAAGGAGGGGAAAATCTCACCTCCCCACCCCACATCTCCTGTTCATCAAATGGAGATATCACTTTTAGAGGTGATGTTCTTTTCCCATTCCTTCTTTCCTTGGGGCTCTCCAAGATCCTCCTGTTTCCCTCCTCTCAGAGGTTTTAATGTCTTTATTCATTTAGGAGGAAGTCTTGGCCTTTCCCTTCCTATTCCTCCAACCATGAAACACAAATAGCCCTTGGTATTGTTCGTGCCATTATCTCCTACCAACCAGTAGCAAAAAA
Source organism: Ammospiza nelsoni (assembly GCF_027579445.1). Taxonomy (NCBI): domain Eukaryota; kingdom Metazoa; phylum Chordata; class Aves; order Passeriformes; family Passerellidae; genus Ammospiza; species Ammospiza nelsoni. The sequence continues at coordinate 111,584,331 of NC_080635.1, forward strand.
TACCAGCTAAAGATTTTAACACACTTTTGGCACATCCTAAAAGGATATTCTGCCTGTTCTGGGACACAATTTTTCTCCCTGCTTAATTGGTTAGTGTTCAAACCCCAGAATGAAGCTGCTTTAGGCTTTATACTCCCTATAAAGATCAAACCTGCAATCCCATTGCTGGGATGAATGCCCTCAGCTCATTACAGCTTCTCTTTTGAGATCAGACACTACGGCAGCCAAATCTCCGTGTGGTGGTGATGGCTTAGGGACTGGCTACCCCCAGCCCTGGCTTTGAGGGATACTCTGGCTTAATCCAGCATCCTGGGATGCTCAGCACAAGGGCTTTGTTCTGGGTTGCTGTTTAATAACAACTGCTGGACTTGTGATGAGGCTCAAACCTACAGGAGGCTCCAAGGGCAGCTGGGGATTGATTGAAGAACTGCCCAAGAAGTCCCAGTGCCAAAACTCACATCCCTGGTTATCCACCCCTCACAAAATGGACTGTGGAGCAGCAACATGGGCTTAGCAGGAAAGACAAAGAATTAAAAAAAAAAAAAAAAGTTAATAAAAGAGAAAGGAGAAAGAGACCTGTTAAGGTCATCGAATCCAACCTTTGCCTGTGAAGAATTGCTCCCTGTGAGACATTCATTTCACAGAGACAGGTTTCAGAAGTCCCAAGAGGTGGCTTTTAAGCATCTACTCCACTGTCTGATAGATCTCACTGTCAGAACATTCCTGCCATGTAATTAATATGCTTTATTTCCTCCTCTTAACTTCATGTCTGGATTTGAAAGGTAGAAGGGACCATTTCGATCCTTTGGTTTGATCTCCACAACAACGACCAAAGGCCCTGGTTCCTCCTGAGGTCCCAACTGCCAAAATACCACAACAGAGCCTCTTCATATCTTCTGCATCTGCTCATACAAATCCCCAAATTTCCCTGGCTCTAGTCCCCACTGTCCTAGCTCAGTGCATCTCCTTGTTAGAACCAAAACTCATTTCTCTCTCTCTTCTTGCCCCATTTAAAGAGCTCCACCAAACCACATCCTTTTAAACCAGTCTCATTTCTAGCCTCTAATCTAAATCCTCCTCCCTAAACATGCTCTTTTACCAGTGGAGTCTGGTTAATGGCAGGTCCAGAACCCTTAAACAAAGATCCCAAAACTGTTACATCAAAACCCAAAAGTCAGACCTGTTATTCCAAGCATGCTGATGCAACCAGGAAAATCAGGCTCAGCTTTTACCCTCATGCATCCTCTTATCAGTTTACCTCCTTTGAAAGATGCCTTCCTTACTTTTGCTTTAATGTAAAACATAAAATCTCAGGGATTGGCTCACTGGAATAATTTTATATGGTATTTACCCTAATATCACCTTAGAGGAATAATCAGATATTTTCTCACCTGTCTCAAGCTTCATGCCAGTTTTCTCATCTTTCACAGGAGCACAACTCAGTCCCACAAATACTACCCACATGTCCTGTAAATTTAACCTGAGCTGAACAGAATCTACAACTGCATTTTCACTCATGCAGTGGCAAAGAAGCAAGAACCAGAGAGGGGGACAGCTTTCATGAGCATAGAATAATTTTGTTTGGAAAAGCCCTCTAATATTGAGCCCAAACATTCTTCCAGCACTGCCAAACCCACCACTAAATCATGTCCCAAAGTGCCACATCTACATGGCTTTTGAGCCCTTCCAGGCATGGTGATGAAGCCAGCTATATCTTTACCTTTAAAGACTCATGGGTTAATTTGGGCATTTTTCTTTTGGTTTTGTTTTTGCTTGAAGGCAGTGAGGTTTTCTTAATTTTATTTCATTTTGTTAATTTTTTTTAAGCTTTAAGGCTGAAAATCAAATTTTAGCTCTATTCTGAATTGATTTTTCTGCACCTTGCAAAAGACAACAGTTTTCATAAAATAGCCTGGTCCTGCATTCCCATTCCTTGTGGTCTGGGTTGGGAATATCTCTGTAACATTCCCAGCCCTTGCCAATGATCAAACTAAAACCTTGCTGCGACCCTGCTCAGAACCCATTCCTAAGGAAAGACCCATGAGGAAGGCTTATGGATGGATCCTGCTGAGCCTGGCAATCCCTCATCTCTTAGAAAACTTCCTGCTCAAAGGGAAAGAAGGAAAGAAGTCACATTTCCTACCTGCAGAGCCTTGCCCTGCGGATTGGATCACATGAGAGAGCCACTCGGACCAGCTGGGGATGCCCACGTGGACATCTCTAATCTGGAGCAAGCCAGACACAACATGACCCAAGTCTGAGAGCCAGGACAGCCATTGCCACCTGACATCCCACAGTGCCAGAGGAGAGAGAGGGTTCTGCTTCACAGCCCTCGGTAACAGAAGAAATGCAGCTTAAACTCTTCACATCAGCCAGTTCAGCAAGCAGAGCAGGGAAAGGTCAGACAACTATCCAGCTGGGACACAACACTGAGGGGCTCTGGAGCACCACAGACCTCCCTTTCCCATTCCTTCACAGTCCTGGAGTCTCTTTGCCACCTTTCCCATGTGGATGAGGCAGTGCAAGAAAGGTCTGAGCACTGGATGTGCCAGCACCAAGTGGCAAAATTCCCCAGGCAAAGAGCATGATGTAAACCATGAGGTGAGACTGGAGTTACTGCACTTAAACCACCCTAAATGTGGTGAGGGGCAGGGTTAAAACCTTAAATATATTTTTTTTAAAAGTGCTTAAATATTAAGCATTACGTGGAAGAATATCTGGAAAGTGTCTTGCTCTGTTGCTCTGTATACAGATTCACCTATGCCAGATGTAGATATGCACAAGCTGAATACAAGTGTCTCAAAGAGCACAAAGAGCCTGACAAACACAGATTTGATAAGCCTGCAAAAGTTTTTTTTTTTTTTTTAAGAAAAGAAAATATATATTTGTAAATATTTAATTAACAAATATTTTGCAACTCGACTGGTGAAACTGGCACGGCTGCAAAACCCGGGGCAGGAGAGAGAAGGTGAGGCAATGCTTCCTTTGCATTTCCTCTCCAGACACACAGCCAGCAATCAGCATTCCCTTGCTGACATCTAGTGACAGGAACAAGCATCGTGGTCCTGGCTGTGAAATTGCTTTTCTCAGGATCCCTCTGCCACCAACCACGCAGGGAGTTCTGAGCACAGTTTGGATCAATGTGATTAAATTTTAGTAAGCTATTCTCCCTGCAATAACCAGGTTGCCTTGTTTCGTGCTTTATTTTTTTTCCAATGCTCTAGCACTGTCTTTTTCTATTTAAAATAACAAGCAGTTTTGTGGAGTGTGCCTGGGCCTTGTTTAAAACAAAGAAAACTGAGCTCTTTATGCCCTCTTGGTGTCTCTTTTTGAGTGCTTGTGGTTGAGTTTTAAAGCCCTTATTCTTTCTCCCTTCCATCTTTTTTTAGTATTCCTCATAGCACTTGAGTTGGAACTGGATGACCTTTAAGGTTCCTTCAGCCAAAATCTTTCTGGGATTCTATGACAGGAACTGTTCCAAATGACAGGAGTAAATTTAGAATTTGAGAATAAGTGAGGCTGAAGAGAACACCTGGAGGCCTCTTGTCCCAACCATTGCTCAAAAGTTAAATTTCACATTGAGGTGGCTTCTTGACAAATAATTTATTCAACTTCTATTTCAGAAGATGGATATTCCACACACCTTTGAACAAACCCCTGTGAATTTACCCTGATGGACACTAACTTGTCACCTTTCTTTCACATCCACAAAGAATAAGAGGTCCTGGATCTCTGGTCACTGAGGCTGATGTCTGGGCAGCCTCAGAGCAGCAAATATTTCTGCAGACCTCCAGATGTTCCCTAACTTCAGAGCTGTGAAGGGGCTGAAATGTTCAGTTTCTGAGTGTTGAAATCCCTGAATCACAGCACCATTTAGGCTGGATAAGATCTCCAAGATTGCAGAGTCCAAGCTTTGACTGCTCCTCACCTTGTCACCCAGCCCAGAGCACTGAGTGCCACATCCAGCCATTCCTTGGACACCTCCAAGGATGGGGACTCCACCAAGGAGTCAAGCACCAAGGTGAATACTTCATGCTTAGAATTTGGGGAATTCTACATGGCTCAGAGCTGAGACTTAAAAGCCTTAAATTCTGCCTTTTGCTGGTGTGAGAAGCCTAATTCTGAGCCTTCAGTAGGAAAAGGAGGGAACATATCTTGTCCCCAGAAATGCTCATTTTGAAGAGCTAGGTCCAAAATTTAGGCAGGGTTATTTCTCTCAAAGAGAGATGTGGAGGTCATCATGTCTCTCTCCAGTTAAGGAAGATGCTGTGGTCATGATGGATGATCCCATCCTCCTCTCAAGGAAGTCAAATCCTCATCTCCAGCTTCCCAAAGGTATGAACTGGCCATGGTCTGTCATTTGTTCACCCTTCCAGTCATTCAACCTTTTTCCTTCTACACCTTTACCCTACTGAGGCCACCCCACCATGTAACCAAAACACAAAATGTGTGTGGCCACAGAATTAAAGAATTGTTACAGTTGGAAAAGACCTTTAAGATAATCATGTCCAACCATCATCTCACCAACACTATGTTCACCACTAAACCATGTCCTCAAGTGCCACATTCATACATTTTTTAAACACTTTCAAGAATGATGGCTCCACCACTTCCTTGGGTACTGTCTTCCAAAGCTTGAAAACACTTAATGTGAAAAAAAAATATAATATCTAAACTGAAACTTTCCTGGTGCAACTTGAGACTATTCCCTCAGAAGAAGAGGCATTTAAGGGAGTTAATTCATTAAGATGGTCATGATGGCTAAGAGGTTCTTGGGTACCCAATTCTGCTGTCCAAATGGATGTTTTACATGGGGAGCTTTCCCAAGGAATAACTGCTGAGAGGAAATGTTGATGTTGTGCAAGTGTGGCCACAGGCACATGCTGGATCTAATCCAACATCCATGGCCATGGACACAAAAACTCACCCTGACTCCATCTGTCCTCAGACTGAGTGCAAAAAACAGAAGTCACAGATTCATGGAATCATTATGGTTGGAAAAGACCTCCAAGATCCCCAAGTCCAAACTTTGTCAGTGCTATGTTAATTTCTCTCCTCTCTCCTGGGCTGCTCCTTGTTCTCCTGGGATGAGATACACCAGGACTCCCCATTTTGGGTCAAATTTTAGGGGATATTTTTATCACAATGACAGTTTCTGGGTTTTAACTGACCTGGTAGGCGTGGGACAAGGCAGCTCAGCTCAGTCACTGTCATGTTGCCAAAGAGTTCACAGCTGGTGCCACATACTGTGACCAAAGTCTTTCCTGGGGAAAACCCAGTTCCGTGCAGGTGAACTTGTCCTCCATTCAAGCCACCTTAGAAAAGAACAGAAAATGGGATTTAAGACAGAGCCTGACAGCTAAGTCTCAACAATTATTTTTTTTTTTAATTCATAATTTTTGCTTTCATGACAAAAAGCCCCCATCACTGCAGTGCCTCACACAAAACCCTGTGGAGGAACTGCAGCAACCCTCCATGACTTACCCCAGTTGTGATGTGCAGCTGTCACTGCCAGATGAGAAGTGAACGTCAGGTTGGAGGAAGCCCATCCCCTGGGAATGTCCTGGCCCAGCACAGGGTACTCGCCCACAGGGAGCAGAGGAGCTGTGCACTGCAACGTGGAGCGACTGATGGTGATGTTGCTGCAAGGAAAATCTCCAATAAACACCTGGATAATGTCCATCTCTGTGACCTGTGATACTGTCAAAGTTAAAAGGAGACCCGAGGAAACAAGTGAAAGGAAAGCTGGGGTAAATTCCTCACTGTAACTTATTGTTCCAAGGTAGTAGGAGTGTCCATCTACTCTCAGACTCAGAGCCCTTGTGCCTTTCCCTGAAGGCACTGTGCACTGGATGAGCACACAGGTGATGTTGAGAATGAGGCAAGGGTGATGGTCTATGAGGACTGAAGTCATCCTCTTTCCCTTCAGAGCCAACCCAGCCAAGCTGAGCAGGCCTCCCCCATTGGTGCTGAAATCCCGTGGGTAAAACTGGTACACCCAAGGCAGGATGGTGAGAAGGCTGGATGTCCCTCTGAAACAAGCACGGCCGCTTTTCCTGCTGGCTATGGAAATGCTGTGCTCCCCTGGGGCCAGGCAGGCTGTCTGGCACGTGATGATGGTCTCGTTCCAAAAAGTCACCTTGCAGGCAGTGCTGTTGTCCATGTGTACCACAGGGCTGTCACCCTGCCATGCCAGCCTCTGTCCTTTGATTGTCACGTGGCTGGATGTCCCATTGGTCCTCCAGGTCACCAGATGTACCAGGGGTGTCCAGTGCTCCTGCAGGTGGAGTGTGCAGCCCCCAAGGCACACACCGTGGATCCCATTGACAATCACAGTGACACTGAGAGCCCGAGATGCCTCAGGTAGCCACTGAAGGTGCAAAGGGTGAGGCCCTGGAAGGACAACACAGCTGATGGAGTCATCATCAGACTTCTGGATCTCACAGGAGTAATTATCCTCCAGGCTGACCTGTACCAAATTCCTCCTGGATTTCAAAGCAACCCCAGATATAGTGAGCAACATCCCACCACAGATGGATCCTTGTGATGGGAATATGGAGGTTATCTGTGGAGTTATGGTGAGGGCCTGCTGCCTTGCTGTCACCTGAGCATATCCCAGCTGCCTCTGGATGACCTGGATGGGGAAAGTCCCAGGTTCCAGGCTGTTGAGTGGAAAAGAGCACTGATAAGACATTGCAGACTGGTTGCCCCGTAGAAACTGAAGTTGACATTCAGTGTGTCCAAGCTTAGCCACACATCCAGTGATGTTTATTCCCTCAATGCTCAAGAGCAGGCTGCCATCTCTGATTTCTGTTTCAACAGCAGTAACAAGGGGAGTCAAAGCTCTTTGGTAGTGGAAGGTGATGGTCCTATTTGCAAAGAGAGCTTGTTGAAATGACCCACTGCTGATGGTTACGTCTACTCTGACAGAGATGTCATGTGAATCTTCATTAGACAAATTAACAGCTGGAGGAGTCAGGCACCAAAGTGTCTCTTCTTCCAGGTGAGTAACTGTACAGGTTTGATTGTCCATTGACACACAAACCAGGGCAGGATTTTGGCTAAAACCCACCCCAGAGATTGTGAGCAGTGTTCCACCTAGGAGAAAAGCAAAATATGGAAGAGTATTACATGCAGAAGAGGAATTCATGATTATCTCTGAACCATCATTTTTAAGGTCCCTTCCAACACAAATCTTTTATGATAAAGCTGATAAGCATGACAGGCTGAAGGAAAGAAATAAAACCTTTTTTTTTTTGGACAAGACAGTTGGAGAAAATAGCAGCCATATATCAGGATAATCCTACATGGACAAGAGGCTAAGGTAACAAGTAGTCAGAGATCTTTGTGGCAGTAAGTGACTGTAGAAAGCCCCCACAGAAATGGAGAAAGCTGCTGTGAAAAACCTCTGAGAGTAAACAGAGGCTGAATTCTTCATGGAACGGGACCGTCCCTACAGGTAGGTGGGGAGGTAGTTTGTTCCCAATGCCCACAGGGAAGAAGAATGCGACTGGGAATATTCTCAAACTCAGGCAGTGCCAGATTTCATAGAATCTTCAAATGGATTGGGTTGTAAGGGGCCTTAAAGAGCACTTCCTTCCAACCCCCTACCATGGGCAGTGACAACTCCCACTATCCCAGGTTGTTCCAAATCCCATCCAACCTGGCCCTGGACACTTCCAGGGATCCAGGGGCAGCCACAGCTTCTCTGGGCCCCCTGTGCCAGGGCTGCACCAGCCACACTGGGAAGAGCCCTCCCAAAGGCTCTGTCCATGTTCCTTTTGTTTGTAGTACTGGAACTCCCGGTGTCCTGACTTGCTTCAACCTCTTTATCCATTAAGCCTATTCTCTTCCTTTTCCCATGATCTAGCTGAAAAAATAAGTTGGTTTATAATGAGTCTTATGATGAGGTTTCTTTTTACGTGGCCCCAAATCCTTAACCTAGATGTACACACAAGTGTTAGAGACAACAGAAGATTACAGGTAAGGGGGAAGGGACTGGTGCTTTTTGCAGGAAAGAGGTTTTAATTCAGCTTAAGCCATTCATAAAACCACAACCAAAGAGTTAATCAGTTCTTATTTAATTTTCAATTTGCCCTGAAATATAAAAAAGGCAAAACTTGTATTATTTTTTTTAGCATGGCTTAATCTTCAAAACTGATAGGATTTGCTCTCCAAGCTCTATCCACTCTCTCATCTTTCAAGGCTCGAGCACTACACAAACTATTGAACTAATCACATACCACAAAGCCTCTGAAATTGTGTCCTTAAATGTGTTGTGAGCCTGGGAGAGCAATCTGTGGAGGATCTGAGGTTGTAGCACAATAATTTCTCTGTCTTCTATAAAAGTATTTCTAAGGGCTCATATAAAATTCACTACAGGGATTCAACTCTCCTCCACCACCAGCCAAATGACAAAATAAATCAGCCACCCCAAATCTGCTTTTGAAGATTTAAAGTAAAACTTTTCTTTTTAATTCAGCAATGTTCTGCTCAGAAACACACTTAAATTATTTCCAATGTCTAAAAGCTTAGAACAGGATTAATAAATATTTCCCTTTTGATTAAAATTAACATTGAAAAAGGGCTTTTTTATTTTGTCTTTTCAACATAACAAAAATGAACATCCCTTTTGGGATCACTTCAAATTATTGTTTGCTTCAAACCACAATTGTACTCTGCTTTCCACCTAACTTTCACATGCAAAACCTTGAAAGATGGGGGCAAAACGACTGACAGAAACAGCACAGATGAGCCAGGTGTGGGCGTGCTGTGCTTTCCCAATGGGAACATGCAAGGATACAGGAGCAGACACTTGGGGAAATCAAATTCAAAGCACAGGGAGCCCTGAGCCAGCCAACCAGATGGAGGGATGCTCACTACAATCCCACATTTCCACACAGCTGCTGTCTGCCAATGGATGCCTGCACAATAAAGGGTCACAGATCCAAAACCCCCTCATTTAAACGGACGTGAAATGGGATGCACTTTCCATTCCTGCAGGAAAACTGTGCCCTTGATCCCTTTAACCTCCATAAGTGGCTGCAGATGTGCCAATGCTGTTTACCCAGAATGGAGCCACAACACGGCTGGATGCTGGAGATCTCAGAGAGGTACTGGATTAATGGCTCAACCCTGCAAAACACAACCAACACAGAAAGGGTTTGGGGCAGTTAGGGCTATTCTTTTAATTCTCTTTCCTGTTGTAGTGCTTTTCTTTCTTACAACTCCCAGAAAGCCAAGCACCCACCTGGCACATCTATTACCGCGACCTGTGTGGGTCGCAGTTGGTGAGAGAGAGACGGTGAATCTTGTATCTTGATCAGAAGGCTGAATTTATTAATATATGATATAATACATTATAGTTATACTAAAAAGAATATAGAGAGAGGTTTGCAGAGCAGCTAGCTAAGCTAAGAAGAGATAGAAAAGAACCCACAACAAAGTTGTGTCCAGGGACTCAGTCCCCTGGCTTGCACTGATGATTGGCCCTTAATTATAAACATAGAAAATGAGCCAATCAAGGTGAATCCTATTGCATTCCACAGCAGCTGATAATAATTGTTTACCTTCTCTTCGGGGGCCTCTGGCTCCCGAAGACACAGAAATATGAAAGAAAAGGATTTCTGTGGAGAAATGTCTGCGACACACATCCACTTTGTTTGATGTCACAGTGACAAGACCACTCAACACCCCAAATTTTTCTATGTGGTTTAGAATCACAGAATGGTTTGGGTTGGAAGGGACCTTAAAGATCAGCTCATTCCAGCCCTCCCCATCCCTGGGCAGGGACACATTTGAGCTACATCTATCACAAACACTCTCTTATCTATTGGCAACTGGTGGGCCAAATTCAGTCCAACTGAATTGCCCATCAAAGGAAGCAAAAATAAGGATTTTTTTTGGCAAGCAGATCCCACTGCAGCTATGCCCAACAGAAGTACATTGAAAAGGCATCACAGCTGCCATCTCTCCTCACACCATCCCACCAAAGAGTGGAGCAAACTGAACAAGAGGAAACCCAGACATGAGCTCCTGAAGCCCACCCAAATAAAGTTATAGCTCTATTTCTGTCCCATCTACATCTATTTTTCTTCATCACTCTGCTTTCAAAAACATCCCCTTCCCTAAAAAGACATGTGAGATAAGGGATCTTCCCAATCCTGCAATCCAGCCCACCAGAGCTCAGAGTCCTCTCCTGGGATGACCCATCCCCTTCCAATCTATCCCTGGAGATGAAGTGATGGTGCTGCTAACAGCATCCAGTACCAGGTGGGATGAATCCCTGTGTGCCATCCCACCAACCACAATTTTTCTCCTTCTGAGGTTCATTAACATTGCAAGCAGCTTAGGTTGGTTTGTGAGCAATAAAAACACTCATTTCTCCCCAATATTGTAATTTCAGGATCACTCCTGCCAGCTGCCATGGCTGAAGAACAAAACTGTGTTGTTTTTGAATATATTCCTATATCCCAATTTCAGGCCAGCTTTCCCCCACATTTTAATTCGTTTATATTACATTTATCTAGGCATGAACTTGAAGTGTCACCTTAGGAAATGGAAATATCATAATTTAAAAATTCTCCAAACAAAGCATTTTTGTATTGTTCAAACTACCTTTTGTTTTTCTCATGAAAAGTGTTTCTTTTCTTCTGCTGTTTTCCTACAGCAGGATTTATCTGCATTTGACCTGAATCTGCGAATACCTTTGATTGCCTGAATATGCATTTTTCATCAAATCAACTGTTTTTTGCTAAAATGTTTCTCTCCTGCCTCCTACTGATCCGAGGCAAGTTAATTGACTAGCATTAGCAGTTTGCTGACTCGGGCTCCACAGATAAATAAATGCCTTGATAATTATTCATAATTTCATACCACACTGCAGAATTCACCTTTAAGGTACAGAATTAGTGAAAAACTCAAACCTTCAGTTTCAGATTAACCCTAAAACACCAAATAAGGTGGAGAATGAAGCTTCTGAGCAAGATACACACCTGTTTGAAGTGACAGCAATGCCATTGATGAGGACAGAAATATTGTACCACCCTGCAGGCAGGGCTGGAAGTGTCACATTAACCCCATGCTCTGTCTGTGCCTGGATCTGTGGCCATAATTCACCAATTTGGACCTTGACATCTGAGCCCTGGTAGCTGGCAAACTGGGATATTCCAATGTGGAGCTCCTCACCTCCTGCAGAGAAAGGAAGGGAACTTTTTCAGTTTTTCTGGGAGTGGTTATTTCAGCACTTGTGGCCATTGCCTGAGGAAGAGCAGAGTCCCATCATGCCAGAGTAGGTCCAGCCATGCCCATCAGCCCAAACCCAAAATGTTGAAGACTACAGGGGTTCTGTATCCTACTGAATCTCTCCTGCATAAGGTCACCAGCTATAAGGGTTGTCTTGAGCCATCAGCACAGTGAACTTGGTTATGACCACCAATAACCACTCTCAACAACACTCAGGATATCATTCATGTCCCCCTACCATAAATATCTGTCCTATAAATATCTGAACCTGATAAAAACCAAATACAAGGTTTTTTGTAAAGCTCTGCAGCTCAGAGGTTCTGGGATTTATTTCGTTTTATCCCTGATAAACTATCTAGAGCCTCTTTATCAGAATTATGGAGCCATGTAATAGTAATAGCAGCCGTCCACAATAAAAAAAATTTCCTTGTGTACCTAAAATCAGATGTGCTTGTCATGGTTTAACCCCAGATGGCATCTCAGCCCCACACATCTGCTAACTCCCTCCCCTGCAGTGGGATGGGGGAGAGAATTGGAAGCATAAACGGGAGAAAACTTGTGGGTGGAGATAAAAACAGTTTGATACAAAGTTATAAAGTTATGTGTGCAAAGCAAAAGGAGGACTTCATTCTCTGCTTCCCATGGGCAGGCAGGGGTTCAGCCATCCCATCAGGGCTCCATCACATGGAATGGTCACTTGGGAAGACAAAACACCACTCTGTCTCCCTCTTCCTCCCTTGCTGGACATGAGCAACATGGTCTGGATAATCCCTTGGGTCTGTTGGGGTCAGCTGTCCTGGCTGTGCCCCTTCCCAAATCCATGTCCACTCCCAGCTCTTCACTGGTGGGGTGAGGAACAGAAAAATCCCTGACTCTGTGTAAGCCCTGCTCAACAATGACAACACATCTCTGTGTTATCCATACCATTTTCAGCATGAACCCAAAACACAGCCCCACACGAAAAAAAATTAACTCAATTCCAGGGAAAACCAGCTCTGCTCCAAAGCATCTTATTTTTAGTAATCATGACTCCCTCTCCAATTTAGCTGCTGTGTGTCAAACTGTGTTCAAATGATAGAGGATATTTTTCTTTATCAGTGCACAGTGCACTAACAGGAAAGGACAAAGCCAAGAGACAAGGGATTTTCATAACTTAAATTTCTTCTGAAATAGTTTAAAAAAATGAGGTGGTATCCATCAGTCCAAATAAAGGCATTTTCACTGATAGCTCTATCTGTGGTCAGTGAAAAGAGACTTTATGCCATGATTCATCCTATTGCAAGACGCAGAGAAGAGCTGTGGCAAATCCCACCACAGAACCATCTATTTATCTTCAATGACCATGCAAAACATCTAAGCACAGGGATGTGTTTAGGAGGTGAATCTCATCCTCCTCTCTCCTCTGAAAGGATGAAGGAGGGAGGAAGGAACAGAAGAGCCTGTACAAAAGATTCTTTCAACTACTTGCTCCTCTAAGCAGGTCTTGGAACTGGTACTTTTCAATTCTGCATTCACAAAGACTCAAATAAAGTTTGAAAGCCTGAGAAGTTGAATATGTTAATAACATGAACTCTTTGGACTCTTGGTCAATTGTCAGCTTAATCCCAGATGCCTGGAAGGCATCAGTGTAATTTATTTATTCTTTTTATTATATAGAAGGAAAATTATATTAAAAGAGGAAGCTGTGGAGGTTCTGAATAGCAGATTGAACTCAGCCCCACCACAGCTCATGAGACACTGTAACATTAAGGAATTCTTTGCACCTGAGATGCCCGCGGCTACAAAAACCTCCCCTTGGTGCTGTGGTATCTGAATAATATTCAGATGATAAAGGACGTTTTCTCTTATTTATGCATTCTGGAGTAATAGAAAATGACAAGGGCATTTGGGGAAAAATGAACAGAAATGCTGGGAGTGCACAAGGAATTTTGGCACTGGCAGTCACCTAACCCTGTAAATCCCCAACAAGTCGAACTGAATTTGGGAGCTATGGGTAGCTTTAAGGTGTTCACTGGAGAGGTTGCAAAAATAGAGAAAAAAGTCAGGTTATTATATTCTTGGATGAATAGGAATGAGATAGGTAAGAAAAAAGGAATATTTCCGTCTTACTCCCATCTCCTTCCCCACTGTCTCAGATACCAAATAACTGTTGTCAGTTTGCCATGCAGAAATGTGCTAAACTTTCCTAAAAGGCTTGTTTGTAAGTGGACATCATTCACTGTTTATGCTTTCTATCCCCTATACACAGCCAAAATCCTGGGGGGAAAAATGAGGGAAATGTGAAAAAAAAAAAAAAAAAAAAAAAAAAAAAAAAAAACCAAACAACTCCAAATAGAAACTTTCAAAAGACAGGAAATGGCAAACACTCTATGAGCTCTAATTAGGATTTTGTCCCCATGAATTCTGTGAGGTCTATGTTCATATTCTAAAGTAACACATCCCAAGGTCAAAAAGGAACAGTTTGGCTTGGAAATGGGAACTAAGATAAAGAAATGTTGCCTATTCCCTGCTTTCAATAACCCAAAATGCACATGATGCTCTTCATGGTCAACCCGTGGGGATTCTGGAGAAGGACACTCTCCACAGTTCATTTCTCCTGTCATGGATGAATCTGTTACTAAGAAATACAGAATCATGGAATACCCTGAGTTGGAAGGGGCCCACAAGGATCATCAAAGTTCAGCTGCCAACCTGCAAAGGACAGTCCTGAGAATCCCACCCTGTATCTGAGAGACTTGTACAAACATTGTTTGAGCTCTGGCAGCCTTGGGGCTGTGACCATTCCCTGGGGAGCTTGTTTAGTGCCCAGGCACCCTCTGGGTGAAAAACCATTTCCTCATACCCAGCCTAAACCTTTCCTGACACAGCTTCATGCCATTCCATTGGTTCCCTTCACTGCATGAATAGATGGGATTGTTTCAGAGCAGAGTTAGAGAAACCTGACCCAAAAGCAGGACTACACTGAACCTGACATCCTATGGACATCATCCATACCATGGGGCAAGCAACTCATTACTTCATGTATACTAGTGAAAAACCAATAAAAAACCAACCACAACTGACCAGGACTAGCAAGAAATACAGGAACTAAAATTTAAAAGAAAACAAACAAGATTAGATCAAATTGTTGAATCAAACTGTACAGATTTATAAATTCCCTCTGCCCCACCACCATCAGCACTAACAACCCTTCTCCAGAAGATGCCCCACACACATCTGCATTTTCACCTGCTATGCCACTTCTGTTCCTGCTCAGGGATACAAGTGCAGGGTTTAAGGAAGGATCATACTGGAACAAGTTGGCTACTGTCATTGACTTGTACCCAAAAATCAGTGTCACATGGACAGCAGCATCCTCTGCCCCCTAGGAAGAGAGAGAAAGAAAATGTCATAGATAAGAATGAACCAATTTTTTTTAAAAAATGTTATTTCCTATGTTTCTGATTCTCCCATATGTAAGTCAGGCACATGGCACTGATGAAACTTTCACATACACCAGATTCTGCTTAAATATTTACAGTTAAGTTGACTTTAAAGAGCATCTATGGAGATTTAGAAACCTTAAAACAATCCCAGACTGTGCAGATTTGGATTTGCTATATCCATACAAATACATTAAACTAGTAAATAAAATCCCAGACTAACTATGCCGTTTTTAATTTGCAATATTCTTATTAAATTGAGGAGCTTGCAGTTTTCATAAATCTCCTATTAATCTGCTTTTAACTAAGCTGTCTAATCTGTAGAGTCCACAGACAAGACTTGGCTGAAGGGTTACTCTTTGCCCTTTCCTAGTGTAGCTCAGGCCAGGAAAACAGAGAAAGTCACATTGGCCTCTGACTGTTCCCCAAAGTGTGGTTTCTTACCCGAGAAGGAACTTTACATTGAATTCTTGTTGAATTTCTGCCCTCCTCCAAAATTGGGCAAGGCTGGGACCCAAACAAAACAGCATTTACCCCTTCCAGATTGGTCCCCCTGAGAGTCACTCTGAGTCCTCCTAAAACAAACAATTATTCCATGATATTCAATACGTAGGATATTTTAATATACAAAGAATTCTTTGTTTTTAGATGACTACAAAAGTCTCTCAGCTGAGCTGATGATGATCTGTTCCACCTTGCTGTGCCTGGCTCCCTCTCTTGCACCAGAGATCCTTCTTGCCATACTTGAATTCTTTGAATTTGAATTATTTGAATCCTCCACAACACAGGATGACTGAGTTGTTTTTTTTTTTCTGGGTTTATTTTTTAATGACATACTTATTTAAACCAGCAAGCCCTGGCCTGTGATCTCCCCCTTAGCCAGATCCCCAGCCCAAGAACGAAATAAGGAAGGAAGGAAGGAAGAAGCACTAAGAATGGAAAATGAGCTTAACGCAGCAGGTGCTCTCGCAGTTCAAACAGCTGCCAAGCTCCCCGCTGTCAGAAAAGCCTGTAGCATGTGTCTAGGAAACTTGGGATAGAAAGGGGACTTGGCAGGGCTGGAGACTCGGATTTGTGAGGGGAGTCACGGAGGGATTCGTTCCGAGGAGCACCGAGCAAGCTCAGCTCTCCTCCGTGCCAGACCGAGCCGCTCCAATCCCAGGCAGGATCGCGCCCAACACAAGTCAGCCTTGTGCTTGATCTTTCTTCAGCATCCATTTCCAAAGAGCCAAGGCGCCTCTTTGCTTTTCCAAGTGACTAGAGGGCTCAGGGATGTTTCAAAGAGAAGCAGGAAAGAGAACAGGAGTGGGCATTAATGGCAATTCTAAGCTGGAGTTTGTGCTTTGATGCGATTCAGAGAAACTTTAAAAAAAAAAAGGAAATGTTGCTTGAAACTTAGAGCTTTTTCTCGAGTTGTCAGCACTGCAGAGTTTTTAAGATTGTGGCTGAACAGACTGCTCAGACAGGCACTAATTAATGCAGCGTTTATTTGTATTTATTAGCATGGCTATATCGTAAACCTACTGAGCTTTTATCCCTCTTTTCACATGTGATGTAAGCAATCCTCTACATTAAAGTAATTATATATTAATGACAAATTCCCTTGCACACTTTCCTGAAATTACCTATGCCTGCTAATTCTTTAAACCACCAGAGAATTATAGAAGTTTAGTCTTGATTTCCTGTGGCTGGCAGCAAATCCAGGCCAACGAGAGCAATCAGATACATTAACAGCAAGCTCCTGCTATTCAGTGGAATGTGAGAGTATCTTTAGAAAGGCATTCCATGCTTCTGGAGTTAGGTCATGGGGATCTCCCAGCATGGCACCACTGAGACCAGGGATATTTTGACCAGAGGGAGCTGAAGCAGCAAAATACAAGGTGTTTCCCATCCTGTAATATTAAATTTGCAGAGTCAGAAAGAGCAAGAAGTGAAAACTGAAGCCACTTGCAAATGCAAGGGTTGTCAGATAAGGAGCTTCAGATTTAGAGTTCAGAATCCACCAGTGTTGTGTAAAGACTGATGCAGTTAAGTTTTGATATCTACATTATATCTATATGCAGTGAAATACTGCCTGCGTGCACTTTACAATGAGATTGAAGAGAGGTATTTGAAATGGGAGAAATTAAAAACACAGATGGAAGCTGTAATTCTTTCCAATTATAAGCATTCCAGGCACATGTAATGTAAGATAGCATTATTCTTGCTTTCTTTTTAATGAGTGACAGATCACTGTAATTGGGAGTGGATTTGCCAGCAAAGGAAAGGAGAAGCAAGGCTCAAGCACTTAAATTTGCCATTGCTGGGTTGTTTGGAGGTGTTTGGGTTTTCTATGAATTAAAAGTGATTCTTAGTGTGTCATGACCCCCTCAATAAGGAAAAAAAACCGCAATAAAAGAGTTAGAGCAGTTTTCTTCCCATGCAACCAAAAAAAAAAAAAAGAAAAAACCAAACAACCCAAAAAAATCAACAGCTGAAAAAATAATACAAACAACCCCCTCCTTCCCCCCCCCAAAAAAAACCCTCAAATCAAAAGCACAGTAAAAGGTGGCCATAACTTCTAGTTCAGGAATTCTGTGTTATCCCAAGTCCATCCCATGCTTGTCCATGGATATTTTTACAGACCACCATTTCTTTTGTCTGGCTGCTCCAATGTGGGCAGGCATGGCCCAGTCAGATCATGATTACTGAAAATAAGCCACGTGTCTGAGCTGCACTGAGGCCAGTGCTGCTCTCAGTAGTGATTGCCACCATGATCCCAAAAATAAAATGAGATTTACACAGAAATGACTGGGTAATTTTACTGTCAGAGTAGACTTGGTTCATGCTGTTTCTGCTGCATTCCTTGCTGCTTGAAAACAAAGGATAATCTGAGACTGTCCTTCACTGCACAGCCCAGGTGTATCAAGAGTGTTTGCCACATATCTCATTGGTTGAGGAGACTCTTTCCTCTCAAAAAAAAAAAAAAATTCCAGCTCTTCTCTTTAGGTATGGAATTAATCACCCTATTTCCTGTTCTATTTCAAGGAGAGGAGGTATAATGGGAAGGGAAGGAGATTCACTTTAGCTTTAGCTCCTCTTAAGTTTCTTAGCTTTGTACCTAAGTACCTAAACCTTTGTACCTAACTCACCTAAACACAGGTGAGTTTTCCATTTTATTCCTCAGAACATGAATTTGCTTCAATGGGGCAGGGATTAACCAGAGTTCAGCCATTCCAAGGTTATAGAATCAGAGGATAATTTAGTTTGAAAAAACACTCTAAAATCAATAAGTCCAGTCAGTAACCCAGCACTGCCAGGCCCACCAGTAACCCATGTCCCCAAGTGCCAGATCCACACATCTTCCAAATCCCTCTAGGGATGGTGACTCCACCAATGCCCTGGGCAACCTGTTCCAGGGGTTGGAAACCATTTCTGTGAAGATGTTTTCCCTAATACCCACTTAATATTAGGCCAGATTAATTAAAATACTACATAGCTACATGTCAAATGGATATGGGAAGATGAGTGTGAAGCACTAATGATTTGCTGAAATGAATATATGTGCACTTGAAGATATAATTCCCAAACAAAACTACTCAGGAAACTGGTTACCTGCACAAAGAGAATCTGTCAGTCTTTAGGTAATTTTTTACTGTACTTTGGGTACACACAGCCATAAAACTTCTTCATCAGGTGAAAATCTTGGCAGTGAAGGTAAAGAACCAAAAGATGCCGTGCCAAGGAAGAAGCAGGAAGCAGCTCCCTTGAGGGGTTCATACCTACCAATCTCTGAAGTTGAAGGAGGCTCAACAGCTCCCAGTGTTGGCTGCACTGTGAGGAAGATCCCTTGTCCTGTGGTGGCACCAAGAGCAAAGCCATGAGGTGCCACCAGCAGTGTCACAGGGTAGGTCCCGACCGGCAGCCTTGGCACCTTGCAAACCACGTGGGTTTGATTCAGAGATGAGATGTGGCAGCTCCTCCTGTCCACCTCCACCTGCAGGGCCAGCTGCTCCTCACCAAAACCAGCTCCCCTGAGAACCACTGTGGCCTGGGACCCCTCACCTGAAGGAATATAATTATCAAGGTGACTCATGAATTTTGGGCTACCAATGCCCAGAATTCAAATTCAAATTCAGCCAACAGTTAAAAGTTTCTAACAGCTTCAACAGGATATCCTAAAAGCTACACCATTGGTGGTATCTCACTGTTCCACATAACAGCAATTCATGCCCGTCCCTGTCCAGCTGTTATATTTTTCCTTAAATTTTTGTTAAAAATAACTTGAGCCAAGAGCTGGTTTTGCTTGAGGCATCAAATCTGCCATTGTTTCTCTCCCTTTATGCCTCTACCATAGAATCACAGAGTAGTTAAGGTTGAAAAAGACCTCTGAGATCCCCTCTGTGTTTGCCACTAAACTGTGCCTCCAAATGCCACAACCACAAACCCTCTGAACTTTTCCAGGGGTGGTGATTCTACCCTTGCCCTGAGCAGCCTGTTCCAGAGCCTGACAACCCATTCAATGAGGAAATTTTTCCTGATAACTATTCTAAACTTCTCCTGACGCACATTAAGGCCATTTCCTATCATCCTATTTCTTCATCCCTGGAAGAAGAGACCAAGCCCTACCTGGCTGCACCCTCCTATCAGGGAGTTGTGGAGAGTGAGAAGATCACCCTGAATTTCCTTTTTTCCAGACTGAGCCCCTCCAGACCTGTGCCCCAGACCCTTCCCAGCTCCACTGCCCTTCTCAGTTCAAACTAGTACACTCAGCATGTCTGGAACTGGAGCTGATCAAAAGTGACCCATAAAGTGCAGTTTCCATAAAATCAAAAATTTACAAAAGGATACAAGTGTACATGAATTCACCAGCACCTGGCAGATGTTTTTCACTGAATTTTGGCCACTGTGTTCAGGCACCAGGCCCCGTTACCTGATGAATATTCCACATCTCTGACTATGGGTGTCAATTCCTGGCTGAACTGGAAAGAACACGAGCCAGAACAGTTTGCAAGGACATCATTCACCATCACCACCACCTGCAGACAGAGCAGAGAGTTACCTTAAAGTTGGTAAGGGAACAGAGGTGTTTTCTAGAGCCACAACTGACTGATAGATGCTGGTAGCCACCCTGAGGTACCAAGAAAACTCAGTGCCAGAACAAGGTACAAACAGAGAGATCTTCAACCTGCTGCAGTCTCACTGCAAATTTAATTGCAAATTTAAATAGCAGATTGCTAGGGCTCATCCAGGGCACAGCTTTGGATGCTGCATCTCCAGCCTACCTCCCACCATCCTGGGACCCACACCTCTTCAAACTCCTGTTCTTCCAGTCACCCATTGAAGACTGTTCTTCCCCCAGTTCTTCTCACTTTGCCTTGGGAATAAATTTATTATGTCTAAAGCACCATGGAAGACTAATTAAAGTAAAACCTACAATGTGTCTTCTCAACATGCTGCCCTCATTTTTTTTTTTTTTGCCCCTTGTTGTTAAAGCCGAAGGAAAAATACTGTGCTGTGACCTTGACTATCTAAAAGAGATATCAAGAAATATCCCTCCTGAGATCTTGATATTTTTGAAGAGTCAACTGGCAAAAGATAGGGCATAAAAGAGCCCTTCTTTATCCCTCTCCAGGTGTTAAGGGTGTGCCTGCAAAAAGCAAAGCACCTGTCCCAAAGAAATGCAAGGAGCACAGATTTGCAAAGTAGTCTGCCTAGACAGAGAGATGATAATTAGAGGGACATTTTTACACTGCCAGGATAAAGCTTCAAAAATATCAGAAAATCTGTTTGTTGCTGCTGGTGTTGTTTCACTTGGGCTGTTTGAGGGTTTGTGCAGCACAGAAGGAAAAGATGCCATAGGTGGCTGAGTCACTGGAAGAAGAGCAATTCTCATGGCTAGGAACCAGGCTCATGAAAAAGGCAGGGTGACTTGGCCCCAGATGTTGCACAGCTGGGCTTGTAGCACATCCAGCATCACCCTGTTATGGCCACAGTGCCTGTGAGTCTGCTGGAAACAAAGGCAGCCACAGCCACTGTTCTGCAACATCTGAGAGCAGACTTGGGAACACATTTGTCCATCCAGCAGACTGGAATGATTCCTCATTCTGCCTGAAGATCTCCTGTTTCTCTCTTCCCTCCTAGGGAATTGAGATCCAGAGAGGTTCAGGACTTGCCAAACTCACAGATGAGTATCCCAGCCACCAACTCATTTACTTTGCCCATCAGTGTCACAGAGTGTTGCAGGTCAATTTTGTAATTCCCAATTTGGTATCCAGCACCACAGGACCCACCAAGGGTGAGAGTTCAGAGATTTTCATTCCTTGGTCACTGCTTCCAAACAAAAAAAGATATTGTCTTCCATGACCCATAATCTCCATTCTACCTACCTGCAACAGCTCTTGGAGGAAAGTCCTGCTCCACACACCAGGCAGCAGAGTATGAGAAATTTGTGGCAAAGAACATCAAATTCCTGAAAGGATTTATTGGCAGAACAAGGTACCCAAATACCTGTGAGACTCCTGGAGCTACACAACCCTGCTGAATCAGTGACTAGTGAGAGAGCACATCAACTCACCTGTGTTTGGTTATGGGGGGTGGCAAGCATGTCCCCAAATATTGGTCCAATAAACACACCCCCATCATAAACCACACGAGTAGAAACAGTTGGCTTCAGGCCAGTAAGGTTTTCAGCAGAGACCTGGAAAAGATCAAGGAATTTTAGTTTCTCATCCTTTTCTGTCCTGTGATTTTAAATTAAAACAGAATCCTTACAAGCAATAACTCCTGGAAACTTCTCACCCTTCTTCCATTAATCATATCTGTACCTCTAAATGTTCATTACTCAAGGTTTCACAACACCTCCCTGTTCCCACCTTCATCTTGCAGTCAAAGAGATGGCAAAGGAGTGCAAGAATCAGGGTGGTAAATAAACTTCTAATTCCCACTCATATAATTTGGATTTAGGCTGTGAAAGATCTTCTCAAAGACATGACTTTAGATGAAACAAGGGCCTGTGCAAGAGCTGAAGATGCAGCTCAAACTTTTTTCACTCTCCAGGCCAACATCTTGGGCTCTAGAATTTGTTGAAAATGACATCACACTTTTAGGAGCTGAATATCCAAGAAATAGTGTTTCCTTTTGAGGTAGGAATCATCTCAGTCGGAGTCCCTACTCAAAAAGACCCTTCTGCTTGAAGCAAAACTAACATGACAAATCTTGGGATGGGAGAGTGTAAAGTGAAATTCCAACCTGAGACCTATGAGAACCAGATACAAAACCAGACAAAACAGTTTTCAGAAAAATACCTTCTTGGCAAATAAATGATGCCACAAATCTGTGATGACCTCCAGTTACTGTACTGAAACATTAATGTAGATATAATTAGGAAAGATTTCATTTCAATATACCAGCCCCTTTGCTGTGCAAAAATTACACTCAGATCTCCTGGTTTTAAATCACAGACTCCATATAATGTCTTCTCCTAAAACTGGGGGAGTTTAATAATTTAATTTGCTTAAGGTGCTGCTCCAAATAGGAAGATTGCCTAAATTTCCATGGTGTCTTCATAAAGACAACCCCTGTAAGAGAGAATCAGCCAAGACCAAAGACATCAAATGGGGAGATTAGTAAAAGAAATTACTGTACACTGATAACATTGGGCAAGTCCCCAGCTGTTTTTTCCCAAGTCAGTGTCCAGACACTTTCATAGCACGAGCTGGAGTCTCTGGTCACGGTGAAGTCACTGGTGTTGAAGAAGGGAGCTGTAAAATTGTCCACATTGTCCTGCAAAAGCCTGTGGAGCTGGTGGGCAGAGATGTGCACTGAAACACCTGCAAAAGATGTAAGGGAGCAGTGGATGTCTCCATTTCCAGGAGAGCAGATCTGCCTGCTTATAGGAAAGGAAGGGGTTTCATTATGAGTGTGAGGCTGTCATGCTTCAAACCTCTGCTGCCAAAAGAGTGACATTTATTGGACCCTAAACACAAAAAAAACATAGAATTATAGAATAGAATCATAGAAGGATTTGGGCTGGAAAGGACTTTAAAGGTCATCTAATCCCAGCAATGAACCCTAGACCAGGTTGCTCAAAGCCCCATCCAACCTGACTTCAAATGGTTCCAGGGTTGGGGCATCCACCACCTCTCTGGGCAACCCCTGCCACTGTTTCCCCAACATAAAATATTTCTTCCCTATGTCCAATCTAAAGATCATCCACACTATTTAATAACACTCAGTGCCATGGTTTAGTTGAGGTGTCAGGGAACAGGTTGGACTCGATCTTGAAGGTCTCTTCCAACATTTTGTGATTCTGTGAACAATCAACCTGGCCTTGAGCATACCCAGGTATGGGGCAGCCAAAATTTCTCTGGCAATTAATTCTTCCCTTGGCTTCCTGCTCAGGAAATCCAGGCCCTGACCTGTATCTTCCCTTACCTGGTATCACGGTGTTGGCCAAGTGGATGTGGAAGGTTCCTCCAAGAGGTGGGGATGACTTCTGCAGCCTCTGGATGGTGAGGCTGACTCTCACGTCCTCCGTGGACACGTTCAGGTGTCCATATTCCTTAGAGCCCTCCCCAAGCACTGCACCTCTGTGGGACAGAGAGGGGGTCACAGGAAGGCATCAGCAGTGGAGACCCTCACTACTGACACCCCCAAGTCAACCAACACCTCAGGGACACCTATGGGAACAACACTCCTGAAGGATTGAAGGGGAAGATGCCCAGACCTCAAAAAAACCCTGGATATTCCCAACTTCTTATCACTCTCTAAAACTTCCTCAAAAGTGGTTGCAGTCAGGTGGGGTTGATCACTTTGTCCGGATCGCAGCTGACAGAACTAGAGGACACAGCCTTCAGCTGTGCCAAGGGAAATATAGGTTGGATATTAGGGAAAAGATTTTAAGGAAAGGGTGATAAAGTACTGGAATGGCCTGCCCAGGGAGGTGGGGGAGTCCCCATCCCTGGATGTGTTTAAGAAAAGACTGGATATAGCACTCAGTGCCATGGTTTAGTTGAGGTGTGGGGCTGGGTTGAATATGATGATCCTGAAGGTCTCCTCCAACCCAGTGATTTTGTGAATTATGCAGGCAATGCATACAGCAAAAAAATATGGAAAATAACCTTTTTAAATTTATGATAGAAGAAATAATTTATACACCATCAAGCACCAGGTGCATACCAGTGGTGTTTAGAAACACCACTACTGGCATTTCTAAAGGACCAGCTCAGTGCAGCCTGGACAGCACCTGCCACAGCAAAGCAAAAAATATTTCCTGCTTCACACTGTGATCTCCTCAAGTCCATGAAAATCTCAAGTCCCCTGAATTATAGTGAGGTTTCATATTGTACAATCATTTAGGTTGGAAAAGACCCCTAAGATTGAGCCCAATCCTTAACCCAGCATTACCAGGTCCCTCATTAAACCATGCCCCCAAACACCACCACATCTGTATTGGAGTCCTTCAAGTTCACAAAAGTCCATTTCTAAAAGTTAAAATGCTGTTCTCCTTTGCCACTAGAATTCTCGTGTTTCAAAGGAAAAGGAGCCTCTCTGTGGTACAACAATGCCACCGTGTGTTAAATGTCTGGATAACAAGTGGCTTCTGCAGAGAAAATTTCCACAAAACAAAACCAATAGGATCGCCGAGCCCTTTGTACAGCTGGTATAAGATTTTAGCCAATATTTCTGCTCTGACAGGAGTAGGAATTGTTTTGGATTAAACCACAGCCCGTGTTCAGCGAAGAGAAAGAGACAGGTTTATTTTGAAAATGTCCAAGGACAATGCTCAGCTCACCCATTTTTAAAGCTTGTACTGATTCCTGCTTTTCTCTGATACTTCCTCAGTGGGATGGAAAAGTCCACCTGTGCCTAATACCTTTTGTATCCTGGTGAGAGGTATTGTGATTAAACTGCCTCTTAATCCTTTTTGGTTTTTTAGCTAAACAGGCGGAGCTTCTTAAATCCTCCTCTTCTAGGTATTTTCCTCAACTCTATAGTGATATTTATGGCTTTTTCCCCATTTTTTTCTAAATTTATTTAAAAAATACAGCCATCAGTGTTATTTGCAGCATTCCAGTGTCAATCTTCAGGCTCCACACAGGAGTAAAAATTTTCCCGCTTCCTATAAGTTACACCTCTAGTTATTCATCTCAACCACCACAAACATCCCCCTGTAGTCTCATTCCTGCCCTTACCCTTGGTGGTTTATGTTAAGATACTAGATCTGACTCAGCTGGATACAATCCAACTTTTACAGGACTTATTTTCTGCCAGTACAAACCTTTAATGTTAAAGTCTCTGATCTGGTTATAGCCCATGGCTCCAATTCCTGTCATTGCTGGGAGAAACAGAAACCTCATCTCAGCAAACAAGGACACCCAAAGTGGACTTCCAGTGCCTAATGTGGTGCCATTAACAGTGGTGTTGCACCTAACTGGTGTCATTAACAGTGTTTTGGAGACACCTCTGGATGATCTTCATCCACTGTTCCAGAAGGGCTTCCTTCCAATTCCACACCACACTTTGGTGACCCACAGATATCTGACACCCCAAGTTATCTCAAATTTCTTCAGCCCCTCTTGTTTCCAGCAGCTGAACCCAGCTCCAGGTACATTGGGGGAACTGTAAGAGGAGCTACATGGTATTGAGATGAGCTGCTCACTGTCCCTACCTTGGAGAGAGAAGGGGCAGACTGGAACCACAGCCAGACACCTCCCAGGACACGTTGTAGGAGGGAGGAGACCCCACCACAGACACTGCTTCAATGATCCTCCCCTCTGGCCACTGGGGTTTGGGGCCTCTCTGAGAAACTGAAAGAAAAAACATAAACATCCATTAGAGCAAGGAGAGCAGAGGGGGCTGTGCCCAGGGTATTGTCATTTCATAGCTGGAAACACCTGCTTGGGTTTGTTTTGTGTTTTTTTGTTTTAATTTATATTTAATAGAATCATTAAGGTTGGAAAAGGCCTCTAAGTTCACAGAGTTTAAGTATTGTGCAGCACTGCCCAGTCCACCACTAACCCATGTCTCCAAGTGCCACATCTACACATTTTTGAACCTTTCAAAGGATGGTGATTTCACCACAGCCTGTTCCATTTGTAGAACCACATTTTCAAATAAACCAAGAATATTGATATTTTAGCAATTCCTTCTCCAAAAAAAAAAATATATATATACATATATATATTTTTTTTTTTTTTTTTTTGTTCCTGTGGTGTAATTTCCCATTGAAAAAGCTTCATCCATCTTTATTACTATAGATTTAACAGAATATCCTGGGGGGAAAAAAAAAACAAAAACAAAAGAGATGCCTTTACCAATCACAGCTCTGTCAGCAATGATGAGCTCATCAAGATAAAATGATCCAGGTGTTTCTTTTTGCAGCACGGGGCTCTGCAAGTCTATCTGATGCACAAATACTGGGGAATTGGCTGGGAGGTCCTGGAGAAGCACAGAGAGATTCCCACAGCTCTTCCAGAGGTTGGTGCAGGTAAATGTCCAGCTGGAAGACAACAAGGTTGGGACAATAAACAAATTTGAGGTGATTGTGAAGATTCCAGGTAATATCAGGCACTGGTTTTGTTACTACTGATATTTAGCACAAGCCACATCCTCAGTGGTTTGTGATTACTCACCATGTCCTTGTTGGGTTCCTCAGAGTGAGAAATGAGGATTTAGATCTCTGCTTATATTTTCCCCTCTGAATCACTAGAGTGGGATATGGGAATGACTACATTTGCCTTATTTTTGGCAAAATACCACAACAGCATCAGTGACGTCAATGGAGGTCAATCCAAAATTCAAACCCTCAGCTCTCTTCATGTTTTTACACTCCTGATCTTTTTAAGTCTGCCTGCCTTAAGCTTTATGTCTGCTACCAAATGTTTTCTACTCATGGAATTTTAAGTGACTAAAGAAATCAAAGTCTACACCAATTTTCAAAGCTTTCAAAGGGTGGAGTAAATAAACAAGCAATTCTCTCTCTTACTGCAGGAAATCGACCAGGAAAGAAACTGGGGAATTTATGTTCTCAATAATCTTCAAGTACAGCTATGTGTCACTGAGGTGAGATAGTGCATGTAGCAAGAAACATGGAAATTTACTCATTAAATCCTCCAAAAAAGGATGGAAACACTTTCCAGCAATGCCTCTGTAGGAGCAGAGCTTTTGTCAGAATACTCCAAGTGACAAATTGTTCTATATAAATAAGAGCTTGCCTCATTTTTCGCACTGCACCTTCTCATGAAAAATGAAATCTCTGATAACTGTAATTGTCTGGATACCTTTTAGAGTCAGTTTCATTGAAGTCCCACTGGCAGGTGAGGTTTCTCCTCACTGGGCATGAAGAGACATTGGTGTAGGACACTGAGAGGTAGAGGATGTTGCTCATATGTCCTTTATGTGCAAAACACCCCTGCAAAGATGGGGGAAGGATTTTCACAAATCAAAACACAGGTAATTTATATATAATGTACATGGAAGATAAAGGAAGATATTCTATTTCGATTCTGGTTTAACACTGGGTTGTTTGGCCTCAAGAGGAAAAGATTCTGGGGAGACCTTAAAGCCTCTCCCAGTGCCTAAAGGGGCTCCAAGAGAGCTGGAGAGGGAATAAAAGGTGTAAAAGACAATTTTGGCACCCAGGTGTGCCACAACATGGCATCAAACTGACCCCTGGGGCTTCCCTGAAGTTTTGGGTTTATTTCATTTCAAAAGTAGGAGAAGATGAGCAGAAAAGCGAGCAATGGATCACCAAACAATAAAGGATTTTCTCCTTTTGTCAGGAAATGATTGTCCTTGTCCCTTCCACCTTTCTCCAACACCATCCCACTTCTTCCTTTCCCACAGCAGGCAGCTGTGTTAAACAATATTTACATCTCAGAGATCCAAAACCACTCTCAAACAAAATAAAAGATGCTCTGCTCTGCGCCAAGACATGATGCTTGATATATTTAGGGGAGTTGTAAGCTGACCAGAGGACTTTATCTTGTTTATTAGGCTCTGAACATTCAGTGTCCGGTGCAAGCTGCTCATGAAGAGCAGCCACTCACATGTGGGTATTTAGTAAGGTCATATCTTGGCAGTGTTGATGGGGAAGTTTTCACCAGCTGGCTTGGTCTGTGGATGCTGAACCTCCCACAGAAAGGCTCTGTCCCACTGACAATGTGTCCTGTGGTGATGATGTTCTTCATATCTGACAAATAAAAAAGAAAAGAAAATGAGACATTTCAAAGTGATTCACAAGGCACCAGTGCAGTCAGGATTCATGAAAATGCAACTGGGTATCCAGAAATTGTCAAACAGTCCTACTTTGATAATTCTCCTGCCAGAGTTCAAGTGTCTGTACAACATTCTAAGGCACAGATTCCTGGGGCCGTCCTGTACAGGCCCAGGAGTAGGATTTGAGGATTCTTGTGGGTCCCTTCCAACTCTGATATCCTATGATTATTATATTGATGACAATGATTATTATATTGATCATATTGTTTTTAATGCATACACACAACGAATAGATGATAAACATGAATATGTACTTATACCCATTAAAAGTGTAAATTTCCTACCAGTAAAAGTTTAAAGCACACTTATGTCACAGACATCTTTTGTGACAAATCCTTTCTTTAGGATTTTTCCTCCTTCTGAGAAGCTGTGGCCTCAGCAACAAAATGTAAACAATGGTTATCTGCTGCTGTGGAATGTAACAGGTGGATCCGTGATTGGTCTCGGGTAGATGTTTAGATTTACTGACCACTCACGGCAGATCTGGGTCTCACTCTCTGTTGAGACACAGCCCTTTGTTATTCATTCTTTTCTATTCTTAGCTTAGGTAGCCTTCTGAGAACTTTCTATTCTTTTAGCATAGTCATAATGTAATATATATCATAAAATAATAAATCAAGCCTTCTGAACATGAAGTCAACATTCTCGTCTCTCTCTTCACCCTGAAAATCCTTGTGACCACTGTGACACACTTATGTCATAAAAGCTGATCCATCCTCACAATAAATACTGTTTATTTACCACAGAAGTTCTCTACCTTCTTTCTCAAAGCCACAGTGAAAGAGGATTTTAGCAGAAGTTGGCTCAGTTTCACATCCTACTGAAAGGAGTTCTTCTATTGCTTCTTGCACCTTTAGAATAAATTAAGAAAGTGGGAAGCAGTCAGTTACAATCATTTCAGCAGAGACTTCAACACACACTTCATTTTTCATCAGCCAGGGATCAGTGGCACAGCAGCTCTGAACAAGCAGGCAGCCAAATATTAAGAGAATAAAAAGGTTAAATAATAATATAACAAAATTTATCTCAACATAGTGTAAATTTTTATGTTTACATAAAAGTTTTCAGGGGTGTGAGACATCCTCAGTCAAATGAGTGTCATGGAGACATCACTCAGGGTCACTTTAATGTTGACAAATTCCCAATCAAGACATCAAGAGCCTCAGGGCTGCTGAAGAAGCCAGAGCCATACAACACCCATCTGGCCTTAGAGAAGAAACCCAAGGATCTGGATCAATGAAAGTCCAAGATATCTGGATGTTGTGATAAGCTTAGAATAAACCTGGGAGTCAATGCTCAAGAAAAAAAAATCCCACACTAAGACATTCTCAGTAAAGAAAAAAAAAATCTAAAAAAATTTTTAAAAATCACCTGTACATCACATAAATTTTATCTCAGCTTCTGGGCCAAATCTTAACTTCTATCAAGCACCAGAGCTCCACCAATTCCCAGCAGAGGACCCTTGCCTGTGTTTAATGATACCTACCTGTTGAGCTGTAGCATTTGTGGGGATCATTTTCAGTGTGTTGTTCCAGGAGATACTGAAATAACCTGTACCAGACACAGTCAACGTCTGGGAGAAAAAAGAGAAGCAAATCAAGAAATGAAAACAAATGCAAACTGCATGAGATACACACACTTCAAACCTGGAATCTTCTACTGAGCAGGATTTTACAGCCAGCACTTTGCCTTTTATAGTCTCTGTGAACCAGGGATCCCTTCCAAGAGTCAGGGATCCCTGCCCTTGTCCTACAAGGAACAGGGTTCTTACACTAACAGGAGAACAAGGGATACATGACCTGTGCAGCTGCAAATGGTCCTTAAAGCTCCTGTCCTTCAGAAGTTTAACCTTTAGGGAAAAATTCCCTCATTCCTAAGTGCTTACACACACCCACTCATGTATGTAAAAACCACAGACAACTTCAGCTCACGATGCTCTTCTCATCAGCTGTCTCAGGAGGTTGTAAACAAGATGGAAGCACACATTTTTTTTCACATCTGGCACCACCAAGGCAGCTGCAGGCAGCACTGACCTGCAGTTCTGGGAGGTGCAAGGCTCGAGCCCGAATTTCGTGCCGCTCAGTGTAGTAGCTGTTCACCACATGGGGGTCCAGCCACGTGTTGTGAATCTGGACTCCAACTCTCATCCCCTTGCTGGGTGTCTTGGCATGATGCAGTGCTTCCAGGTAGTACCTTGAGCCAGCAGTTAGCTCAAATTTCTGGGATTTTGGCTGCCAAAGTTCACTCCAGTTCTTCGCCCAGTTCTCAGACCACTCTGAATTGCCAGCAGGGAGAGAGGCAATTCTCACCTGTGTGCAGAGCAACCAAATCACTCAATCACAGAATGGTTGGGGATGGAAGGAACATCAAAAACAATCTCATTCCACCCCCTGCTATGGGCAGAGACACCTTCCACCACCCCAGGTTGCTCCAAGCCCTGTCCAGCCTGGCCTTGGACAATTCCAGGGATTCAGGGGCAGCCACAGCTTCACTGGGCACCCTGTGCCAGGGCCTCCTCACACTCACAGGGAAGAATTTCTTCCTCATATCCAATATAAACCAAATCTCTTTCAGTTTGAAGCCATTAAACCGGTTTGTAACATTTCTCCATTCCCAAATAACATTACTCCAATGCCACAGCTGCAAAATTAAAAAAACAAACAGCATGTTTGTGTTTATAACTGATAGCCATGGGTTGATGGCTCACAAAATTCCTTCCTATTATACAGGGAAAAGCCACAATCTCAAAAAATTTTGGTTTAAGGTTCAATACCTTAAAGAAGATAATTCCTCTGGCTTGTTCTAGCACTGATAACAGTTCCCCAAATAACTTTTCATGGATGGCTTCAGTTCAGACAGAAATGTGCTGAACTAAAAACAAAAAAAAATATCTTCTGGAAAAGACAATCAGTTACTCAGGTTGAAAGAGTGATTTCTTTTTTATGAGCTAAATAATGGACAGGGCCAATGTAAAATATAAAAAATAATCACACAGCTTTGACTCTGCAATAGATTCATAAAAGACAATAAACCAATCCACACTGGGGAAATTCCCACTTATTATCACCCTAATTAAAACCCCTTCCATACCTATTTTTAATTTTCATTTCTCTCATTTTTTCTACCAATAGCAATACCTTTTGGTTTGGATCCTGGGACAAACTTAAGTAGAGAGATGCCTGACCATCTGCCTGAATCCAGAATGTGTAATTGTTGGTCTGAGGAGCCACAAAAAACCCACGGAGTCTGGAGCTGAGCAAAAACAGAATATCCATAACATACAAAAGAGTTACAGCAAAAAAAATCCCAAAACAACAAATCATCCCCACACCCCACCTTTACATGTACACTGAGTAACAAGAAAAGGTCTTTAAACCATTTTAACAAAACAAACCTTGTTATTTTAAAGCTGAAGTAACCTCAAAGTGACCCAATTTCACATTAAATGTCAATTATGCTTTACAAAAGTTTCAAAAAGGAAAGAAAAAAACAGCTCCATGAAACTAAGTATGATTTTGTTGGTGGCTACTTCTGTGCATTTCTTCTCAAACCAGATCTTAAGCCTGAACATGCAGAAAAAGCCAAAACCAGAATGCTCTGAATCAAACAACAAAAACAGAGAATTGGTAGAAAAATGTAAGAATTCATGCACATTGCACAGTTTTTCAAGGTCATATCAGAAGTTGCAATGGGAACCAACACAGTTGAGCAATTTATTTATTTGTATTAGCTCCACCTTGGCTGCCAATGTCGGCTGAGAATCTGCCCCTCCACATCTGGCCAGAGCTCCAGCCCAAAACAGCCTCAAACTGGAGCTCCTTCTACTTCCAGAGCAAAATTTTTGGTGGTATTTCAGCATATCTAGGCCAGGTAGAGCAGAAACACTGAAGGAAAGCAAAAGGAGGAAAAAATAAAGCACTTCACTGCATATTTTAAGCTTCAAAAGGACCTTGGAGCAAAGGGTTTGCTTTGATTTATAGGAGCTATGCAGTGAGGCTGTGCTATAAAGAGCTGTCAGGTGTTTTTGCTCCACCTTACACTGCTAAAGGTGATTGCCATGGCTTCTTCTCTTTTTAAGATCACTGAGTACCTGAAGGACTCCTTTGCCCCAGACAGAAACCTTACTGGGGAGCTGGCATTAGGTACAAACTGCCATCTGTATCCAGGACCTGCTTCTGTCAGATCAGAGGCATCATCCCAGACTTCAAAGAGAAGCCCTCTGTTTCCTAGAAAGTTAAAACAAAAGTATGCTCAGCAGCAGCCAGCAGAAATCCCAGAGCACATGCTGGAATCAGTGCTGTAGGAGGCAGGCCAGAGAGAAAATTTTAATAATAAATTGGTTCTGTTTGTGGGGTGGTTTGCAGTCTAAGGCAGAACACAGATCTCGCCATGGGGAATTTGTTTTACCTTGAAACCCTCCAACAGAAATAACAAAACTCTGCAGAGAGAACAACAACCAACCTGCTCATGTGTCTGCTCTTGCAGGAAAAGGCACTGAGACAACCCACAGTCAAAGTTAAGCCTCATTTTATGCATTAAAATCTCCCACTCAAGGAGTGCTCAGCTCAGGGAGTGTCTCCAGAAGCCTCTGCAGTAACTCCAGTTCAGCCATCTTCCTCTAAATATTTTCCATGCCTTTTTTCCCTAATTTTCCACAGCCATACATACCAGTCTGACCTTCCTCCCACCATCTCCTGTCTGCTCCTGGTGGGCTGAGCTCCCCACCTTGGTTTTCCTGGCTACAGAATCACAGAATGGTTTGGAAGGGACCATTCGAGTTGATCCAGCCCAACCTTCTGCCATGAGCAGGGACATCTCCAACAAGAGCACGTTGCTCAGAGCTGCACCCAAAGTGGCCTTGAATGTTTCCAGGGATGGAACATCCACCACATTTCTGGGCAAACTGTGCCATGGCCTTCCTCACCTCATTGTAAAAAATACCTTCCTTAGAAACAATTTAAATAGACCCCCTTCTAATTTTAAAACATCACCCCCTGTCCTGTTACTAATAAAAGTCTATTCCCATGTTCTTTACATCCCTGTGTTTCTGAAATCCCCCTCTAGACACTGGATGGGGCTCTCAGGTCTCCCTGAAGCCTTCTTTTCACCAGGCTGGATAACCCCAGCTCTCTCTCAGTCTTTCCTCATAGCAGAGATGCTCCAGCCCTTGGATTATTCGTAGCCCCCTTCCCTACCACCCAAAATTGATGTTGAAGTGCTTTGGAAAGCCTCGTTTCATTATTGCATTCATCACCAAAGCGTTTCTGCCCTGCGTTTCTGTGTGTGTTTGCTTATCTGGAGCTCCAGGAACAGCTCACCTGGCTGGGGAGCTCCAAATCTCCTGCCCTCACCAACAGCCTCAGTGGTGCATCTGATTTCCCGGGGAGAGACGTGCTTGACTTTACAGGGAACACCTGCCAGCAGGGAAAGGAGACAAAAGTGCTGTGAGAGGCTTGGAGACACAGCTGAGCTGCAGCACAAACACATCTCAGAGTCATGGAGTGGTTTGGGTAGGAGGGGACCTTACAAGTATGCAGTTACATGTACCTTTCTATGGGCAGGGACACCTTCCACTAGACCAGGCTGCTCTGTTGGAGCTCCTTTAGGAACTGCAAAGTGCTCCAAGGTCTCCTCAGAGCTTTATTTTCTCCAGTTTGAACAGCCCCATCTCTCTCAGCCTTTCCTTATAGCAGAGGTGTTCTATCCCTCTAATCAGTTTTGTGTCCCTCCTCTCGATTCAGTCCAACAGGTCCATGATTTTCCTGTACTGAGGACCCTGCATGTGATACTCTGGGTGGGATCTCACCAGAGCAGAGAGGCAGAATCCCCTCCCATCCACCTTATTCCTAATTTCTTACGAACCTTTAGCTTGTTCCTAAAAGGCATTCAACATTTTGCCACAAGCCTGGGCTGGTACTACCAACAAGCAGAAGAGTTCATGCCCACAGTCAGAATAACTGGAGCTTCCTGGAGGTGTGCAGTGGTTTTGGTTTGCTAATTTGAGAAATTTCTTTTGGTTAATGTATTAATGAGTGCGGTGGGTTTAGTGTTGGTTAATTACTAGTGTGTTTATTCGGATGCATTTACTCATTTCCTGCTGTGAGGCAGGACTAGGAGAAAGATGAAGTAGTTTTAAAACTTTAAAAGAGTATAAAAAGAATTTTATCAATAGTAACTAAAAGAAAAAGTATTAAGAATTAAAACAAGACCTTTAGGATATTTCTCCTCCCCTACAACCTCTTTCTTCTTAATGACAATGTAAAGAAAAAACTCTAAAATTTTAGTTAGTTTGCTACTTATGGAATAGTTTTTCTTTAGTTTATTTAATAAGAGAAATCTCTCTTGTTAATGTTACAGAGACTTTTCTACAAGAAAATGGTTTTCTTGTGTCTCTCTTTACAAATAGCAGCTCACCAGGGAAGTATGTAATCATGAACTTCTTTCTCATTTTTCTATAAGCTTTTCTCACAACTGTGTTTATGGGCTGTATTAACTTATGGGGTATTGTTTTAAAGATGAATTGTTTAAGGGTAAAGGTTCTTATTATCTATTTGTATCACTTCTGTAAATGCCTCCTATGCAAAACAAGCATGAGGACAAGGTGAGTCCTACAATTCCCACATTGGCATCCCTGAACACCTCTTGGGTTTTGCAGTCAGGGCCAAACTGTATTTAAAAAAAAATAAAATTCACATTATTTGCTCTGCTCCTACCTGCAACAGTGACCTGCACGGGCTCCTCAAAGAAATCCCCAGTGATAATGAGCTCAGGGCCTCCTGCCAGGCTCCCTCTGACTGGGAACACAGAGAAAATCTCTGCAGGGGAAGGAAAGAGGGATCTGAGCACAAGCCTTGCAGAGATTAATCCCAGCCCTGTTTCTGGGAAAGCCTGAAGTGCACTTGCACTGCTTCTAGCCAGAGCAGGCTCCTGTGAATGAAACCAGTGTGAAAAATGCATGTATTTTATGATTGGCTTTTCACAATTATTCAAATGAATATAATATGTGTTGTGTTAGAAAGTTATGCTGTATTAATTCTCTTAAGTAGTGTGTTAAATATAGTTTTAGGTTATAAAAATGTTAAAATAGAAACTATGCTATGTAGGATACTTTTTTTAAAGAAAGAACTCACAGTGAGATAGCAGCCACAGGACACCTGAATCTTTCAGAGAAAAAAAATTTATTGCTCCATTATCAGAAGAAACGAACTTCTTCCTGCCTTGAGGCACTGTTAGGATTCAGAGGAAGAAGCTGAGGATGACCAGACAGAATCCTGTGTTTGAATGGAATTTATGCATCATGTATGAAGTGTATGAATATGCAACAGGCTGTTGTATTTAAAGGTTAATCCTTTGTTGATGGGTGTCCTTTTTCAGGCTTGTGCTACCCAGAAAAGGTACCCAGATGTCCTTAACTCTTTGTGTCTCTTGTCTCATATTGTCCTAATTCAAAATGTCCAAATTATTATTACTCTAATTGTATTAATATTTTTATAACCATTTTATTACTATTAAACTCTTGAAATTTTAAAAACAAGTGACTGGCATTTTTCAAACTAGTTTCTCACCGATCCCCTTTTTTGGCAGCCTCTGGGATGACACCAGGAATGAGCAGCATGGATCATTTGGCCACATGGCAAGGGGGACACTGCAATGCTTGGGCTGTTATTTAGTAGGGGCTGCCTCTGTCATGCTCAGATTGCAAACTGCTCTGTTCTGTGCTATTGAGGTTCTCTGGGAGAAAAAGGGGGAAAAGAAAGGCAGAATTAAAACTGTTTTAATCCTCTTGATCTTCTCCGACTCACATCTCAACTTAGTCCTTAGGTCTAAATGTTACCACTCTTTCCAATAATCCCTCAGACTTCAGGGAAAAATGGAGGGAGCAGAAAATCTGAGTGTCCACTTCACAGCCATGGGATCCTTTCAGGACTTTATCTATTCCAAGTGTTCCCATTCCACAGGAAAACTATTTTTCTTTTCATGACAATTACCCACTTTGACTCATATTGGAGTTTAACCACCCAGTCCTATTTGTATTGCTCTGAAAAAAAGAAGTCTAATAATAAGAAGATAGGGGGTTTTGGTCTATACTTGCATCTTTTTTGTTATTTCATCTGGTATTTAAACAATAATTTTACAATATTGGCTACTGACTAGCACAGGACAGATCTGGATAGATCTGGCAGATCTTTCTGCTATGCTCTGCCCACAGCCAACTTCATGCATGGTTATTTCATTTTACTCTGCTTTAACTTGTAAATAAAGACATAAAATTAGCCTTTTTAACAAAGAATTGTATACAATACAGCTTGAAACATCTCATGCAGGTTATTTTTAATGTACCTTTAATAATGTTTTATAACTAATGGTGCAGTACCCTGCCATTCAGCACTTATCCAGAACTCAATTCTTGGAGTAGCTGAACATCACATCCTCCCTGTATCTAGTGTGGGAGTTCTCATCCTGAGGTCTGCATTTCTAAAATTTCAACCTCAAAAATACAGAGTGATTTAAGGGGGAAAAGTTTCCCTATGAGCAACACCTCAACTCTGCAACTGATCTGACAGGACAAGGAACAGCATACACATAAATCTGGTTGGTTTTTGCTTATAAAGCCCATGCCAGGGAAGTGGAACAGCAAAATGAGGACAAAACAGGATTATATCCCTGGGAAAAGCAACAGTGAGAGGTGTTTTCCTAGATCACACTGGGACTGAGGGAGGACAGTGCCAGTGAGGTGGATCAGGGAATACCTGGGTGAGTCTGGTACAGGAAAAGCTCCTGTTTGGCACTGATGAGCCAAGCACCTTTGTGCACTGCTGACCTGCAAGAGAGAAAATGCCTGAGAGATCCTGGGCCATGTAAATAAAAGCAAACCTTCATTTGGCAGGGCTGGACACTCACTCTCCAGAGGAACAGTGGAACATTTCTGCAAGTTCCAACAGCTCCTTTCACCAGCACATTGATTCATGAGACCCCATTAAAAGGTTTAAACACTTTATTAGAAGTACTAGCACATTGTAAAGTATGTTCTGACACAGTCAGAACCTGTTTTCACCTCCTTTTATGGTTAAATTCCTTCCCATGTGGATGAATAGTTAAAAGCAAGGTGAAAGGTTTTAGTTCAGCTGGATTTAACAGATCACAGAATGGTTTGGGTGGGAAAGGATGTTAAAGAACATCCAGTTCCACCCCCTGCCATTGGCAGGGACACCTCCCACTGTCCCAGGTTGCTCCAAGCCCCATCCACCCTGGCCTTGGACACTTGCAGGGATCCAGGGGCAGCCACAGCTTCTCTGGGCACCTGTGCCAGGGCCTCCCCACCCTCACAGGGAAGGATTTCTCTCTAATATCCAATCTGAATCCATCCTCCTTCAGCCATTCCCCCTTGTCCAAGATAAGGTATCTCATGTTTTGGTCATTGAAGGTAAAGTATAAAACACAAAAGTGGAAATACTTTGGGGACAAACATTCTCCCATGTCATTCCAAATCTGACAACCATATCCTCAAGATAACAAACCTCATTTCTGAGCAATGAAACACATGATAAGGTAAAAGCATAATTCACTCATCCTGGACTCAAATGCAGCTCTATTCCCATGCAAAACCAGAGGAAAAGAGAGAAAAGTTTCTTTTACTCACTTTCCTTTGTTAAACACTGAGAAGCTGACATTGTGGGACCCTGGGGGAGAGAAAAGTGACAATGCTTTCAGGCAGAAGTGTGAAGTAAATCCTACCAAACCTTGTCCAGGTTCTCTATGCCCAATTCTCCCTTCCTTGTACTTTCCTTACAACAGTAAGGAAAACCTATTTTACATATTTAACTCACAATATCTTTCCCAAATAGGAAGGCTGGGGCTCAAAGCCTCCACAAGATATTAGAAGCTTCTTCAGGGTGCTTGGATTGAGGAAAAATGAAAGGGATCCCACCTGCTACTGGAGACTGTGACTAGAACAGAACACCTGATTTATTCCTCTAATAAAGCACTAAAGGGAAGGGACATCACAGACAAGAAGGATTAAAGCAGGGAACTCAGCAAGGACCCCCAAATCCCACTGCTGGCTGTCAGCAATGCCCACATCACATCCTGGTTTCCCTTCATGTCCTCCCAGGCTGTGCAGGGGACACAAACAGGGCAGGGGCTGTGCTGCAAGCCTTGATCTGAAGCTGCTTTTATGGACTCAGCCCTGAGCCACATTCCAGTCTGGAGACAGAGCAAACACTCATGAGAGACACCCTCCTCCCTGCATCCTCTGGAGCTACAGGAATGACAGAAACCCATGGTTTTTAGCCATTTTCACCAACCTATGTGATTCCCTTCCACCCGGCACTGCAGGGTCCCCAGTCCATCCTTCACCTGAACAGGGTAACTGTGGGGAGAGCAAGGACTTCACTGAGCCTTGGGAGCAAAAAATAAGCAAAATATAGTAGAATCAACTACTCAATAGGAGATATGGGTTTATACACCCAAATAGGTTTGCTGTCTTTAGAAACATGACAGTGAAGCAGGTGAGATGGGAGAGGAACAACCCATCTTCCCACTAAAGATCAAGAGTTCAGCAGCTTAGGAGGATGTCTTCCAGCAGCAGTGCTCCAGCATGGCTCCTTTACATCTGTTTCTAGAAGCTGATGCTGTTGGTGGCCTTCAGAACTCTCCCTTGAAATAAAAAACTGAGCAGGGACAAATGCAGGCATAAGGGGAGGGTGAATAGAAGGACAAAAATGTTTCTCCTTTACTTGCTCCTTTGCAGGTTCCTAAAGTGTGAGAATTAGAAATTAAATTAAAACAGATATGCTGGCACTACATCAACCCTCTGGAGCCATGGAATGACAAAATTTGACACAATTCCCACCACTAAATCACATTTATGTTTAAGCATTTGAAGCTGCAGAAAGCCAGCAGCCCTCACCCACCCCATTACAGACCATAACCCCCCAGGCTCTGTCTCCACTTTAAGCCAAAAGAGAAAAGTTTCTCCAAAAGCCACAAATATTTTTGTGCACAAGCTGTGCTGAACCCTTGCACCAACACAAACCCAAAGTAAGCCAGGACTGACGTGGTTCCAGCTCTCCTGTCAGCAAAAGAGCAGATACTGGTCCATCCATCTCCTTCTGAGGTAAGAACAGCTGGCCTGGGCAAAAAATAAACAGGAAAGATATAATGCGATGCAGATGGAAACCTGATCCTGTTAAAATCAGCAGTCTATATTTTCCCAAGGGACAGGAATTTCCCCCTACTTGTATCTAACACTTATTAACCTAGAAAATGGGACATGCCCTAATCTCTCATCTCTACACCTGCAAAGTGCATTCCCCAAATACTGTGGGGGCTGCAGCTCTGTGAGAGTGCAGCAGGGCCCTCTTGGAGACACCTCTGAATGATCCAATCCCTCCTCCCTGAGAGCAAGGCTGAACTCCAGGAGGGCAATACCCACCCACACCTTCCAAACCAGCAGGCAGCACCACCTACAGCAAGTACAATAAAAATATACCTCAGACATTTCTTTATTTCATTGAGGAAAAACACTACAAACAGCTTCCAGCAGAAATCACCCAAACTCCTAATAAAAAATGTAAATATCTGTTCCTTAAAGAATCTGTATGGGACAACTTCCATTGGAGAGGAGGAAGAAGGTGGGAGGAATAAATTCAGAGTAATTGGCAGAGCAAACAAAGGCTGGCAATGATTCTTTGAGAATTAACAGCCAATTAAAGGAAAAAAGGTAACTGAAACCTGTAATGCAAACACTTGGTGATGACCCATCCCTCACTCTGCAGTTTTCTATGGCCCATGTTTCAGAATGCAGTTTTATGAGGTTTTTCCTAAAAGAGTTGGCTTTTATTAGTACAGGTGGCTGATACTGAGAACCTTTCCTTTTAAGGAAGACTGAAAAAAATATCAGTGCTGCCAAATGTTTGTTCAGCATCACTGGACCAGAGCATCCCATACAAAGCATGGAAAAAGGTGCAGAACACACTTGGAAGCACAAAAACCATTCCCTTTTTTTGCTCCAAATCCTGAATCAGCGTGACTGAGTGGCAGACTGCTCTGGTCAAATCCAAGTCCCCACCTGGTACCTATTTCCTAACACACCAAAAATGGGCAAACTATTCATGTGAAGTTACAAAGGGAACCTGTCTGGTATGCTGGGATTTTGAGGCCATTTCCTTTTGGTGAGGCTGAGCTGTAAATGAGTAATCTGGCAGCAGAGCACTGCAGGCACATCCAGCCTGTGCTCAGACAGAGCAGCCTTTCTTCCCTCTCATCAAAGCTTCCAGGGCTCCACCAGAGGCAGGTAAAGCAATAATTGATCCCAAACAAAGGCTGCTGATGTGCACAGTGTAGGGATGGCATGGCAGGAATCTGCGCTGGACTTTCCTTCATGCCAGCAGGGAATTTATTCACTTAGCAAGGGACATTTCCAATCAGCTTGAGAGGTAATTTAAAAAGTGTATCAGTGTTAAATATCTGATGCTTCAATTAAAATCTCTAACTACTGAGAATACACACCTGAAATGATCCTTCAACTGCCAGCAGAGTAACTGTGGATTAATAGTTTATCTTTAAAATACTTACCTGGGCTTAATTCTTCATTGACACAGAAATCATAAATTAACAATTGGTAACATATCCCTGCATATGGAAATACATATGACACACAGCAGGACAAAGTTGATGCTCATTTTGGATTCACTCTGTTTAAAGGGGCTGCTGTCCTAAAATAAGGGTTTTTTTAAACCTAGCTGCTTTTCTCTATTGCATATAACCACAGAAGCAACATTTAGAAAAGTATCAAACCTCTGAGAACAAGAAAACAACTACAGAGTGTTTAAAGCAGTGAACAACAAAGCTTTTTGTCTCAAAATACTTCTCTTTAGTCTTCTGGCTCACCAGAGCATCTGCTTCAAACTAATCCGGTTTTTTTCTTTTTAAAAAAATGCAAATGGAAAGGGGAAAATTTATTTAACTTTTCAACTCTGACATTATTTTAATTAGTTAAATTTTAATTTGCTAGCCAAAAGAAAATCTACAGCAGCCAGCTGCAATTACAGTACAATTCACACTGAGCTGTGATTGACTGTGCTGCCAGTAAACAAACCAACCAGCTTAATGGACCAGTTGCAATTAGATTAACAAAGTTTGCTGGAGCCCAACTCATGAGCTGCAATAAACCACAAAGGAAGTAAATGGCAATTCTGGGCCAACTGGTTGCAATTTATTGCTGTTGAGGAGGCTGATGGAAGAAATGCCAATTTACAGGGACTGCAGCAGATAGCTGAGTGTTCATAATTACCCATCAATATAATCCACATTGAAGTCCAGGGTCTCATATCTGCCAGCAATTGTCTTCCCATGAATCTGAATTAAATTTCCTGTTTAAGAGGAAATGGAAATTGAAGAGAGACTTTTAAAAGCAGAGAACTTATTTGCAGATTTTCTGAGCAAAAGGAAATTAATGGTACAAAAGGAATTAATGGTCTTTATAGATTTTGCAGAGGTTCCTGCACTGAATGTACTCTCAGCTTTTACCATGGCTCAAGATGATTTTGCACTTAAAATTCACTTTTCTCAAAGCACATATCTTTGTTTCCCACCAAAAAACCCCCCAATTCATTCCAGAAAAATGAAATTTTTTTTGCAGATCTGATTTTGCACAGAGTTCACAATTTTTCCTCAACTCTTTTGTTAGCTAAACCCCACTTTCTAAAATGATTCCACAGTAGAACCTCATGAGACAACCAAAATTACATCATTTGTTACACCAGACAGGGTGAAGGTCTAAAGAAGGATCTTGGCATATCTGTGACCAGATTATTCTTCTGCTCTCACTCACACTGGGAGGTGAAACATCCATCCAGCTAACACACAGAAACCTCCATACTGACATCCTAAAGCAAGGCATGAGAATCTAGACCTGAACTACACCTGAACACAATTAGAAATTAGGCATTGATTTAGATTGAGGCACATCTGTGTGACACAATCATCCATGTGACTGTCAGAACTCTTGAGAGACCAAAATCTTTTGTTTAATCTTGACTTTGAGGATCAAACTTTCAATTTTCTCTAAAGAAACCTGGAAATACAGAAATAATAGAAATAGGGGGGAAAAATCTGCCACATTCCAGTTAATTTTTCAGACCAAAATCAGTGAATGACTTCTTGTGTAACTTTAAAGCCTGATCTAAAACCCCAATAAGCAAAAGGTCTATATGGCAGTACAGATTAAAGAAAGTCCCATACCTGGGGTGCCAGATGATGGATGAATTTGGTAAACCACAGGTGTCTGCTCAGTTAAGAACTGCAAAAAGAAATTTGCAGTGACATTTCAGCTATTTCTGCAGCAGTCCAACCCCACCTGATGGTGCACTGCTCACAGCCCAGCCAGCAGCTGCATTTCAGAAATTTATACTCCACATCTGATCTTTGTAGCAGATTCCTGCTCTGGGAAAGGAGTAGGGAGAATTGTTCCCTTCTTACCCCCTCTCCATTCACAGTCTGGATTAGTGATATTTTTACATCATCTTTTGTGCCCAAATTGCCCATCCTGGCTTGATCCAATGTCAGAAGGCACAGTTTAATACAATATCAACTTTCTAAATCATGCTTTAGCTGAAGTTAAAAATTGCATTTTATCTTGGATGGTGACACCATTTATCTTCCCCATAACATATACTTTAGAATAATTCCATCATCACAGATGTGAAATACTTCAGCCACTCTTTGGCAATTTTGTTTGGTACCTTAAAGCAGTGGAGCAAAGACTTTGTCTTGACCCATCTTACAGCAAAACAACAGAGATTTTTTGGGGAAAGGACCAACTTCACCTCTGAGGAAAAAAACCTTGGAAATCATCAAGTCCAACCATTAATCCAACACTGCTAAACCCAGTAAAACATATCCCAAATTTCCACATCTGCATGGTTTT
Organism: Ammospiza nelsoni; assembly: GCF_027579445.1. Lineage (NCBI taxonomy): Eukaryota > Metazoa > Chordata > Aves > Passeriformes > Passerellidae > Ammospiza > Ammospiza nelsoni. The sequence goes on from NC_080635.1 coordinate 111,627,186, forward strand.
TCAATCCCTCCAAGGCTGGTGACTCCACCACTTCCCTGGTGTTTGACAATCTTTTGAGGAAGAAATTTTCCCCTAATATCCAATCTGAACCTTCCCTGGTGCAACTTAAGGCAATTTTCTCATCCTGTATCTTGTAACCTGGGAGAAGAGGCCAATCACACCTGGCTGCATCCTCCTGTCAGAGTTGTGGAGAGGGAGAAATTCCTCCCTGAGCCCCCTTTACTCCAGGCTGAGCCCCCTGAGCTGCTTCTCATCAGATTTGTGCTCCAGACCCTTCCCCACCCTTTTTGGACATGCTCATCTTCTCCACCCCCTTTATCATCCCCCTCAAGACCTCATTGGCACTTACAGATGCTGCTCACAGCCAAATAAATATCATAAAAATTTAATTTGTTGCATTAATTCAAAGGTACCATTGCATATATCAGTTTTTTTCCTAAGCTTTCCTTGAAGCCCATTCCCTTTCAGAACTCAGCCTTTCCCTTCCCTCCTGGTCATGTTAAAAATGAATGAGCAGCCACAAACTTCCACCAGCAATGGCCACTTCTGGAGAGCAAAGGCACCATCACACCATACTCCAGGCTGCAGAAGATGTGGAGAAAGAAGCCAAAAGCAGCATGAAATTGGGGTTACTGGCTGACAGAGTCTTGTGAGCTGCTCAGACTTGTTGGTGCCTGCAGCAGCTTTTCCAATCTAATGCAGAGGCAAAATTAATTTTAATACATGTAGCTCCCAGGGCCCAGCCCCAAAACAAAGAGACACATCGAGGTTTATTTAGCTTGGAATGTGCCTCATTAACAGCATCCCCTGGTGATTTTTCATCAGCTCTCCAAGCTAGCTGAACCGCCCAATGACTCTTCAGTTTTAATGTGCAATTTACTGAAAGTGCTGGGTTTTTTGCTCAAACGTAGCACAGAGGTGGGATGTGACTGTCAAAAACACCAGGCCTCATCCCAAAGCACACAGTCATGGTTAAGGATTCTGCTCTGTAAGAGATCACAGAATCCCAGAATGGTTTGGGTTGGAAGGGACCTTAAAGATGTTCTCGTTCCACATCCCTGCCATGGGCAGGGACACCTTCCACTGTCCCAGGGTGGCCCAAGCCCCACACAACCTGGCCTGGAGCACTTCCAGGGATGGAGCAGCCACAGTTTCCCTGGGCAACCTTTGCCAGTGCCTCACATTAAAGAGGTTTTTCCAAACTTCCAATCTAAACCCAGTGTCTTTCAGCTTAAAGCCATCCCTCCTGGTTCTGTCTCTAATATGCCCTTGCAAAAAGTCTCTCCCCATCTTTCTTTAGCTTAGGGTGGGAATTGAATGGTCTTAGAGGTCCCTTCCAACCCAAACCATTCCATGATTCCATCCATTTCAATGTATTTCCTGTGACACAATGTTCAAGCTTCACTCCCTTCAATACCTTGAATTCTTTATCCTCATTTCTGCACTTGGTGATTACCTTGAAAGAATAGTTCTCTTTCTCCACCTCAGTCAGGTTGTTAATCACATGTCCTTGAAAGATCACCTCCACGTGGTACAAACCCTCCTGGGGTGAAGACCTCGGTGGAAGAAAATGTGTATTATATTATTTTTATACAAACTGTGTTTAGAAAATGCCAAGTCCTTTACAGAGTCTCCATTCACAGCAAGTCCACTGAGACATCCATAGAGCAAAGGAGCTTTACACTGTCAGCCCAAACTTCACACATATAAAGCCAAACTTTAAAATAACAATTTTAAATAAATGTGGAAGCACAGCAAGAAATCACAGTTAAGAGCAGAAGGTGACAGGACTGCATTGAAACTCCACCTAAATTATTGTAATGCAAAACACAAGCATTCTCATTAGGCATGCACAGAAAATAATTGTTATTCATTGTAATAAAATTAATCCCTGGGTCTGCAGGGCATCTTGATCCTGGTCCATAAATTAATGCTGCATCCTTGTTCCACACAGTTTCCCAGCACAGCACCCACCAGAATTAACTCCCAGGCAAATCATAGCAGAAAAATATGGAAGAGTCCCATTAGGTCGCTCTCCAGACACCCCAGTCTTCCAGGCCAACCACCTGTGTTAAAGCTATGACAGGATAGAAAACAGGCAGCTCAAACTGCCCAGCTGGTGCTTGGAACCATATTTATTTCATAACCTCTCTCTATCACCTCGGACAGGTCAAGGACACCAAAATCTGGTAGAGTCTCCTCCAAGATTTCCTTGGGAGTTTTGCATCTGAGAGCTGGATGTCTACAAACCTCTGAAGGTCTGAGCCTGGACTGCCCAAGAAGCCTCACTGTGACCCTCAAGGTCTCCTTGTGCTTCATGAATTTAAAACAAAAATCAATCAACCCAGGTTAGCAGGTACTCAGTGAGGCCACAGCATGAGGATTTGTGAAGGAATTTTGAATTTGAGGATTTCTGAGTTGTTTTAAATAATGTGATTTATTTTCCTTATCTTCCACATAAGCAACTAAGGTAAGTTCAACTCACATCTTCACCACATGGCTCAGAAGGTCACAAGACCTCTAGTAGCAAATATTTATTAACGAATAAAACACTATCAACAAGGATATTTATACTTTTAAACCAATCCTTAAATATTTTGTCTTATAAACTTATAATACAGTGTTTTATTAGTCAATCATGTTATAACACAAAAATATACTATATATATTACTATATACTATACTATATATAGTACTACAGTACTACACTATATAGTATATGCAATATATTTACAGTATATATATACACTATACAGTATATACGGTATAGTATATATATAAACACTTTATAGTATATATACAGTATATATACACATTCTACATATATATAATATATAGTGTATATATAGTATATATAAACTATACATACTATATATACTATATAGTGTATATATAGATATATATATGTACTGTATATTCTGTATGTAGTAATATATAGTATATAGTACTATACTCTAAAACTCTAAATTTTCCTTTGCTTTAACTTAACCAACCTCTGTTTTAAACTATAAATCCACATTCTCACTTCTAATAACTAAATTTGGAAGCCTTATCCAAAGCCCCAGATCAAATCCTAATTCTAAACTTTGCCTTACAGGCCCAAAGTTCTGAGAATTCCCTACATTTCAGATTCCAACACCATAGGAATTCTTTCAACTCCCAAACTTCCTGTGCAGACACCGAAGGAAAATGAGGATCCTGTCTGACAAAGGGCAAGGTCTCACCCACAGTGTAACTATGGATCATAATCATACCTTGTTCTGCACCTTATGGAGGGCAAGTCCAAATACAGAGGAGAGACATCACACGGCAGCCTGGGCAGGTCTGGGTGCACCAGGGACACCTCCAGCTGGGATGCACTGGCTGGAGAGATAGATTCTACCTGGTGGGATGCTGAGCCTAAGCAATAAAATCAAACAGAAGAGCTCTGTGAGGACAGAATCACTCCCAGTCACACAACGAGCATTTTTGGAGATACAACTCAGATTCTCCAGGAATAGTGCTTGGAGTTCTTGATCAGGCTTTTTAAAACCATGTTTCAGCCCCACACAGCCACTCACTCATTTTCCCCCCAAGGGCATGGGGAGAGGATTGGAAGGGTAAAAACCACATCCCCAAGTGCATTTCCACGCATTTTTAAATCCCCCTGGTGACTCTACCCTTGCACTGGGCAGCCTGTGCCAGCTAATGACCATGCACAGCTGATCTAGAAACCAACTCTCTTCACAATGAATAAATATTCATCACTGTGCAAAATCAGACCCAGCTTTGTACAGTTGGTTTGGGGCCAGAATGGACATGACATACAATTTTCTGAAATTTTTACTCAGATCTCATGTTCATCATAAGAGTTTTAAAATGCTCCAGCATTACAGGACATATGAAGAGGGCAGATTTTTAGCTTTTCTTCAATAAAAGGGCAGCAGCAGGGAAGAAATTTCTAGCCCTACGTCTGAAAAAAAATAAAGTAAATATTTTGATTTCTGTTGCTTAGAAATAAACCTTCAGGAATAGTTTATAAAGTCATCATCTCAAGCTGATTTCATGCTATGAGTGTTATAGCCTCTGTTGGGTAGGGTTTGTCACTCCAACCACAAACCTCAGAAGGGAGCTGATTATCTGTTATTTTGGCATCCCTGGAAGTGTTCAAGATCAGGTTGGACAGGGCTTGGAGCAACTTAGGTTGATGGAAGGTGTCCCTGCCCATGGCACTGGGGTGGAATAAGATTATTTTAAAGATCCCTTTCAATACTTTATGTGATTCTATTTCAACGCATAATTCCTCAGTTTAAAGCTCACCATCCAGGGTGATGGTAATCCATGTTCCCCCAGCAATGCTCCCCTCCTGGGGCTTGACAAGGGATCCTGAGGCTGTCCCTGCAAAACAAACCAGCTCCATCAGGCTGAAGGGAAATGCAAATATCTAAAAAACCTTATTCAGGATGAGACACAGTCACCTGAGAGCTGCCTTCCTGTGATCCCACCCTTCATCCCATTCTTCTTTCTCAACCATCCAAATTAATCATGTTTCCCATCCTTTTCCCCCCACCACTGTCCCCTATTTACAGCTCCCCTCAGGGAGGTGTTGATGCCTTTAGGGCTTGGTGAACCAAGGTACAGCCTGAGCCTCCTGCCATCCCCAAGAATTAAAGATGGTAAACATCATTTTTATTCCTTCATCTCTCAAAGATTATTTATTTAGGCACCCAAAAATTAAGGGTGCCTACAGAATATATCCTATTCTGGCTCCCAGACAGCCTGTCCAGCTGTTTCCTTCTGAAGTCCTTAGGAGACTCATTCATGCCTGGAAAAGAACTCCTGCTTCATGATGTTAATCACCTATAACCTGCTATGCCATGCTTTTCATAAAGACACCAAATTCTTTAGATAATTTAGGATTTATTTTGGGTACCCTCATTCTCTGAAGCTGAGAGATGAATCAGGTTTTCTTTTATGCAGCCACTGACCAGAATTTTCCAGAAGTGATTTCATGGTGATATTCACTTTCCTTATTAACATTTTACGAGATTTCCAACTTCTTAGCTATATTTGGATGCCATCTGATCAAACATCAGTATGGATCACCAGAGCCAAATATTGGACACTTTTTCATCATGAACCCTTAATATCAACATGCAGAGAGTGACATATTTATCATCAAGTAAACAAAAAAATAGGTATTATATGAACACAGAGAATTAAAATTAATCCAGAAATCTCCTCTATGGCAATGGAAACAATGCCATGGAAAAACAATAATAATGGTGGACAATGTCCAATGTGCTACAGTCAATATCCCATAGTTTTCAACAACTTTTAGACATTCTTCTCCACTACTCACAGGCAGTCTGTGTCTAATTCCCATTGGATTTTGCAGGTGTGGTTGGAGACAACACCTCTCCATCACCCACCTGCCAAGAATATCAGCCCAGCACTCAGCAGGAAAGTTCTCCAAAGGTTCATCTTGAACATTGGATGAGGAATTCACAAGAGTCTGGCTCCAGGACCTTCCCTGTAACTTAAAAAAAAAAAAAAAAAAATCTGTATTCTTTCTTTTCACTGCAAACCTGTGGGAGCAATAGCTGTGAACTCTTCTAATAATTTAAGAATTTAAACATTTGAGTTCTTGCAGACCAGGTCTTACTTGCTGTCCTAGCCAGAGATATCACACATTTCCTTTATAAAGTCCATGTCAGGTGCTGGTCTAACATTTAAGGACAGACTGACAACTTCTCCTGCCCTCACCCGCGGTATGGAAAAATCATGGGTGCATTAATTTGGCCTCATTTCTAAATCACAAAATGGTTTTAGTGGGAACAGACCTTAAAGATGACCCAGTTCCAACCTCCTGCCATGGGCATGGACACCTTCCATCAGACCAGGCTATTCCAAGCCCCATCCAACCTGGTTTCTACTGCTTATGGACCACAGGACCCACCGTAACCACTTTCTATTTCTTGCTCATTTTAACACACTGCAAAGTGTACGGGGCAGAGTCCAGCACAAGTGAATGCTGCATTTCAATGCAAGTGCAGAAAATATAATTTGGATTTAATTTTGTTATTATTTTTAGGAGTCATTCTGGCTTTACTTACCTTATTCAATTTGTTCTTCCTCCATTGCTCTGATGTGAAGTGCATGGGCTCTGATAGCAGCACAAGAGCTCCAACCCTTTGGCACCAGCTCTGTCACAGGTTTCAGGCTGGGGTTGTGTCAGTCACTCTGCCCAGTGCTGAAACCCACCAGACAAGCTTCCCAAAAGGCTCAAATCCTGTCACAGACAGGTCAGAGCTGTCCACTGAGGGTGCTTAATCATTAACCTAAGCTACTTGTTGCTATTAACTCTTTTGTTCCAAGACTTTAATGACAATAACAAAAATAAACTGGGATCATTCTTCCATTGGCATATGGTTAGGTCCTCCAACAGGAGGACAATTAATCCATTTTATCCTCTTTTTTTCTCTCCTACAACATGACAACTGCTTCTTGATATGTTGATATTCAATCTGAGACTGACTTTCACAGCAAATGGACTTCAAGGTTCCCTTACATATTATTAATTTAATTTTTCCATGGTATTCCAAACAGCATCATCTGCTGGGAATTCTGCTCAAAGGACGTTTAGATCCCTTATCACTTCTCAAGTAGCTTTAACCCTGCAGGTCTTTTTGCCTGTGGAAAAGAGGGCAGTGTACTTTCTCAGTGTTATCATTCACACCCTGGAGAGCCTTGGCTCCTGGGAAGATGCAATCCAGCCTCCCCCAGACACTGAATAACATCTCTACTCCCACCTCTGCCCTCCTCTCTCTGAAGCCCAGATGGATTTTGATGGAATCCCTCAAAGGTTGCTGAGCCCCTGCCCTGGTATGAAAACCTTCATGGAAGTTTCCACTGAAATGTGCAGGAAGTTCCCAGACCCCTGCAGCATAACTGAGGTTTAATGAGTTACCACACACCAAACAGCAGCAGAATGTGCTCGTGCTCTCACCTCAGCCCCACAGGGAGGTGGAACAGGCTTGCTCAGCCTCAATTCAGACACTCAGTGGCACAAAGTCACGGGCAATCAACCCTCAGGGGAGCTCTGGAGCTCTGCCCAGCAGTGGAACCAGTCCTGCTTGGTTTATTCTTAGGCCAAGACCCAGTGTCTCAGCCAATGGTTACAGGAACCTCATGTAAGTTAACCCCACCAGTGATCTACACTCAGTTTACTCATTAGCAGAATTACACTGGAAATGTGGTCAGAAGGAAGAGTAAACTCGAGGGAATTCTCAAACAAAAAACTATTGCTTCAAGTAGAGGCTGTTCAAGGATAACAACTTGAACCCAGGAAACAAAAGAGATGCTGATAACAGGGTCCACTCACAACCCCAAATAAAGGGATGGACCAGGTACAAGGTCCCTTCAGGAAACCCCTTCAGAAAAAAGAGGAGACAGGACAGGGTGCTCAGCTACAACACAAGCCCATGATCCTGATAAAATACAGGACCAGAGGAGGATTACAGAGCAGTATTTCCACAGCACAGCTCAGGGAGGGAGCACAGGGCCACAGATGAGGTTAAATCATGCTCTGGAACCACAGCCAGGCTGGGGAGTGTGGTCCCAGGTGAGGCTGATCAGGGCCATTATGGTTTATTGCTGCTCCCAACACACTCTGCCACTCAAACTCTCTAGGTTGTAGTCAGCAGAAACTATTAGTATTAGTATTAGCATCCACAGCACTTTGTGATCCAATGCTAAGAAAATGTTTCATCCAGGAAAAACTCAACCAAATGTCCAAGGTTTGCAGATCAGAAGGATTTTGATGAGGTCTCTGGTTCGAGGTGACCTCGAGGTGTTAGAAAGTCTCTTTTTCCCAGCCCCAAAACCAAAGAAGAAGACAATTCCTCAGCTCTCGTTGTCAAGATTGTTTATTTGCTCTTATCTAATACATTGTCTTTCTCTGACCCAGTGAGGTCTGTCCAGCAGGTTGGGTTGAGGCACACTGACTGCCCTCAGGGCAGTATTATCTTTTTCTACTAAAAACTATGCGTACTTTATTTATAATAATTTTTCAATACTTATCACCTATGTTAGTTTGTCTCTAAACCAATCTAAAAGTGCCACCATCACAGCAGAAGATGGAGGCCAAGAAGGAGAAAGACTGGACATGCCCAGATCCCTCCATCTTACCTCCTGAACCCCCATTCTAAAAACCCCAAAATTATACATTTTCACCATGTGATAAATTCACTAACATTCTATTCAAACTGTTGTGGCTTGTAACTCCTCACACAAAGCTGGTAATTGTTTCCATGGGTTAAAATCGAAGGCACAGGTGTCTTTGACTCTGTGCCAAGGTCTCTGAGCCCCCTATCAAGGTCTCGAGTCCTTCACAGCAGCCAGAGGAATATCCTGGGTTCCGACAGGATTTGGCTCGGATGAGGAGTTTATTCTTTGCAGAAAGCCACAGATTAAGAAAAACAATGCACAGAGAGCCCTACCCATAAAGGAGATGGAACTTGAAAAGAGGGAAAGGGCAAGTCTGGAGGAAGCCACAAAGATGATTGAAGGGATGGAGCAACTCTCCTGCTAGAAAAGGCTGAGATAATTGGGAGAATTCAACTTCAAAAATAGAAGGTTTTGGGGTGACCTAATTGCATCTATCCAGTACCTGCAGGGAGCCTACAAAAAAGATGGACAGACACCATTTACAAGGGCCTTGAGGGACAGGACAAGGGGGAAGGATTTAAAATGACAGAGGGCAGGGTTAGATGGGATATTAGAAAGAAGATTTCTCTGTGGGGGTGGTGAGGCCCTGGCACAGGGTGCCCAGAGAAGCTGCCCCTGGATCCCTGGAAGTGTCCAAGGCCAGGTTGGACAGGGCTGGGAGAACCAGGGATAATGGAAGGCGTCCCTGCCCATGGCAGGGGGTGGAACTGGATGAGCTTTAAAGTCCCTTCCAACCTAAACCATTCTTTGATTCTATGATTCTATGAAAAACATTTTTCTTAATAACCAGATCAGGAGAGGAATGACCAAGTCACAGAGGAGCCTTGCTATAGGATAGAAAATACTTGCTATAGGATATGTAAATACTTTGTCACCACAGGCTGATGCCTGTTTTTAGGGACATTACCCACTAAAAAAGAAACCAGCACATTTTGATGAGCAAGTGCATGTTTGTATGGTATGTGCAAGCCACATTTTTCCTGCCAAAGGACAGTTCTGCTCAAAAACCTCACCCCTGGTTTTCTTTGGAGTTACTCATTTAAGGGTTTAGACTTTAAGTAAATAAATGGAAATAGCCCTATGGACAGGCCCAGCATCCAGAATGTGAGAAATACTCCTGCAGTGACCCAGAAAGGAGGCAGAGCCAAGCAGGAAGTGTGAGCAGTGGCTTTTTGTCACTAGATGGAAGCATGGAGCCATCACAGACCTGTCTGACACTTGAAATACAACCCAGGAGAGGCCGGGCTGCCACTGCTCTGCCTGACACAGGTCCAGGAGTGTTTTGTGTTAGTTCCTTGTGCTTGAGGAAAAGCCCAGGTTCAAGCAGGCAGCACAGGAAGAGGAGATGTGGGATTTTTTCCCAGCTCTTGTGCTTACCAGAGCGTGATTTGGGCTAAACAGTGTCACTGGTGTGTAAGGCAGGGATGACACTGCCCATGGGGCCTTTTTCAGAGGCAGCAGCACGGAAAGACTCTGTTTCTTCAGGACTTGGAGCATTTCTGGGATGGAGAAGCCTTGAAGGATCCAGATGAGGGGGTCCCTTCATGCTCCCCCCTTCGTCTCACAGCAGCCACCTCGCGACAGGAGCATGGCAATTGTTGGACACCACATGGCACCTCCCAGAGGGACAGCTGAGGGGGGGATAATGTGGGATAAGGAGAGGTTTAGCAATTCTGTCTGCAACCACTGCAATCCCCTCCTCCCTCCCAGCCCTGCTGATGTATCCGCCACCCCACAGCAAGGGCAGCGGCCTTCCCGGCCTCCTGCTTGCCAAAGTCAGGCCTTGGCACGAGGAAATGAGGTGGAAATGCACAGTTCCTGCATTTACCCTTGTAAAGAGAGAAAAATGCATCCCAGGGGAAAGCCAGACTGATAGAGCTCATTGTTGGAGCGTAAAATGATAGAATCATAAAATCACAGAATGGTTTGGGTTGGGAGGGACCAAAAAGTTCATCTATATCAGCCTCCTGTCCTGGGCAGGGCTGTCACTCCCTAGATCAGGTTTCTAGGGAACTGATGCCACTTGGGGGCCAGCAGCATTGTGTTTCTCTGGATTTATCTTTGGATAAGCAGCTTCCCCTGCAATGCAAGGTGTGCCATGCTGGACACACAGTAAAGAAAAAGAGCTTAAAACTGCTTGAGCTTAGTGACAGTTCTGCCCCAGGGCTGTGATCCCTGCTTTCCAGACACAGGGAGAGATCTCTGCTTTCCAGCTTGGCATTACCATAGGATCACAGAATGGTTCAGGTTGGAGGGGACTTTAAAGCTCATCTCATTCCACCGCTTGCCAAGGGCAGGGACACCTTCCACTATCCCAGGTTGCTCCAAGCCCTGTCCAGCCTGGCCTTGGACACTTCCAGGGATCCAGGGGCAGCCACAGCTTCTCTGGGCACCCTGTGCCAGGGCCTCACCACCCTCACAAGGAAGAATTCCCTCCTCATAATTAATTTAAATCTGCTATCTTTCAGTGTGAAATCACTACCCCTCTCCTAGAAGACTGGGTTACCAGCAGCCTGGAAGACTTCCACTGGCCATGCTGCTCTGTGCTGAGGTCTTACAGCTGCTCTTTCTTTCTATTAATACTTCACTTTTCCTGTATTGACACCAACTTCCTAGCAACCAAGGTCACAGAGAAGGTGTTAAGAAGCTGGGCTGATTAATAATAAATCCTGGGGTTTGATGTCTTTTTTTCCTGGGAGGCTCGTTAGACACCGGCAGGCAGGGTGCTGAGCTGGGATTTCCAAAGGAACCTAGGGGGTTTGGAAAACTTTCTCTGATCAAATTTCCCTTTGAATCCCAGTCTTCCTCCTGCTGACCCTCAGAATCCAGTTGGGTGAGGCTACTGTCCATGGGGAGGTGAGCTGAGGCAGGGCAGTAGTGCTAAACAGGGATCTGAGTAGGAGAAAGCCAATACAGCTTGTTCATGATCAATCCCAAATCAGAAGAAAGAGCCCCTGGCCAAGAATCCTAGAGTCACAGAATGATTTGGGATGAAAGGGATCCTAAAGATAACCTAGATCCAGCCCCCTACCATGGGCAGGGACATCTTCCATTACCTCTCAGCTCTATCCAGCCTGACCCTGAACACTTCCAGGGATGGGAAATTGAAAATGTCTCCTAGTAGGAACAGCGTTCAGGCTTTTTCTCCCCTTTTTATTGTTCCTTTAAAATCTTAATGTGAATATTTTTAATATTCACATTATTAGGATTTTGAGATTTTAAAACCTTTTATTACCACTACTTCTACTTATATTTGCAGCCTGTAAATGAACTGCCTGACTTACCCAGCTCACTTTTCTACCTGATTTTTAAGAGATTCAACTCTTTCCTGTGAGAGGAAAAATGCTGGTGCTTCCAGGAGTCTTCCACATCTTTACGAGGTCACTTTTCAGCAAGATAAAAACTCTGTTGAGCTTGTTCCCATAGCTACTTTTGCTGCATTTAAACAGGCACTGAACTTCTTTAAATTCTAAATTTATTGCTGGTGCAGCTGCTTTAATGACAGGTTTGAGGCTTCTTTGGTTTCAAGGTTGGGTGTGTTTGTGCTCACATCTCCTGTGGGACACAGAGGGGATGTGGGGTCCCCTCAGCCTCCTGCCCCTGGCAGATGCTGGACCCTGGGGATGTGTGGTGGTGTTTGCAGGGGTCCCAGGGTGAGGGGAGAGATGAGAATCTTGACTCTATGTTTCAGAAGGCTGATTTATTATTTTATATTTAATATTATTGTATATTTGTATATTATATAGTATAAAATATACTAAATAATTTAATATTATATACCTATTATGTATATAATATAATATAATATAATATAATATAATATAATATAATATAATATAATATAATATAATATAATATAATTAATATAATATAATTAATATAATATAATAGTAGAGTAGAGTAGAGTATAGTGCATATATTATATATTAGATATTAGATATATGATATGATATGATATGATATGATATGATATTATATGATATGATATGTATTATAATATATATTATATATTATTATATATTTTCTATTATTTAATTTTTAAGATATTATTTTACAATATATGTTATATTAAAAGAAAATTATATACTAAAACTTTTTGAATGCTTCCAGGGATGGTGACTCCACCACTTCTCTGGGTAGCCACTTTTTCAGTGAAGAAATTTTCCCTGATATCCAATCAGGCACCACTTAAGATCATTTCTCCTTGTCTTAACACTTGATACCTGGGAGAAAAGACCAAACCCAAACTGGCTACCCCCTCCTTTCAGGTGTAGGGAGCAATAAGGTCCCCCTGAGCCACCTTTTCTCCAGACTAAACACCCCCAGCACCTGCCAGGTACAAAAATCCTCCTAAAAGAAAAAAAAGAAACAGTCACAAAGGAGAAAAAAAAGCAATTTCAAGTAAAGCACAAGCTGCTTCTGCACTGTGAAAAACTTCTTGTGTTGAGTTCTTCCCAGAGATTTTCCTCTGCTGGGCTGCTCACAGATGCATCCACACTTCCCATAGGTGTGATGGACCATCACTCCTTCAGTCTCAGTGTTACGGGGCTTTTTGTCACCCAAAAAAGGCTCCAGCTCTGCTGTGCTGGGCACTCTGGAGCCACACCGCACCAGGGAGTGTCCAACCCTAAAGCAGCTTTCACTTTAAACAGGAGGAAAGGGACAAAATCCCAAGTGCCTGTGGGAAAAAATGCCTGCTGCATGTTTTGCAAGATAGGTGATAACATCCCAAAGGAAACCTGCACAGATTGGATCCTGGAGAGAAGGACAAAACCAAGAGGTGTCATTTGGGCAGAAGAAATCTCTTGGGGAAGCCTGGGCAGGCGCTGCTGTGGAGTGAACCTCAGCATTTGCTTAAACAAACAGCTGGTGGAGGATTGGGTTTCGGGATCAAACTGCAACCCAGCACCTACTGAGCTTCATCCATCATTAGTCTTTCATTAGGGAACTTGTTCTTGGCCTGCTCCCCAGTTCTCAGAGAAGTGATTCAGGCAAATGCCAGCCCTGCTGTGCCCTGCAGCCTCTCTCCTTCCACCTCTGTAGCAAATTCCCACTTTCTTCTCATTTAAAAACTGAATTCCTTCCCTTTGAGGAGTTTTCACCGTGAGTGCTGCCACTGCCCCATCCCCTCCATCCATCCCTGCTCCCCATGCCTAAGCAGGAGGAACAGGTGGGACAGCTGACCCTGGTGAATGAAAGGAGAGCACAGTTTGGCTGCCCTCACCCCTTTCTCACAGCCTGTCCCTGCTGTCAGTGATCCCCCAGCCCCCAGGGAGGGGGGATTTGTGTGTATTAGTCACATGAAAGGAAAGAACCCTGCAGCAGGCTGCTCCTGGGCTTTGCTTCACCTCCAGCAGAGGGGATGGCTTGCCACTGTATTCCTCAGGGCTGCACTCAAATGACACTTTTTTCTTTTTTCTTTTTTCTTTTTTCTTTTTTCTTTTTTCTTTTTTCTTTTTTCTTTTTTCTTTTTTCTTTTTTCTTTTTTCTTTTTTCTTTTTTCTTCTTTTCTTAACCAATTTACTTCTATGTAAGAAGAAGCCAATTGGTTAAAAAAGTGCCACAGTCCTGATTTAAAAAAGAAAAAAAAAAGGAAAGAAAAAAGTGCAAAAGAACAACTTACAATGATCCCAGCTGTGCAAAGCCAGACACTGGATATGAGATCTTTTACAATTGTCAAATCCCTGGGGTGGGATTTGGTCTCGTTGGCCTGGTGTGCAGCTCCACAGCCTGCCATCACACAGAGGGCTCAAGCAGAGCATTAATGGCTTCTCTCTGCCCAAACTTTGTTAATCTGGTGTCACACGCAGCAAACTCCCAGGTGGACCCTGTCAAGGTGGACTCACTGCTCAGGGAGTCACATCCCAGAGATATTATCCCCTCAGGAGTAAAAACCAAAAATTCATGGAAGTCAGGCGGATGAACACCAAACCTGTCACTCCAGGAGAAAGCAATCAGAGAATCACAGAATGGTTTGGGTTGGAAGGGACCTGAAAAATCACCTAGTTCCAAACCCCTTGCCACAGGCAGCACCAGTTTGAGATAAATGTGGTGAGTTTCTATCACTTTTCTCCTCAGTGAAAGTGTAAGGGATGTTTCAGGGTTGTTGGGAGCCCCAGACAGGTTGATCACTGCCCAGCACATCTTCTATTCATTATTAGTGCTCTGAGTATTAATTTATTTTCTCACTCAAAACAACTTCTTTCCCACTACCCTATCTTTTCCTGATACCTTCTTTACCTGAATCCAGCAAGAAGTCACTTCCCACCCAGTCTTAAAAAACCACTTGAGTTGAACCACAGCAGAATTTTTTCACCCCAGCTTTTCAGTACTGACAGTGATCTGAATAATTGGTAATTATTACACCTCTAATTGACATATCCTTCTGCCTGATGCTGCACAGACCCATCAACCCAGCAATGAAGAGAAAAACAGAAGTAGAGAGAAAAAGAGCCCATGGGTGGGATGAGGAAGGAAGCCTTGATCAGAACCTGCTCCATACATTTTAAGTCTAAATTAATGCTTTAATTCAGAACGGGTTTGCATGCATTAAAATGTGAGTTGAATGACTATTCAACCCCCAAACCCAAGATTATTCCCTTATCTAAGGGCAGGATGCCTGTTCAGCCCAGCCAGATGCATTTCATAGTCATTTCCAGCACCGTGTGTGCAGGGGGGGAGGGAGGGCCATTAAAAATAAAAGTGCCAGTGTTCCAAATGCCAGCCCTGTGCCCACCTGTTCCTCTGTGAGCCCAAACGTGGCAACCTCTGACCCTGCTGTGGCTCTGAGGCTCTGGGGAGGCTGCACCCCCATTCCCCACGGCAGCTGTGTAAACCTCAAGGGCAACAGCTGGGCACAAGAGAGGATGCTTGCAGCTCCTGCGTGGAGGGACAGCAAAGGGCATCTGAAAGGGCTCCAAATCACTGACCTGGCAGTGGGGACTCAATTTATTTAAGGCACACAAAGTTTGGCACTGCCCTCATTTGAACTCCCCCTGTCCATAAATCCAGCTCAATTAGCGCTCAAGGGTTCTCACTGCAAGGTGTTAATTGGGTGATTGCCTGCCCAGGGGGATTGCAGGGTGGGATTTTGGGTTCAGGGTCTGCTCAGCTCTGCTGTGATCCCAAGAGCATCCTGAGGAACTCTTGCTGTTTTGTAGCTGTAAGGATGGGGAGGAAGGAGAGGAAAATAGTGAAGAAACTTCTCATCAGTGCTGGAAAAAGCCTTGATGTTACCTGGAAACTGCAGGAAGGATTTTTCCATCCTCTGGCAGCCAGGGACAATAAGTTTCACATCCCAACTTCAGAAAGACAAATCTGCACCTGGTGATGCATGCAGTGTGTGAATATCTGCAGGCTGTTTTCCAAAAGCCTGACATGGACTTGGACCTTGAGGAGATCTTCCTTAAGCTGCTTAATTGTGAAAACACCAGTGGGATGAGATTGAAACTCTACCCTAAGGCATCCCTTTTTTTTATCCTGTCTAAATACATGTCAGAACTCACCAATCATTCTTCAGGATCTTTTTTTCTGCCTTGAAGGCAGATGGAGCTGTCAAAGGATCACAGAATGGTTGAAGTTGGAAGTGACCTTAAAGTTCATCTACTTCCAATCCCCCTGCCATGGAAATACACCCCTGTACAGAGGAAAAGGCAGGAATTCTGTTCCTATTCTAACACGAATAAATTAGGATAGCCACAAGCTGGAACTCCATATTTGAGACTGAGTGTCCTTAAAAGATGGAATACCTGGAAGAGAGGTTCGCTTCCCAGCTCTGTTCCATGCTTAGTGGGCTCTGGGAAATTCACTTCTTATCTATCAGTAATGATAACAGCAGGAGTAACGTGAGATCAGTGACATGCTGGACCCTCAGACAATGAATTTGCAAAGGTAATAAATAAATAAATTCAATATATAAATAAACAAATTCAATATATAAATAAACTCAACAATGGCCATTTCAGAAAATGCAAAGGTTCAGGGGACATTTTAAGATTTGTTGAATATTGGGTGCAAACCAGGCTAATTCTCACTTTTTTTCTTGAGATGGTTGTGTCCTACCACCCTTGCTGTGCCCCAGTTATGGCTGGAATGGAACTCCAAGGGATTGGACTGATGGTAGCTGTTGGCTTTCTCTGTATCAGCCCAAGGCTGAAGAGTTTGACAACCCGACCTTCCCATCACCCAACCCAGAAAATACACCCAAAATCCAGCACCGACTTCAAGACTGGGTGTCTCCCAAGGGAAGAGCAATCAATTTCCACTTTCAGGACATAAATATTCCAGGTTCAAACAACCTTTTCATTACAGAGTCTACACCAACTTTCTGCCTCCCTTCCCCATCACCAGCTCTGCCAGGCCATGAGCAGGCACCAAAACCCCCTCCCAGCCCCATCCAAAGCCCCTCCAGCTCAGTCAGCTGTCACAGGCCCCACATTCCTGCAGGACTCCCAGAAGTGGCAGCTCTGGACATCTGCTCTTTTCCACCCCCACAAATATGCAAGCAGGTGTGAGGCACCACCACTTGCCTTGTTCCTGGCCACTTTTACCCAGGCACTGGGGATGAAGGCACAGCCAGAGGGGCAGAGGGATCTGTTCCCCTCCATCCTCTTTGTGAGCCTCTGGGGAATGTATAGAAACAAAAATCAATCTTCTTACTTGAATTGAATAATCTGGAAAAGATGAAATTGAAGTGTCTGAATATAATTCCTCTCTGCCTCACTCTAACAGGGACTTTATACCAATGGTGACAAAACCCAACTCATTCCACCCCTGCTATGGGCAGGGACAAATTCCACTATCCCAGCTTGCTCCAAGCCCTGTCCAGCCTGGCCTTGGACACTTCCAGGGATCCAGGGGCACCCACAGCTTCTCTGGGCAATGAAATACCCAAAGTAGAGAAAGTACAGAAATTCCTTCCTATAGTAAGTTTATAGTTAAGCAGCCTATCCACAATTTTATGGATGACAATCAGCATGGAGCTCTGTACAGGGCTGGGTTTATCTACATCCCAATGAAATTGAAAGTAATGAATAAAAATAAACTAAAAATGAAGCAAATGTAGATTGTGTAATTTATGCAGTTTATGCCCAGGTAATTAACTGGGATTAAAAGAAAATATTAATTCAGCACATTCAACTTTTTTTGTTGTTGCTATTTTTCAGACAAGTAGAAAATATAATATAATATAATATAATATCATTTATAAAATAAAATAAGGACTATCTATTCTGTACTGAAATTTTCACAAATGTGTTCCATGGGCCAAGGTCATGGTTTTTGAGGCACAGCCTCCTTTCTTTCCTTAAGGAATGGGGCAATACCTTATAGGAAATACAGAGTTCATCTCATGCCTGCATGGGATCATGTGAGGTCCCTGAGCCAAACTGCTGCTCTCAATATCCTTACAAGGTGTATCAGTGGCTCCAAACAGAAAAGGTCCATTTTTTACAGCTTCCACATGCCCAGTTTGTTCCCAGCTGCCATCCCCACATCCCTGTGAAACCTGGCACTGCCTGCAAGCACCAGCACATTCCAGTGACACCAAACCCCTCTGTCAGCCTCAGTTTGCCTGGGACACTTGCAGGGATGGAGCAGCCACAGACTCTCTGGGAAAGCTGTACCAGGACCTCACCAGCCTCACAGCCCAGAATTAATGGGATAACTGAGTGCCCCAGAGGGTCTCTTGGGTCTTCATCCCACCCTGGGAGAGGGCAACACTCTCTAAATGTTGTTTATGATTGGGAAACTGAGGCAGGGGATGATGTGCCCAAGATCTTGGAAGAAGTTTATGGCACAGCAATTTTTTTTTTAAATCACACTTTGCCCTGCATCTGAAATAGTAAATTCAATATGACTGGCACAGCTGGCAGTGAGGCCAGATGGCCCACACTGGAATTATTGAAGCCTTTCAACCTCCAAAACAGGATTGCTGCATGCAGCTGCCTGTTGGGATGAGTCTTATCCAATGTAAACTCCTGAACTGTGCTTAGAAAAGGATGGGAGAGAGAAATCATCTCAGCCAAAACCATGCTGAGGGTGTTCCTGCAGTGAGGATGGTGGAGTTCCTGCACCCAGCAGCATTGCCTGGGCCTGTTTCCTTAACTTTTGTTCATTGCTCTCTCAAATAATCCCATTACAGCCCAACTTTCACCACAGATCCTGCTCCCTGCCTTTTGACCCCATCTTAATGATTCATTTTAGGTGAGCATTCAAACTTCTCTGAGTGATTGCAGGGTTGTACGGTCACTCTGATCTTAACACAAAAATTCAAAATTTTCCCTTCCAAAAAAATGCTGAGAATGTTTCAAAAGTATTTCTCCCTTAGGAAGCAAGATTACACTTAGCACTGAGATTTTGACAGAAGATGGGGGGGAAATGGTGAATAATTTTAGAGGGCATTTTGGTTCATGTGTCATAGGAAACTGGTAATGAGCAGAATGACAGGTTTGCTTGCAATTTCCTTCTTCAACTCTGAGAAAGCTGAAGATGTTTTCAAATTTCAACATAAGGGAAAAAAAGGGTAAGTGTTCAAGGCCAGATTGGATAAGGTTTTGATTAATATGATCTAGTGGAAGGTGGGTGGAATAAGATGATCTTTAAGGTTCATTTCAACTCAAACTATTCTAGCAGTCTGTGATTCTGTGATTAATATTATTTACCAACCAAAAATTCTCTGCAAACTTTTACCCACACCAATTGATTCATTTCCAGTCTCCCAGGGGACACTATTTTTTTAAAATATCTGATGGAGAAGAGGCAAAAAGGCACACTTTTAACAACACCAGGGTTGGGAGGATCCTTACTTCAGGCTGTACTGGTTGTGGCTCATGGAACTGCTTGGGCTCAGCCCCTGCTGTCTGACCCCAGCACTCACCAAAGAGCAGCTCTGACCACTTCTAAGCAAAGAACCCACCAGGATTTTGGACCAGCTCCAAACCCAGCTCCCTCCTCCTCCTCTGGCCATCAAAAGATAACACTGCTTGTGAAAAACGCCAATTACTTGTTTTTAAAATTTTAAAAATTTGATAGTAATAAAATGGTTATAAAAATAACAATATAATCAGAGTAATAATAATTTGGACCATTTGGATTAGGACAATATAAGACAATAAAAACAAAGAGTTATGGACGTCCGGGTACCTTTTCTGGGCAAAATAAGCCCAAAAAGGACCCACGTTAACAGAGGATTAATCCTTAAAAACAACAGCCTGTTGCATATTCATACACCTCATACATAATGCATAAATTCCATTCAAACACAGGATTCTGTCTGGTCAGTGTCAGCTTCTTCCTCTTAATCCTGATGGCATCTTCAGAGCTGAGCAAGGCAGGAAGAAGTTTGTTTCTTCTGATAATGGAGCAATAAATTCTCTTTCTCTGAAAGATTCAGGTGTCCTGTGGCTGCTATCTCACTGCGAGTCCTTTCTTTAAAAAAAAGTATCTTACATAGCATAGTTTCTATTTTAACATTATGTTATAACCTAAAACTATATTTAACACACTACTTAAGAGAATAAATACAGCATTACTTTCTAACACAACACATATAATATTCATTTTAATATTTGTGAAAAGCCAATCATCAAATACACATTTTTCACACTGTTCTACCTGCAGTAAGTGGCTTTATTCTGGAAATCTTTGGTGGGATTTTTTATTTTATTTTTTTTTTCCCCTGGCAGGACTGAGTTACAGCATCGGTAAAAGGGATAAAGGCAGGCGGGCCCGGGACAGCTGGGGCGGTGGCGCTGTCAGAGGGTGATTGAGGGGGACAGCAGGGACACTGGGGGCTCTAAAGGACACGGGCAGGTGCCGGGACGGGGCCATGGGGCGGGCTGGCCCGGGGATGGGCGATACAAAAGGGCCGGGGACAGCCGGGCAGGGCAGGGACGGGCGGGGATGGCAGCAGCATCCTGGGGACAGCGGCAGGGACCGGCCAGGGGGGATGGAGGATGCTGTGCCCCGAGCAGGATGGGACAGGAAAACCTTGATAAGGGAGCTGAGAGGATGCTGAAGTGAGGTAGGAAGAAATGAGCTCAGCTGGTAGAAAACTGAGGGAAGGAGGGGAATTTAATATGGTTATTACTAGGGAAAAGGGGGGAAAAGGAGGCAGTGGTGTAGAGGAGTGTGGGAGAGGGGGAATGCCCAAATTCCCAAACACACTCACACACACACACAGAACAGTAGGATCAGCTGCTTGAAGAGATTTTTGGGCAGCCCTATGCATAGGCTGCTTGCTGGAGAGCATTTCTGACCAGCCCAGCTCCTGTTTCCCTGGAGAAACCTTGACAAGGATGAACCCCACTCCTTGCTGGAGATGCCAGCCCAGATAACAGCCCTAGGGTGCGACAAAGGACCCAGGAAAGGAGGATGAAGGGACCAACTGCTCCTTTGCTAAAGGTAAAGTCTGTAATTTCCTTTTTTTTCTCATGTGATACCTCCTGTGTGTGAGATTTATGGAATGAACAGGCAGCAGACAGTGCCTCCCATCCAGGGCTGTGGAAAATATCCTGAGGAGCTCTGGACAGGGCAAGAGGTGCCATGGATAGAAAAGGGAAAGGAGGTGATATGGTGTCCTCATGGTTCAAACAGGGCCCCGTGCTCATTAGCAAATTCCCAGGGATCTGACCCCTCTGATGGATGTCGCCTCTGGCTGTGGCACCAGAGCATCCTCTCAGAGTGGGTGTGTTCAGGCTCATAGCAGTGGACAGACCACTCCCAGGGATGTGCTTGGTTTTCAGCAGCATCTTCAGATCTGGGGTTTTGTTCTCAAGGACAGCAGGGTTGGTGTTTGGTGCCCTCTTGGCCAGGTCTCTCCTCTCAAAGTGAGCCCTTCATGGACTCAGGGGGTACAGGGACTGCTGGGGAGGGGCTCTGGGATGGGGGAGACAATTTAATCCCTGGGAAGCTCTGCAATGTCAGATGGCTCCCTAGCAAAGAAGAATTTGCTGTCCTTTGACAGCAAAGGGTGCCCAGGTGATGAACACCTTCCAGGGGAAGTGACCTGATTTTAATTCTCACCTTGAAATAAGTGGTGACCAACAGGTTCCTACTAGTGTCTCCCTGTCACGATGTCCAGCTGTTAAATTAAGTTATCCCCACACTATTTTTTTTATTTATTTAATGCTCCAGAATCATTACTGGGCAATGAGGTGGTTTCCCCTTTTCACCAAAGAAAACCAGTACAGGCATCCATAGGTCCAAATCCATCCCTGTTACCCTCAGACCCTTCAGTGAGGAGTTTAAATGATGAGCACAGTCACTCCTGGCTCCCTCTGAGCCAACAGAGAGAGGCAGCCCCCTCTGGACACACTCCTGGGTCCTTGCTCTCCATGGATGGCTGCTCCCAGTCTTTCCAGCCTATTAAAATTACTGCTTAATTTAACTGGGAACAAATGAGTGAAGCTGTCATAGCCCAATGTGGGTTTATCCTCCTCTTGTCTCAGCTCACTCCCTCATTTCCTTGTGCTTGGATCACAAGTAGCGGAACAAACAAACAAACAAACAAACAAAACCAACCAAAAAACAACAAAACAAAAAAAAAGACAAAAAAAAAAACACAAAAAAGCCAAAACAAAAAGTAAAATAAAAAAAAAAAAAAAAATAGAGGAAAAGGGCACTGTGCTCTTTCCCAAGGCTGTAAAAGAGGCCTCTTGCCCGCCAGGAACTCCAGCCTGGAGAAGGCTTTGTGACATAAGGAATACCAAAAATCCCCAGATGAACAGTCTTAGGTGCAGTAAAAAGTTTCCCCTCTTTTTCAAACCAGTGGCAAAAATCCTGCTAGGTTTCTTGAAGGACAGTTACTTTAAATTGCATTAAATTAATTTGCATTCAAGATATGGGGCAAAAGGAAAAACCAAGGAGCAAGGGAGACCATGCTGAATATGTATGGGCATTTCTACAGGCACTCCAGTTTGTTCCAGGCAAATTATTGCACCTCTGTGCCTCAGTTTCCCCACCCGAAGTCTGGGGATGTTGATGGGCTTAGCTCAAGGGCAGTTACTCTTCTCTGGTGCAAAGAATCAGACTGCTTAAATAAAACATAAAATCAGCCTGAAGATCTCAATTTAAAATCACCAGATACAACAGAAAATATAACTTAGAGAACTACAATATGAATATCTTTTTATAGTGAAATAAAAATGTTAACAAGGAGATGAGCAGGATATACAGGCACCTTACAACGACTGTTGGTGATCCTGGCACAGCCTTTCTAAATAGCCTTCGGCAAATCACTTATTTTCTCCTTTTTGCCTCCTTTTTTCCAGGAATTTCATGTCAGCACATTGGGACCTGGGTGATGTCTCAGAGGTGCTCACTGAGGCAGAGAGCAGAGCACCCCAGTTTATGGAGCAAACTCAATAAACTTTGAGACATTCCCATTAAACCCCAACAAAGTTCAAAAAGCAAAAAAAAAAAAGGCTCTTGAAACTTCTCCAAAACCCAAGGGTCTAAATAAAGTCTCTGGTTAGATATAGGCAATATTTTGCAGACAGAAGCAAACTTGATTTTTTTGAGTTTTGAGCTTCCTGGAGGCTGTGGTTAAGATCAGGTTAAGATGAAACTCTGCTTCAAAAATCTCCCCTGAGATAACTAATCTGCCTCACAAGGCTTAAATGTTGACCTGACTGGCTTGCCCACAGAAAAATTGCAAAAGAGCCAAGAAAAGGCTCTACATGAGTTTTTCCCTCATGTGAGGTGCCTTTTGGTGCAGACAGGGGGAAAATGAGGTGGTTAATTCAAAAAATGCAAAGGTTTGGGCTCAAATATTTCCTTTGGAGAAGGTCAGAGAGTTAGAAATTGACTTTAAATCAATGGGATCGCTCTCATTTATCCTTATTTATCTTATTCTTTGCACTGCTGTCACATCCATGTGCCTCTCTGTGCATGTGGGTGTAGACAGGAAAACCCAAGGCTGAGCAGGCTCCCTCCTCCCAGTAACAACTGCTCCCTGGAAAGCATTCATCCTGCAATCCAGGCTGGAAAAAGAGACTTGACAGAGAGCCCAGACTGCCCACATGCCAGGGGTATCAGAGAGCCCATTTTGGGAGTATCAGCTCCCCTCTCACCCTGGTGACAAGCCCTGCCAGCCACAGGGACCCTGGGAGGACAGCTGCCCCATTCTTTCCTCTCCTTTTCCTCACACCAGGCAGGGACAGATGTGGCTCTGGATCTGCCTCAGATGATTGGCTTACTCCAAGTGGCTCCAAAGGGCATGGACTGTTGGCTCTTAGTTTGGATATCTGCTGCTCACAAGGAATATAATATTCCAGGGTGGGCAAAAAGAGAGATGCTGGCTGTAAATGGATGCATTTATATTCTATTGACTTCCTTCTTTTCCTTTCTGGCTTTTATGGCCATTACTGCCAATCCTTTGTACTCAAGTATCTATCCCAGTCAGCTCTTTAATTTCTAACTATTTAGCTGTAATTTCCTAATCCACATTTCTTCATTCTGCCTGGTTTGGGTTTCATAAATCTTGGAATAGTGTGGTCTGGAAATCCAACTTAGTGAGTCTTTACTGCAACAGTCCCAGTTGATTCCAACCAATGTATTTAATACAAATCTTGCTCCAATTAGGTTTTAACATTATCAATAAATTCCCATTTATACCAACATAAGATTTTAAAATCCCAGTCTACAAATTGGATTAGAATAGCATACATAAATGAGGAATATTTACCTACCTACATGGCTGGGGTTAAGGATCTTCCCAGTAAGTCTGTTTCCTCATTAATCACTCTGAACCCATTATCTGATCCCGAGATTTCCATGGTTCTTTGATACAGGCCTATGAGAAATTTACAAAAATGCTATCAGTAGGAAGCACTAATGGTTTTGAACTGAGGGCTAATAAGGCTAAGAAGAAATATCTCTTCATTCATTTTTTGTTGACAGCTGATGTAAACAGATTTATGCACTCAAAGGTCTGGGAACCCACAGCCTGTGCCATGGCTCTGCTGAAATCTCCTGAAGTTTTACCCTGATGTCAGCAGGGCTCATCTTCCTCCCCTCCTCTGAGTCAAAGGCCTTCATCTAACTGGGAAGTAAAAGTTAAACTGAGTTCTCAATCTCAAAATGCAGTTGAATGTTCCTATAACATTGATCTGACTTACATTTAAGAAAAAAAAAAAAAAAAGGGAATATTTTGCTTTCCCAAAAATAATTGGAATATTATTAACACCTCTGTTGTGCTTGGTGTAAAAATCTCTAAATAATGGAAATTCAGACACCACTCCTGAGTCTGGGAACTTTTAAACAATATAATTCCCTTTGTCACTGACTGACTCAGCTCTTTCTGTAGAATTTGCATTCATTTGTTGGTTCAGGTACTGAGGTTATTGAAATAATGACTGTGTGATATTCCCTGCCATTAATTTCTCTAGAAATCACCAAAAAAAGTCTTCATCTGGCTTTAAGACAAACAAACAACTTCCCCCAAAAGCCATTCATCCCTGCACTGAAGTCAATAGGGATTTTTGTAGAAGCAAAATTACTTGGAGCAGCATGTACAATATAAAAATCATGAAGTTTTTAAGTGGAAATAAATTTGAGCCATTTTTACACTCTTCACTCAGTAAATCCATTGCCCCAGCTGAGTATTAACATGAACAATGCCATGGGATGGATTTCCACCCTAAAACCTTTTGCAGACATCATTACATCAGATACTGACCCAGGTTTGAACAGCTGACAGGGGGAAATAATAGAGACAGAGAAACTGAGGTGGTTGTGTGTGAAATGTGAAAAATCAGCAATGTCAGACACTGAAAAATTGATGTTTCCTGAAGTAGCAACATTCAAGGGAACACCTCTGCCACAGGGAAGGAAGGAGAGCCCTGCAGGCATGGAGAGAGCTCTGACCCAACTTCTCCACCACAATAAAATGCCTGGGGAGCGACAGCAAAGTTGGGGAGGGAGAGGCATGCTCTGGGGAGAGCTGGAGCCTCTGAGGAGGGTGTGCAGGGCTGCTCTGTGCTCTGGAGTGTGTGCTGGGCCTCGCTTCAAAGAGGATTTATGTTTCCTTCAAAGCTTAGGGTTATTCCCACCCATATTTTAGTGCTTCTCATCACCTGAGATCATTCCTTGGTCTTTTGGCTCTTTAGGAAGAGAAAACATGAGAGAAATGCTTATTTTCTTTTCCTGTCCTATATACTTGTGTGGACTGGTTGTGTATTGGAAACTTGGGTATTCCCTCCCCTTTTCCATCCTCAGAGAAGCTTCCACTTAGAAATAAATCATATTTGTGAATCTGCTCCATGAACAAATTGATTCCAACCAGTTGTTTCCCAAAACTCCCTTTGAGCATCCCTGAGGATGCCAGCCCTGCTGAGGATGAGAGTGTGCAACAACCCCAAATCAAGGATTAGCATAGGAGGCGACACCAGGATACTTTGCTTTTCACTTCTGAAGACCATTTCTATTGTTAAATGCAGAAATCCATCCATCCATCCATCCATCCATCCATCCATCCATCCATCCATCCATCCATCCATCCCTATGTCCTGCCCTCTGTGCCATGACAGGCTCCTCTCAAAGGAGCATCAGGGCACTGCACAAGTTGGAACACAGGAAATTCCAATTAGATATCACCAAACTGGTTTTTCACCATCACCTTGGCCAAACTCCAGGAAACAGACCCCAAAAACCTGAGGGAACTCCATCCTTGGGGGGATTCAAGCTCGACTAGACATTGTACTGAGCAACCTGATCTAAGCTGCTCCTGCTTTGAGCTCTCCAGGTCCTTCTGACCCAAACCACTCTGCGTGTGACCCTTGGGGTTAAACTTGTTTTTGATCAGCCAGGGCAGGTTCTGGTGAGCTGCTGTCTGGTTCTGAAGGCACTGCCTGCTTGGCCAGGCAGCTCTCCAGGGCAGGGACCACATCCCTGTGTGTGTATGAGCAACTCCTCTGCTCAGGCAGGTCCTCCAGGTCTTACCTCAATACTTATAATAATGATAAAATGAAAGGAAAGAACATAGTCTATCACCTCTCACTCATTTTTTTACAGCACACTTTATATTTTGAGGATTTTAGGGCTGTCCAAAAAATTCCAGGACCTTCTCCAACATGTATTTCCACGAGATTCCAGCCTTCAGCACTGTGCAGAGGCACACACAGGAATGTTTGCTGACCCACAGACACTGGAAAAAATCAGAACCATCTGAAAACATCCCTCCAAAACATCCCAAAGTGCTCCAGGGCACCAGGGGAGTTACAAGGGTTGTGCTGTCACTGCTTTTCCAAGGAGGAAGCAGACTGCTGTCTCTGAAACACATCTGAGGAGCAGCATCACCCCTTCAGAAGTGGAGGATGGAGAGCTCTCCTGCTGGCCAGAAGGCACAAGCCAGGCTTCTCTTTTGAGATGACATGCTTCTTTATATGCCCATATGGATTAGGCTGCTATGGAATGTAAGGAAGTGTGTGGTTTCAGGGAGACATCGCCATGCCCTCTGCTCCCAGCTGCTGCAAGGAGTCCAAAGATTTCCTGTAACTGCATTTCATTTGAATTTGACTTTGTCAAACAGAGCCAGGCACTTTATGTTCACTCTACAGCACCCACTGAGGGCACAGAGGGATCTGACCGTCTAAAAAGGCTGAAAATTCCTGAATCCATGCAGATTTGAAAACTAGGATATATTCTGTACATCTTTCACTGGAAAAAGCATGGAGTAAGCAGACTGTGGGTTTCACCTAATCCAAATAATATTCACACTGTACTGAAAATGCTTTTCAAGGACTTTCTGAAAATCACTACATCCCAGAGAGCATCAATAATTCATAGAATCATAGAATGGTTTGGGGACCTTGAAGTTCATCTACTTCCAACACCTTCCTCTATCCCAGGTTGGCCTTGGACATTTCCAGGGATCCAGGGCCAGCCACAGCTTCTCTGGGCAACCTGTGGCAGGGCCTCACCACCCTCACAGCAAAGAATTTCTTCCCAGTATCTAATCTAAATCTACCCTATTTCATGCTGCCACCCATTCCTAGATGGTGGAAAACGCTTTGGGTTAAGTGACACAGGAAGAATTAAAAAGCACTGAGTAGGATTGACTTGTGAGGGGCAGAACTGAGTATGATCCAGATGTCACAAAATTCTCCTCTCTACTCCCAGTCATTCATAACAAGATCTTCTTTAAAGGGCTTGAAATGATTGCCATAGGCACAGGAATTGCTGTAGTCTCATCCTAATTAATACAACACTGTGGAGTTAAGCAGGTACACAGATTTGTCAAAAACAGTGGGATTTTTTCCCCAAATCTGTATTGTCATGACTCAAGAGAGTCCTGCCATGTCACAAATGTCCCTTCCTCCTCTGAGCACAGTTTGATATTTTATTCTAATAACATTGTCTAGCAACGAGCTCAGTGTATTTTTTTTCAAACAGTGGACCAGTTGCCTTTAACCCCTTTAGGACAGCCTGGAGATATCCTGGATGTCCCCAGGATATCCTCAGGATCCTGTGACATGGAGCTGAAGAGTCCAAACCATTTCTCACACATTACTTTCTTCCACTATAGGCCAAATATTCAAAACTCAAGGGAGTTTTCAGTCAGTCTTAATTTACTTTATGCAAGAATTTAGGAAAATTTTTGAGGCAACTGTTCTTATCATTAAGGCCTAGGTCTGAAAGGTTTTCAGACCTTCACATCCCCTGGGAAATTTTAGGAATTCCACCCCAAAGTATCCTTAACAAACCTGATCTAGTTAAGAAGCTTAAAAACCATATGTATGTTTCAGTGATTAATCTTCACAACTTAATCATCTTCAAACTCCTGACTGGCCAAGGAATGTCTCTTGACCAGTTCTAATAGCAAAGCTGAGCTTGGGGGCTGTCAGGGTCAGTCCCAGTTGATACAGGTCAAAACTGTGCCAGCAACTGTGCAAAACACAGCAGAAACCACTGAGTTCCTGTGCCTGCACCTCGGGCCTGTAAAATGTACCAATATAGACCCTGAAACCAGTGACATTTATGTTCCTCAGACACCAGAATGCTTGTCAAAATTTCAGTCTGAATCAGGCCTGCTGCTTCTGACCCAGGCCCTGTGGTCTCCTAGATGTAATTCAGGAAAGCACTTGTCAAACCATTATTTCATCCTGTCCTTCTTGTACAGAACCAGCTCCTAAGTTGTGATAATTTAGAAGAGAAATTTAGCAGAGAAAAATTATCTTTTTTTTTTTTCCTTCTGAGCTGCACATAAGGAAGAATGGCCAGCAGGCCAAGGGAGGGGATTCTGCCCCTCTGCCCTGCTCAGGTGAGACCCCACCTGAAGAGCTGCCTCCAGCCCTGGAGTTCAGCATCAGGAGGACATGGAGCTGCTGGAGAGAGCCCAGAGGAGACCACAGAGATGCTCCAAGGGCTGGAGCCCCTCTGCTCTGGGGCCAGGCTGGAGAGCTGGGGGTGCTCACCTGGAGAGGAGAAGGATCCAGGGAGAGCTCAGAGCCCCTTCCAGGGCCTAAAGGGGCTCCAGGAGAGCTGGAGAGGGACTGGGGATAAAGGATGGGGGGACACGACACAGGCAATGGTTTCCCACTGGCAGAGGGCAGGGATGGATGGGATATTGGGAATGAATTCCTGGCTGTGAGGGTGGGGAGGCCCTGGCACAGGGTGCCCAGAGAAGCTGTGGCTGCCCCTGGATCCCTGGAAGTGTCACAGGCCAGGCTGGATGGGGCTTGGAGCAGCCTGGGATAGTGGAAAATGTCCCTGTCCATGACAGGGGATTGGAATTGAATGGTCTTTAATGTCCCTTCTAACCCAAACCATACCGTGGTTCCAATCATGAAAACTAGGCAAGAGTAAATGGCTCCTGATGGAATGAGCATGCAGGAGTGTAATCCTGGCAGAGGTGTGAATCCTGGCAGGGGTGTGAATTCTGGCCTGTGCTCCCTCCCTGACTTTGCTGACCAACCCATTGTCCATGTCTCCATCCCAACTCTTCCTTTCTTCACCTCTGTGGTGATGAAAACCTGCTGCAGTCTGTGGTGCTGTAGACTTTATTTAGTTGCCAAAAAGTTGTCTCCCAGTGCCCTTGGAGACAGCCTAAGAATGGCTTCCAGTGGCTTTCTTCAGCTCCGTGCTGTGCCCCACCTGCACATCCCACGTGGCTGTCCCAGACAACCTGTGGCTCCTTGGATGGTGCCAGGTGCTCACGTGCTGGCAAACAAAGCCAAACTTCTGTCTGGCCAGCTGAGCCTGTCCCAGGCCTGACTGACTGCATAAATGTGGGGTTTAACCCTGCAGTGGAATCCCATCCCTTATTTACTTTCTGCAGCTGTTCCCAGCCTGTTGTGCCAGAGCCTGGGAGCAGCAGTGGCTCTTCCTGCACAGCACGGGCCAGGATTGAGTTACAGGCACACACACACTGGCAAGGACACAGGAGAAGAAATAACCCAGACACAGGGCTAAGGTTTGGGAAAACTTACAGCCTGTCTGGGAGGTCAAGGCCACTGGTTTAACTCTGTTCTTTCCTCCCTCCTCTATTTGTGTAACCACACCCAGACCATGACAGAAGGTAAAAATTCTCGTTCTTCCCAAATTTTGTCCAGTTTGCAACATTCTAGTGCTGACAGAGCAGAGTATGAAGTGAATTTTGTAACTGGAAGCTTGCAGGAGGTGTTTCCTTGGCAGTAAGGTAGATGTTTCCATAGGGAATATTGAATTTAAGTTTCTGATGCTTCACTTGCTAATACCCCAACAAGCAAAGAAAAAGTATGAAGCAAGCACAAGAATCCAGAGGTTACTCAAATTAATATTCCCCCCAACACTCAGCAGTGAGATGACAAAAGAGAATAATAAAAGAAAAAACAAAAGAAAAAACAAAAGAAAAAAGAAAATAAATTAAAAGAAACGAGTGGAGAAGAGAAGAGAAGAGAAGAGAAGAGAAGAGAAGAGAAGAGAAGAGAAGAGAAGAGAAGAGAAGAGAAGAGAAGAGAAGAGAAGAGAAGAGAAGAGAAGAGAAGAGAAGAGAAAAAGGGAAGGGAAAAGGGAAGGGAAAGGGAAAGGAAAAGGAAAAGGAAAAGGAAAAGGAAAAGGAAAAGGAAAAGGAGAAGGAGAAGGAGAAGGAGAAGGAGAAGGAGAAGGAGAAGGAGAAGGAGAAGGAGAAGGAGAAGGAGAAGGAGAAGGAGAAGGAGAAGGAGAAGGAGAAGGAGAAGGAGAAGGAGAAGGAGAAGGAAAAGGAAAAGGAAAAGGAAAAGGAAAAGGAAAAGGAAAAGGAAAAGGAAAAGGAAAAGGAAAGGAAAACCTCCTCCTAATCAAAATGTTTTTCAGACAAAAATGTGTCAAGTCACTTGGACTGGATGATCTTAGAAGCCTTTTCTGACCTTAATGATCCAACAACTCTAAGTCCCTGGAAAACCACATGCTCATGGAAAGGGGCCTATGCACAGGGCAGGAAAAATGTTGCTTTTGTCCTGTTTGGAAGCTGCCCCACACCCTGCTGCTCGTGGTTTCTGGCAGCTGTCTCCTTGCTGAGGCTCCAGGTACAGCTGGAGGGCTCAGGGTGGCTCAGGAAAGTGATGCCTGACTGACAACTGGCAGGTGACTCCCCTTCAATGGACAAAGGAAGGGTCTTTCCTCCCTCCCACTTTGCCTTTCTTTCATTATTTAAAAAACTAAAAAGCAGAAAAAGAAAGAGAGGGAGAATACGAAAAGAGAAAGAAGCTGGAAGGAAAGCGTAGTACGAAGGTGCCACCATGCAGGGGGGGGTGGAATGAGACGATCTTTAAGGTCCCTCCCAACACAAAGCATTCCATGGTTCTGTGGAGAGTGGTGAGGTCTCCAAGGTGGTGCCATAAGTGCTGCAGCATCCTGCTGTCCCTGTGAGCAGAGGTCAGTCCCTGTGTCCCTGGTCTCACGTGTCCCATTCCCGTTGCAGGCTGGGAGCAGCGGAGCCGAGCACGTGCCGTGGTCCGGAGCTATGCTCTGCTCTGGCTGGTCAAACGGAACCAAGCCCGTCTTCCTCGGAGGTTTGGTCCCCTTCAACCAGCTATAGCAGTGTGGAAAACACCAAGCCAGCAAAGGTTTGCCTGCTCTGCCTCAGCTCAGCCCTACCAGCCCTTCCTGCCGGATGGATCTGCTGCTGCTCCGAGCGTCTCCAGAGGTGCACCAGGGGATGGGCATCTGGAAAGGTTTGGGATAGGTTTTTGGTTTCATAAGCATCACTACAAACAGGGGTACTCCAGCATTTCCTTTATCCCTGGAAATGTTCCAGGCCAAGTTGGATGGGGTTTGGAGTAGCCTGGTCTATTGGAAGGTGTCCCTGCCCACAGCAGGAGGGTTGGAATGGGATGAGCTTTAAGGTCCCTTCCAACCCAAACCATTCCATGATTACCAGAGGCTCAAAATACCACATACAAAGCTGTTGGCTCTGAAACAGTCAGCAGATTTCAAAATTAGCATGGATCTGCAGAGTCACAACCATCTTTATTCTCTTTCCCTATCAAACCTGCATCCACACCCTACCTTTTGCTTGGACTGACAGTCCAAGTAATCCATTAAAATAATCATAAAGAACATTGGTAAAATATTCTTGAAAATCCTCTGTGTCTAAGTGTCTTTTTTACTTATTTAATGCAAGAAGAACCTATAATAAATAACCATTATCTGCACAGCAAAGGTTTGTGACATCAGTTATCCCATATCCACTCAACCACAACACGCACCAGATCACACATCTCCATGAGAGGTATCTTCTTAATCTTCCCACCCACACCACACTGCAGCTACTGAAGAAAAACAGCCAAGCAACTTGAAAATGGCTTTGCTGACCTGTTCTCTGAGCCAGGGAATGAATTCTGGTCTAACTTCAGACATGCAGCTCAGCTGGTTGTTCCCCATCTTCACCCCATCAAAAAAAATTCAAAGCAGTTAATAAATAAATGAACAAATATGTACCAAAATAAGTTCTTTATATGCATCATCCATTAAACCATTATTTTTTGCTGGTTGGATAGGGAGGAAAGAGAATGGATGCAGCAAGATGAGGAGTAGCATCACTCTGTTCCAAAGCATTTTGGATCTCTGTTAAGGTCAGGAAATCCACATCATCCCAAATGCAATGGAGCACAACTTCATTTTTTTTCAGCAATGTCATTTGGAAAACCCAGACACACAAAAGGCTCATGAGTCTAGAAGGTTTAGTAAATTCAGGTCAAAAGACAAAGTGTTCCAAGGGTGCTGAGGCCCTGGCACAGGGTGCCCAGAGAAGCTGTGGCTGCCCCTGGGTCCCTGGGAGTGTCCAAGGCCAGGCTGGATGGGACTTGGAGCAGCCTGGGATAGTGGAAGATGTCCCTGCCCAAGGCAGGGGGTTGGAATGAGATGGGCTTTAAAGTCCCTTCCAATCCAAACCAGTCAATTATTCTATTCCCTTTCACTCCAGATACACAATTAATTCATCCTGGGCAAGGACTCTGTGGTCCCTGACAGTCCATGCATCTTAACCACTGAGATCCCCCATTTCAGTCCTAGATCCCTAGGGGTTCCTAAGCATTTGGTGTCAACCGATCTCAGTTTTACCTGGGAATGAGTCAAAGAGGGATTTTTAACACCTCATATCTCACTGCATGTCCTCTCCACACAAGCTGGGTTTGCTCAGCAAAGGACACCTGCGAGCACAGTACTGAGCTGTGGATCCCCAGAGCCTCCCAACAGTGGACAGAGAAAGCCCCAAATAAAAAGAAAACCCTGAAGAACCAGGATATAAGTGGAAATAGTCCCACAATTTGAAAAGTAAAAGAGATTTCAGCCAACTATCTTGCCAAGTACCCCAGAGACATCTTGTCAAAAACATGAGTGGGGGAAAAAGTACCTGTGTCTATTTGCTCAATAACATGAGGAAAATAAAATATGCAAGACAAGACAGAAATTAAAATTTAGCTTCTTTACATGATGCTCCCTCTTTATGAGCATCCTTTACATTAGGGTAGTTTGGCAAAGGAAATCCTCCCCATCCTCTGTTCCTCCTGCCTTTCAGCACTCATTAAACCCAGATATTCTAGCCAGATATTGCTTAAACTGCCATAAATGAGGAACAATAGAAAACACCAACAACTATTAAAAGGAAAGGTCTTCTTAATACTCAAAGCTCAAAATTGTGTTTGATGATGATATGGAATTAACCACCTTGCATCAAGAAGGACCAAAAATCCAGTTTCTTGCCTTGTTAAATTATGCTGTAAAAACAACAAAAAATGTTTTGTTTTCTGGTGAATTTATGAACCATTTTGTCCCACCAAAAATGTTTTGGAAAGCAAGAAATAGCACAGAGTGTTGAAATTACCACGGTTCAGCTTTCTCTGCCATGCCATGAGCACAGCAGGACAATCTCACTCCTTCCTCTGCCAAGCTCTGTAAGACAAGAGCATCCCTAGGATTTAGTCCTGGCACTAGGAGGAATTCCTAGCAGGAATTAAGGGGAGGGTAGACAGCAGCACTTTCATATGTCACACTCAGTGATTGTCATGTTATTCATTTCCCTTCATCACTGATAACATGATTTTTTACACTGATTAATTGAAAAAAAAACACATTCTTTCTTTGAATTTTATCAGCCAAACAACTATGAGATAACCAGGTTCAAAAATTACTAAATTCAGGAAAAAAATAATTCTTAGAAATTACCAATGTTCCCACATCTTCAGAAGTACAAAAATTGATCTAATTTCTGTCTACTTGAGACCTAAAGTCCAAACCCCTTTGGAAACAGCCTTCAGCAGTTCTGCATTGAGCAAAGCCCCTGCTCACTGTAAATAAAATAAGGGTGCAAATCAAATTCACCTGCAGAATATGTGAATTAAAGTGCAATTTTATTGGGCATTAATTGTCAGTTTTCAGGAAGCACTGCATTCATCCCAGAAGCCAGCTTTCCCCATATGAAATAAACATATATATGCCTGTATATTTACATTGAAACAATTCAAAATAGAAGACTTCTGTAAACTTGACATAATCCACTTCATTATTCCAGTCTTTCAAAAACAGACACTGACCACACAAAATCCTTTGGGCATCATTATCAAGGAGGATCTCTGGTGATTACTGAGCACCCTAAGAGCAACACTGTTCTCTCCTCTTTCTTTATAATTATTTCCTGAGAGGACCAAGACCCACCTCTTGACCCATTACCATTTATCTGCTCTTCTACCAGCTATATCCAACTCTCTCAGGGTGTGAGACCATTTAATCCAGTTTAAAACCTCATCTATTCTCCCCTGAAGGAGCAAAGGTCTCCTGCAAACATGCAGAAAACCTCTGCCAATCTTCCCTTTGCTTCAAAGGAAGAAAATAGGACAGATAAGCAATCACCCTAATTAACATTCTGATTAGCATTCACCCCATCACCTGATTAACTCTGCCTGATGCAACTTTATATGGTAAAGCCTTGCTTGAATCCTTTGCAAAACCAGCTTCAGGCTGGGATGATGAGACATTTGGGTACTTTGCCTTCTGTGTGTCTTACAAAAGCTGCTTATCAGCCATCAGATGTTGTGCACCACAGAAGCCCTGTGATATCAGGCATCTCTTTCGCTGCTGCTGTGCCCAGGGCACCACCTGGGCAGGCGGCAGAGCTGAGTCTCTGAAGGGATGGCAGGAAGGTTTCTACAGGCTTTGGAAGCCTTGGGTGCAGGCAGCAGCAAGAGGATTTCTCTGTGGTGGAAGTGTAGGCACATTTCAGTTTAGCAGTTCAGTCTTCACAGAAAAAAAAAAAAAAAAAAAAAATATATATATATACACATATATATATATTTGTACAGGAAAACGTGAAAAAAGAGAGAGGAAATTCAGCTACCATAATGGAAGAGCTTTTAGCAATTTCTTAACTGATTAAAGGGAAAACAGTTTGCTTGTAGTTGCACATGTCAGTCTTGTATATTTATACTACCTCCCACTGCTCAGAACAGAGTGGCTTTCACAGGTAATGTGAAGAGCAATCAGAATATCAACCTCTCATCAGCTGTAACTTTTATTTTCTATCCTCCAGAAGTTTATTGCTCTGACCCCATTTGTCTTGTTCCCACTAATCACAGTCACAGTCTGGTTTGAGTTGGAGAAGATCTTTAAAGATCATCCAGTTCCACCCCCTGCCATGGACAGGGACACCTTCCACTTATCCCAGGCTGCTCCAAGCCCCATCCAACCTGGCTTTGGACACTTCCAGGGATCCAGGGACAGCAACAGCTTCTATGGGCACACCAGGACCTCACAACCCTCACAGAGAACAATTTCTTCTTCATATCCCATCTAAACCTGCCCTCTGCCAGTTTAAAATCATTTACCCTTTTCCCATCACTATCTGCTGTCTGTTTTCTAAAAGACCCCCTAAGCCCTCAAAGGCCACAGTCATTCAGAATTGTACATTGGGTGAAACAAAAGACCACAATTCC
The DNA here is from genome assembly GCF_027579445.1 of Ammospiza nelsoni. Classification (NCBI taxonomy): domain Eukaryota; kingdom Metazoa; phylum Chordata; class Aves; order Passeriformes; family Passerellidae; genus Ammospiza; species Ammospiza nelsoni. Next base: position 111,662,780 of record NC_080635.1, read on the forward strand.
TTTTCTAGCCCAGCTGGGCTCAGCACAGCCAGTGCAGCCAGAAGAAAAAGAGTCAGGGATGATCCATTCTGCCTGGCACACACCTATTCACTTTGCCTTTGTATCCATCAGCACAGAAGGATCAGGTCTGGTTTTAGGCATTTTAGAGGTTAAAATGGGACACAGGGTTTTTGTCACCCACCCATGGTCCCCCTCCCATCTTCACAAGGTCACATCTCTGAGGAGGAAACCTTCAGCAGTGCTTATTCTCTGAAATCCCTCCCTGGGACAGATCTGGAAACTTCATTGGACTGTGGTCAGAACTTGCATATGATTGGAAAAGTGGTGAATTTCCATTACTTATTTAAAAAATGAAAAAACACCAAACAAGTCAGATTGAACCACAGTGAGGGGAAAGGGCTCAAAAATCAGGATCCTACAGGTGCTTTTACAACTCTCACCAAAACTGCTCTGAGTCACTTATTCTGTAAAAATTTGGATTCTGACACATTCTTGCACACAAAATGTTGTGGCCAGGAGTGAGTGCTCTGCAAGAAAAAACAGAAAAATAGGAACTTCCCTTCTTAAAAAGAAATGGTTCTGGAAACATTCAAGGTTGGGTGGGGCTGTGAACAATTTGATGCTGTGGAAGATGCTGCTCTTTGCAGGGTGTTGGACGTGACATTTAAAGGTTCTTTCCCACCCAAACTCCTCTGTGATTCTATGATTTTTTTGATTCCACAATGAATGACCAAGATTTTCAGATTTTACCTGGGAGCAGGAAAATAGCTATGAGAATAGAACTCACAATAGAAATGAGTTTATTTCTGCAGGCTGCCCTATCAGACCTGCCTGGCAACTCTGAGTTTAAGCTCTGAGAGATACAGGGAGATACTGGGGAGAAAACAAGTTTTCTGAATTCAGTTTGGTTAGAAAGTGGTGAGTGATGGAACACAAAGTAAGGGTTGGATTTTGGGCAAATAGAACTGACTTCTCAATGCTCCACAAATGTCCCTTTCTTAAAATGTCACTTTGCAGCTCATTTTCTTAAAGTTGGCTTCCCACCTACTGAGAATCCATTAGATATTAGTCATGCAAAGGACATTTCAGCCACTGGCAGCAAGCACAGTTGATGTGAGACTGTGATCTCCATTAGATCCATTAGATTAGATTAGATGGAAAATTTAGGCATGAAGTAAGAGATGATAATTTCTATTGCAGTGCAGGGGCTGGAAAGGACAAATACAGGTATTAAATAGAGGAAAAACATGACTTGAGCTCTTCTGCTGTGTCTCCTGTGTAAGAATCAAGGGGTGGGAGATTGGTGCAGTGACTTCATAGAATCCTGGAATGGTTTGGGTTAGAGGGGACCTTTAGAGATCATCCAGTTCCACCCCCCTGCAAAGGGCAGGGACAAATTCCACTATCCCAGGTTGCTCCAAGCCCTGTCCAGCCTGGCCTTGGACACTCCCAGGGATCCAGGGGCAGCCACAGCTTCTCTGGGCACCTTGTGCCAGGGCCTCCCCACCCTCATAGCCAAGAATTCCTTCCCAATATCCCATCCATCCCTGCCCTCTGGCAGTGGGAGCCATTCCTCCATGTCCTGTCCCTCCATCCCTTGTCCCCAGTCCCTCTCCAGCTCTCCTGGAGCCCCTTTAGAATCTGGAAGGAGCTCTGAGGTCTCTCCAGAACCTTCTCTTCTCCAGACTTGTAGTAGAAAACTCTTTATCCACTCTATAACTCCCCCTTCCCAGCTGGACAAGGGAGAGAAAATAAGATGGAAAACAACTCCTGGGTTGAGATAAGACAGTTTACAGTAACAGAAGTAAATGTTTGTACACCAGCAAAGAGAAAATACGATAATTTTATTCTCTACTTCTCATCAGTGAGTGATGTCTGGCCACTTCTTTGGAAGCAGGGCCTTAGCACACAGAGCAGTTGCTCTGGAAGGCAAATATTGTAAATAACAAATGCACCCCCTTCTTCCTTTTCTTAGCTTTTATCTGAGCTGCCATCCTATGGTGTGGAATATCCCTTTGGATAACTTGGGGCAGCTGTCCTAGTTGTGTCCCCTTCCAGCATCTTTCTCAAATTCTGAGTTTCTCACAGACCACCACTGAACTCAGGCTTAGTCTAACCCTAGAAATTACCCCCACAATGCAGAGTGGGTCATGCAATACTTGTATGTATTGCATTGTATTACCTGTACGAAGGGTGAGTGCTGCTGTATTTATAGGGATTTATAACATGTGCTCAAAAGGAAGAAAATACATTCTCTCCAGGAAGAAAAAAATAAGTAAATGTGTTCCTACTTGTAAATAAAAAGCAATCTTATTTTACAAAAGTATCATAAACTTAACTGATGGTAATTTAAAAAGTGTGTAAGGTTTTCTTTTAATTTACATCAAGTTCAGTCAGGACTCCAGAGCTCCAGAACTTGGATGGTTGGTGTGGCTGCCCCTGGATCCCTGGAAGTGTCCAAGGCCAGGCTGGACAGGGCTGGGAGCAGCCTGGGATAGGGGAAGGTGTCCCTGCCCATGGCAAGGGATAAACACCAAAAGAAACTGATTTACCCATGAGCTTTCCCATCTGTTCTTGCCACCCGAAAGCATCCCAAGGTCAGATTTATACCTGTGTCCTTCTCTGCTCCCAAAGGACTCACCTGGACAGCTCAGCTACCCAGGGTTTAGATGTTGCTGCTCTCAGGGCTGTTTTTTGGGGTGCTCTGTATTTCCTTGGTAAACGGCAGGGTTTGTGAGGCTGGCACAAACAGCTGGACTGGATGATACTGGTGTTAAATGGGTGTCTTCCAGCTCAGGGTATTCTGTGATTCTATGAATAAGGAGCAAAACAGCCAAGGACTGCTGGGAGAAAGGTCAGAGGAGTGATCTGGGATCCTGAATTCATAGAAACACCAGGTTGGAAGAGACCTTCAAGATCTTTGAGTCCAACCCAGCCCCAACACCTCAACTAAACCATAGCACCAAGTGCCACATCCAGGCTTTTTTAAACACATCCAGGGATGGTGACTCCACCACCTCCCTGGGCAGCCCATTCCAGAACTTTATCATTACTTCAGTAAAAAACTTTTTCCTAATATCCAGCTTATATTTCCCTTGGTGCAGCTTGAGACCGTGTCCTCTGGTTCTGTCAGTGCTGCCTGGAGAGAGAGACCAACCCTACCTGACTACAGCCACCTTTCAGGGAGTTGTAGAGAGTGATAAGGTCACCCCTGAGTCTCCTTTTCTCCAGGCTAAACACCCCCAGCTCCCTCAGTCATTCCTCATAGGGTTTGTGTTCCAAGATGAAGATGAAAAGAAACAGCCAACCAAAGTTTGGGACTGGTAAGGGTCTCTTTCATCACTGAGATGACAGAGTTTGTCTGAATGAAAATCAGTGCCTCTATTTCAGCATGAAATCTGAATGCAGAGTGGAAAAGTCCCAGGGCTGTAAAAGCAAAAGCTGTCTCTAGAAATGTATTTGTAGGGAGTTCACCAAAGATGGGGATGGGTACTGATATAACAGGATGGTAACAGGATGATCCTTAAGGTCTCTTCCAACCCAAACCCTTGGGTGACCCCTCCTTCCCCCTCCCAGAAGGAAGAAAGCATGCATGGAAGGTGAGGAGGGCTCCTATTAGATTAATGAATGAATTGATTAATTAATTAATTAATTTTTAATTTAATGAATCTTGTACAACTTCACTGATGCTGAGGAGGAGATGCCACAGGGTGAGTCCCTGGGTTTGGTGACACCTGGCTCCTCCTGAGGGTGCTGCTGGGTCTGCAGAGCCACTCTGTGATTCTGAGATAGTCTTTGAGGGAACAAAGTGTCGTCAAATGCCAACACACTCAGATTTGGGTGCCTGAGGAATCTCAGCCAGGTAAAGTACTTACATTGAGAGTACTTAAATAAAGTACTCTCAAGAAAGCTTTCACCAGAGCCAAGAGAAGGGATAGGTTTCATTTCAAAAGTCTTTTGATAACCTTTTTTGTTGTTGTTGTTGTTGTTGTTTCAGGAAGCCTTTTTTAGTGCCCCAGTTTCCTGATCTCTAGCTAAGAGAAAGCTACGTGTCAGAATAAGACAAATCCTTTGGGGTAACTTCTAATCTCATGGGGAAAATATTTTTCTTTTTTTTCTTTTTTTTTTTTTTCACTTCAGAGCATTAAGAATTACAAAATAATTATTTGGAGCTTGGAAAAATCTTGAAATCAGAAATTTCAAGAGGTACATTTTCTCCTCAGACCTTCGCATTTTGCCTATGACAACTTCCAACAAATGCGTTCATGCTCCGATACAAACCATGGAAATTTTTTTTTTTTTGCCATTGTAATGTTGGGGTGCCACAGCCATGTTCAAATGCTAAACTATTCACCTTTCAGCTGCTTAGGTAACCCAAACCACTGACGCATTTAAGGTAGACAATTTAGGGTCAGGCTGGTTGAACCTGACCTTCCGTTGCCTTGTCAGCTTTCAAAAACGTATTTTGCTTCTAAAATTGGCAATTTAACTGACCCACTTTGAAGGGATATTTCAGTAAATTGCAATAGAGAAAACCCCTTCTGAGGGGACCATTTCCTTTAACCTGCACATCTCTAACTTGAAGAGGGAAACTGAAATATACATTTTATTTCTGAAACATCAGCATCTTTAAAACAGGCGGATGTAGGTCACGGGTATCCCAGAACCCGCAAACTAAATTCTACCCTTATTTGCATCCTCCTTTGGATGGCACATGGTGAGTAAAATTTGGACTTAGATATAAATATTAAGCAACTATTAAAAAAATCTGTACCTTCTCCACATCATTTTTATTGAAAAACCCACTAAAATTATACCTGGGAAATGTTCTGACCAGCAGCTCAAGGATGTTACACTGAGAGTCACTTCGTGGGGCACATCTGAGGTTCTTGAAACCCACTGTCAGAGCAAAATGATGAGAGTGTTTCCAGAAAACAGAAATATCAGAGAATAAACTTGATGTTATAGAATCCTAGAATCATAGAATGGTTTGGGTTGGAAAGGACCTTCAATATAATCCCGTTCCACTCCCTGCCATGGGCAGGGACACCTTCCACTATCCCAGGTTTTCCTAGCCCTGTCCAGCCTGGCTTTGGATGCTCCCAGGGATCCAGGGGCAGCCACAGCTCCTCTGGGTTACCTGTGTCTTGTGTCATTTTGCATCTCTCAGCCTTCACAAAGTTTCCCTGGAACCCGCCCTGTCCTATCCCTAACTTAGGAACTGGAAGTTTAACTACATCCACCACATTTCCCAAACTCCTTTCCTTAGGAATAAAACACTGCCTCATAGCACGAGAGAAGGAAAATGAAAGCAAAATGAAAAGGTGGCAAGCTCAAAACAAAGTTCACTCTTTTTTTTTTTTCCTGTGTGGAGAGTGACTGACTTTTGGGAACTCACTATCACCAAGCACTCCGATCAACACTGAGGTATCACACCTGAGGTTTAATCATTAACAAAAGTAGTTCAGTTCAGAGAAGAGCTGAGCTTGAGCAGGGACATTGCTCCTCAGACATCAAGAAAAATTACAGCCCATGAGTAGAATATGGGAGCAATTTGATGGTGGCCAGCTGTCCAACCTCTGCCAAATTCAGGGTGAAAAGACATCAGACTGACCAAGGAGTGAACAGATCCAAATCTCTGCCAGTGACTTTTGGGTTTGATACCTAGGGCATCCCAATTTAAAATCAAACACTTTGCACTTACAAACTTGCAACATTTGTGGTTTTGTCACTATTTGAGTGACATGGCTGAAGGAATGACATCATCTACAGATCTAAGATATATCCTGTATTCCACCTGTGTTAATGGAACTTATATACATACACTTCTTAATTTAGGTTATGGTCAGAAACCACACCTCAGGTTGGGGGAAAAAAACACCTACTCCAAATTATTTAGCACAGCCCAGAAACCCTTATAAAAGGTCCAGCAGCAGATGTGCCCAGACACCTTCAGCTCAGCAGAGCCCAGGACAAGGATCAGAAGCAATAAGAGAAGGAAGGAAGATGGCTCCAACTTTTTGCGCTTCTCTGGTAAGAACTTGAATTCTGAGTTTATTTTCCCCCAGCTTGACAGAGATATATTTAAACCATAATAGATGGAATAGGGATCTGCACCCACCTTTAAAATGCTTGTTTAAATCATTAATAATTAAAAAACTAAAATGTGAGAATGCTCATGGGGCAGCAATGAGACTGCACATCAGTGACATGGAGCTCCCACAGCATTTTCTGAGGCAAGATATACATTGAAAACTCAACCTTAGAGTGTCTTTCTTTTTGTTACACCCTTTCTGCTATCTTCTGTGTTATATTATTTTCTATAATTTAACATTACAACCAGATTACAGCAACTGAGTGTAAATATAACTGTCAGCACTCTGAGAATCAGTTAATGAGATGAAAAGTGGATGTGACATAAGGCACATTTCTCCATAATTACTCCAACCTGCAGAAGGGGCTTTAGCTACCAGTTAGGCTGACTGTGCAGGAATTTCACACCTGTCTTGTGTCCTAAATGTACCAATTCTCTCCAGCTCAGACCCCTGCTCCTCGTGCTGCTGGCCGTGCTGTCAGCCGGCAGTCCTGCCCAGGGGAAGGTGATCAAGCCTGGGCTCAAGCCAGAGAATCTCTTCAAGAAACCATCTGCTGGATGCCTGACCCCAAAAGACTCAAAATTCCCCCAAACTGTGAGAGTCAACCTCAGCATCAGCAGCACGAACCAGGACACCAGCACCAGTCCAGATATCAGCAGCCGCTCTCTGGCTCCGTGGGATTACAGGTATGATCCCTGTCCCTATGGCCTGGAAAAACACTGGATGCCCTGGCCAAGAAAAATACTTTAATCTCTATTGTCAGTGCTTCACAGTTGAGAGATTTTTGGAAATATGAGGGTATCCATGGCTGTATAATCCTCTTTGAAATAGAACCAGCACAGAAAGCAGCACAAAAAAAACCACATGGGATACACAATATACAGAAGGCAAAGCAAACAACTTTCATAATTTAATAATTAATTTGTACACTGGGGCAAGCTTTATCTTCTAAAGCGTTTTTATATAAAATATCATTTAAAAACACCTCAGATGGTTAAAAATGCAGCAAATTCAACAGTGGTGTAACACCAACGTTTCACATCTTGGGGAGGAACTGAAGGATTTGATGGGGGTGAGTTGGAGTAACTTGTAACTTGTTAGTTGGAGTAACACTTTGGAAAGCTCAAATAATTTCTGATAAGTCTTTTGAAGTCAGTGCCAGCTCGAAGAGAGTCCTTTGCAAAGGCAGTTGCATGCAGGGATACATTTAAAACTATCCAATATCTAGTTACTCGCATTTTATTTCGGAAAAACCTGCAGTCATGGAGAATTTTGGAGAACCTGCTGTCCCCCTTTAGGCAATACCCCCCAGGATGCACAGGTTCCCGAGCAGGGAGCCCAGAGTCATCGAGACTAGTCTGCCTTTGGGTTCAAACACTCCCTTTGCTGCCACCCCCCCCAGGATCGACGAGGACCACGACCGCTTCCCGCGGCTGATCGCGGACGCCGAGTGCCGCCACCGCCGCTGCGTCACTCCCGAGGGGGAGCTGGACCATGGCCTCAACTCCGTGCCCATCACGCAGGAGATCCTGGTCCTGCGCAGGGAGCAGAGGGGCTGCCAGCACTCCTACAGGCTGGAGAAGAAAAAAATCACCGTGGGCTGCACCTGTGTCACCCCCTTGGTGCAGCACCAGGCCTGAAGGGAGCTGGAGGTGAAGAGCAAGGAGCCACGGGGAGCTTCTTGCATGGAAGGGGCCTGATCCAGCGTCCAAAAAGCTGAATCAAGCCATAAAATTTGTTAAGGATACATCAGAATATATTGAAAATTAGGCATCTTGGGCAAAAAATAATGTTTTCCCCCAAAATCTTGAACTCCATAAATTCAGAATCCAGACTTGTCGCTGTCGAGGCGGTCATGACGCAAAGCAGAGACCACAAGCAGTCTCAGCTGGCAACTCTTTATTATTGAACATGGCTGACTTTTATACACTTTCTAACTGTTTATGCTTCTTCTACTCTAACTATTGACTACAATAAGTCAACATAATACTATTAGTGAAAAGTTATAGTGACTTCAACTAACTTTCTGAAAATACTTCATCTAGCTGCAAAGTTCTCTTATCTTTCTTCTCTCAATCTCCTTAGTTACAGCCTTAGAAAAAACTCCTTATCAACTTCTTCTTACTTCTCAGCTTCTTCTTGCTCCTTTAGCTAACAAGCCTGCTGTTAGCCCCTTCTACGCAGACTCCTTCATGTGTCAGGTTGAAAAGTAATGGGAACTCTCCCCATTTTTAGTTTAGACTTTTAAATGTCTATTTATGTAAGTCTATTTATGCTGGTGGAAAACACGTCTATTTATGTAACTCTATTTATGCTGGTGGAAAACATGGTAATAATGTATTATCCTAATATATATTTTCTTAAATTATTAAGGTAATTTTTATTTATCTTTATGTAATAAAACGAAATCAATGAAAATCTCTTTGGTATTCTCCTTTCTTTCTAAAGAAGTATTCCTGATAAAGAAGGAAGGATTTCTTCCTGAGTGCAAGAAAGCACTCTATCACGACCATAAAAGAGATTTATATGATGTTATATCCTCCAATTCTCTTGATAACATCTACCTCTGCAGCAGTAGAATGTAAAGCCCATGAGGAAAAAAAAATTAGGGAAAACACCATTTCACCAATAGAGAAGCTAAGATACCTGGAGGAAAATTATTTATAAAGTGGCATCAAAGAGATTTACATTAAAGACTGGCAAGCAAAAAAAAAGAAATTTCTGCTGGGTAATTACCCAGTAATCTACCTAATTATCCAGCTGGAAAAGGATTTGTAAAGATGAGTTCAACACAACACTTTGAATGCTTCTTTGGGGGGAAAGAAACTCCCTCCCCTAAAACAGCGAGTGCATTTCCCCTGCTGAGCTTTAATTTCACCCCAAAATCACCTGAATCTCAGCCCAGCCCATTTTCCATGGAGCAGAGACACCACCTGAGTACACTGGGAGAAGCTCATGAGAGTCAGGTGGGTGACTGAAGCAATTAACCACATCTGGCAGATTGCAATCATGATTTTTCTCTGTGTTCATGTCTGTCCAACATGTTTTCAGCACTTCAAAAGTGGAGCACCCTGACACAGCACTTGAGCCGCGGTCGGATGGCGCTTGCATGGGTGGGTGTCTGGCACAGCAGGCGGGTTTATTTAAGGCACACTTGGGTTAAAAGTGCCCCAGTGAACATGTTCTGTGGTTCAGAGGGCAAGGCTGGCTGGTGAAGATGTGGATGTTTTGTTTCCTGCTGTCTCTGGGAGGTGTGGCCCTGCTGAGGCACCAGCAAATGCAACAGAAAATAAAGAACTTGTAGAGGCACAGAGCTCAGGGCTGAGAGTCTCCAACCAGAGGGAAGCTCCTCTCAGGTGAAAGCATCTTCGCCCGATCCAGCTGTGATCATCCCAACTTTTGCTGCTGGGAATTACTCTCTCCAGCTGTTCCAGTGAGCCCAAACCCTCCCTAACCTTCTCCAGGTGGGTCAGCCCCTGTAAAGCAATCCCACAGCACAGCCACACCATTCCCTGACCTGGCAGATAAACAATGGGCCCAGGAAACATTGATTAACTCAGGCTGACCACAGTATCTGCAATCACAGCAATGAACTCCTGTCCTCACCTTCAGTTACCTTCAAATATTGATATAACTTTGCCTAAACGTAGGAATCTAGGAGTGTGTGTGATCCTAACTTAGCTAGTTTCTGACCTTATCTCCAGTTATTCTTCCTTAAGCTCTCCTGCAGGTCCTGAAGTTTATTTAACCCAGCTGACAGTCCCACAAGTATTAAGCAAGAATGGCCTTCAAAAAAAAAAAACCAAAAAGCCTAAAACAAAAAGCATCAAGGAACACTCATCCTTCAAAGTTTTCAAAGATTGATATAAATATTAGTCCAGGAAGATGGAAACAGAGCTGATTCCTTGTCGTTTAGATAACCTCTTAATGTCCTATCACTCCTAGAAGGAGTTTTGTCAAATGATCTGCAATTAGCCCAAGTAACTTCCAACAGTTAAAATCACAGAAAGTCCAATCCTTTCTTCCCTGGAAGTCATGTGCCACTAGCTGGAGTTGGCACATGTGTAGTGGGGACTGGAAAATGCTGAGCAAGCTATGCTGAGGTGGAAAACCTCAAACCAGGTCAGAAAGAGCTGACACAGCTGGAGCATGGAAAAGCCAGCAGCTTTTTGCTGACAAACTTCACAGATCAGTGTCATCATCATGGAGTGGTTTGGGCTGGAAGGACCTTAAAGGTCATTTAGTTCCAACCCCCCTGCCATGGGCAGGGACACCTTTCACTACCCCAGGTTGCTCCAAGCCCCATCCAACCTGGCCTTAGAGGAGATGCACTCCCTTGCAAAAATCCAGCATGGTTTTTGTTAAACCATTTACCAACACAGCTAAATCTGAGCCTTAGGACAGAACCACTTTTATTTATTTGGACAACTTTGTGCTCACACTTACAGGCTGATTGGGTGTTCTACATGCTCCTGCAGAAGCATGTAATAGGTTTATTAATAAACTGGATATATAGGGCCAAAGGACTGCTTTCTTTCCTACTGCAAGGAACTCCTGGCACCATGAGCCAAGAGATTTTCCTTCCTGATTTCCTTCCTTGCTGTGTTCAGTTAGAAAGGTGCAGAATAATCCCAAACCATTGCATCCTGACTAAGGTGACCTCATCAGTGTACTTATCCTTCTACAATCAAAAATGACACAATGAGACACCAAAGGAAGTAGAGCTCCTTTTTCACCCATGCACAGCTCTCTTATCAGTTTGAGGTTCAACAGGTAAAGATTGTTCCTCCTTGTTTTCAAGAGTTTCAGCGCAAATTTCTGCTAATTTGATGCTCTTAAGTGATATTGTCATTGGAGGGAGCGGGGCGGAATTGCTGCAAAACCCTCTCCAACATAAAAGTTTCCTCCAGCACTGCTCCCCATCTCAGTTTCATGTCAGTTTGCAAAACCTGAGCAGCAGTGTCTTGGCAATCTGTGAGTAAAACACAGCAGAAAGGGAAGTTTGAAATTGGATTTTTTGCAGATAATCACGCTCATCATTGCCACCTATCAAAGCAATCTGGATGGAAACCAGATTCTTCTGAAAGGGGCTGCAAATTCAGCTGTAATGAGGGCCAAGAACACAAGTTTCAGAAGTCTGAAATAAAAAGCAACCCTGAAAAATCACAGGGTCAAGTTAGAGAGGAGATAAACCATCTTTATTCATTTACCATAACTGGAAATCTTGATCATGATACAAATATACTGTGCTTACTAAGAATGTAGATAAACAGAAACATGATGGTTTGTACTGATTTTACTCACTCATAGAAAGCTGTGCCCAGAAAACAGCATTTTGTCAGTCTATGAGCCCCAAAGTGCGTCAAACATATTTTTAATATTTTGTTGAAGTCAGAAAAAAGGTAGAAAAGCTGAGCCACTTTTCTGAAGGAAGAATAAACAATTACACCAAAAGCAACAAGAGATTTCTCTGAAGAGCTGAGGACCTGAACCTGCTGCCCCTCTCTAGCCCTGGAAGTATGGGGAATAATTAGAAAATATTAAAAATGGTTTTTATCCTAGAATATCCTGAGTTGGAAGGGACACAGAAGGATCATTGAAGTCCAGCTCCTGGAACTCCTCTTTTTGAGCAGCAAAGGCAGAAAGTGTAGTTTGTGTCTGGTGCTGAGCCTGGCTGGCATCTCCTCAGCTCCTGACAGCCAGCACCAGCCCATCCCATCCCCACCAACAGCTCTGGCTCTGCTGAGTGGTGCCAGACAATCACAGACATTTTAAGCAGGTTTGGGATGTTTTTGTCACTGCCTTGCAACAGCGCTGTAGGAAATGCAGAATCAGCCCACTCATTCTTCTCGAGCACAAGGTTAAAAATAATATCAAAGCAGGAAAAGGGAGAAGGAGATGGAAACAAAAGGAGATTGTGGTATTATAGAATGGTTTGGGTTGGAAAAGACATTAAAGATCATTTCATTCCATCTTCCTGCCATGGGCAGGGACACCTTCCACTATCCCAGGTTGCTCCAAGCCCATCCAAACTGGCCTGCACACTTCCAGGGATGGAACAGCCACAGATTCTCTCTGCCACTGCCTCACCACCCTCACAGAGAAGGTCAAAGAAAGTCTCCTGTTTTGGAGGTGATGGTGGCACAGGAGCCACCGGGTTTCTGGTCTGGTCTCTTGGGCCATCTCCAGAACTTGCAGCTGATACAGAAACTCATCCTACCATCTGTACCCATCATGCTGGCACCAACCCACAGATCCCCACAGGACTGACCAGAAAGTTGCTCTTCCAGAGAATTTCTGAACTGATCAGAAAATTGCTCATCACCCTAAAATTTTGCCTGTAATGTCAAACTCCCAATAAACCATGTCAGCTTTCCAGCCATTAACCCTCTGCCTTATCAAACAGATAATTCTTGTTTTTTTTCCAACCTTTTTCACTTGCAACCTTTGCATTCTTTACATATTTAATTTTGTAACACTTTTCAAAGCAGCGATTCTTATGGAAAAGTTTGCCATGATGTCCAGTCCCTTTGAACACTCCCAGGAGCACCTGCCTGTGGTCAGGAGTCCAAAAGGGCCTGAGATACTTCCTGGTCAACATGTCCACAGGTCACAGCACAGGTCTGGGAGGAGGCATCTGCCTCTGCTGGGTCACTGCCGTGCCCCCCAGCCCATGGTAATGCAGGGGTCTCTGCACTGTGCTCCATCCAACATCCCACAGGAGCTACCACACCAGGATCAGCCACCAGAACACACAGCCAAGGGGAGCAGTGAGCCAAAAACAAGGGCAGGAGGTTAGGGAGAGGAAATCAGAAGAGAAAAGGAATGGGAAAGGCCACGAGGCTCAGACACCAACCTGTGACTGGAGGCTGCTTAGCCCAGCAGGTTACAAGAACACCTTGTGGCACTGCTGCTACAGCTCCAGCTGCGTCTTCTCCTCCTCCTGGTAAGACATCCCAGCCCCTGGAGGATGCTCCAAGCCCCATTGCAGAGCCAGAGATGCCCAGCTGGGTACCCAGGGGCCGCTGCTGCAAAGGGAACAAACCAAGCAAAGCCTTTAGCAAAAGCTGTGAATTGCACTCACTCTCGGTGCTGATATGACTGTGCTGTTTACAAGAAGCTAAAATTTGTTTGCTGTGTTCTCTGATTCATAAAATCACAGGGTGGTTTATGTTGGAAAGGACCTTAAAGATCATCTAGTTCCAACCCCCAAATTAATAGATTGTTGGCAGCAAAAACCAGCACCCAAAAAATAACCAGGCTTGTATTTACAAGCTGCTGCACTCTAAGAATGATGCCATTAGGAGGAAACAAACCCCACGTACAAGCAATGCCTCCCTGAGTGGTGTGTGGTTTGCAGTTGAGAGCTCTGCCTGCAAAACCTCATGACCCATGGGTGAAACTTCTTTAATTAGCCATCTATTTTGTATTTTCCTAATTAGGCACTTCATTATCCATCCAGTTAGGACCACTCAGGGCAAGCTGGTGGGTGTTTAGGAGCACCAGCACAGGATGATGCCACGAACCCAGTGTCAAAATAATTACAATTGAGAGGAGAGATGTAGAGTAGTGTTCTCCCTGAAAAGCAAGCGAGGCCAGCCCGAGGAGGCAGGTTTGTGGAGAGAAGTAGGTCAGGAGTAAGAAGCAGGTTGCGATTTCCTGGTCAGTGGTTACTGAGGGAGGAGAGCAGGAGCCGCCTCCCTGGGCTGCCTCTGCACCACAAGAAGAGCTCAGTGGTCATAATGAAACAGCTGCTGCCACAAATGGGGGCAGATGCTCCTGACTGAGTGAGAAGGGCACCCACAGATGGTTGGAGAGGCTCCCAGTGACCCACGGGGCACAAAACACACCTGACTCAACAAAGAGCGCCAGAGGATGTGAGAGCCTGGATGAGAGATGCAGGAATTCAAAATGCAGTTTATTCCATCCAAGGTGTCACAGCAGTCCAGGGTGGTGGGTGACAGAGCTGTGCCTACAGCTGTCAGCTCCAGCTGCAGGCAGGCCTGAAGACTCTTTGGTTTTGGTTACATTGCATTATATACTTTTCTTTGCTGAGCATCTTAATACAGAAGAATCAATCTATACCTTAACTATTATCTATAGCCTATCATAACTACAGTAATTACCATATTCATGTCACTATTCTCCAATCACAAAAAGTTAGTATGTTACAGTTTAAGATAAAAGTTGTTTTTCATTTTTCTTGTAGTGGAAAATTCTGAGACCTTTTTTCTACTTGCAACATTGGTAGTCTTGTTTGCCTGTGCTCTCTTTCTGTTTGGTAAAAACATCTGTTTGTGGTGGGTTTATCCTTTGCTCTAAGCCATAAAAATCCCTTCTAACTAACACACCCTTTGCCTTCTTAATTATCCACTAAGACTCAGCAATTCTTTTCTTCTATATCAAAACTTGCTTTAATTTCTATTCCTTCTTCAGATTCTACATTCAAAAAAATCTTTCTGCCAAGCATGCATATCTGTTAAACTTTCTTGTCAAACTTTCATCCATCCCAACAAGAGGAGACATCAGAGAATTGTAGAATCACAGAATTGTGGAATGTTTTGGGTTGGAAGAGAACTCAAAGACCATCTCATTCCATCCCCTGCCACCTTCTGTTATCCCAGGTGGTCCAAAGCCCTGCCCAACCTGGCCTGACTGATTTAGACCCAACAACTCGCCTGGCCCACCCTGGGGAGGAAACCCAGGGTCCACCTGCACCAGGTGGATCTGATTTAAAGTGGTTTATGTGCAGTCAAAATGAAATACTAGAATGCTTGCATGGGTTTGTCCTGATTTAAATGTAAAAGGAAATGCAGGCTTAAAAACTCCTGCAGCAGCAGAAACCAAAGCAGAGGTCTGAGAGCCTGACTCAGCTCTGGATGAAAGAGGAGCAATGTCAAAAAAAGCAATATTGCTGTAATTTGATAAAATAGTAGATAGTTATAGGATCATGGAACATCCTGAGGGACACACAAGGATCACCCAGTCCAGCTCCTGAGCAGTGAGCTGTGCCAGGCTGTGCTCCTTGTGCAGCTCAGGGAGGGAAAGGGCAATTCCTCCTTTCCTAAGGCAGGACACCTCAGCCCAGCAGCAAACCAAGCTCTGCAGGTCCAGCTCCTGGTTCCTGGATGTGAGGGATCCTCATCCACCCCTTTAATTCCATCCAGCGCCTGTGAATCACCTGGCTGGGGAGCAGTGAGGTGAAGCCATCTGGCATCTCCCTGCATTCCTGCTCAGCCAAACGTTCAGCTGCGGGAGGAGAGGGTTATTATAGGGGAGAAAGCTTGCCTGGAGGGGGACAGGACAGACCTTTCCCATCCCAAATTCTCGCTGCAGCCCTGGAATGTGACGTCTCCCATCTCTTTTCCCACCATCCCTAGAGACCATCTCAGAGGTCTAAAAAGCCTCATTCCATTGCCACCACTGGCTGCAGAACCTCCCTTCACTGCTTTCAGCCTCTTCTTTGTGTCTTTTCATCTATTTAGGCTGCAAGTTCTCTTCTGCTCCCTCTTACTCATCTCACTGCACAGGAAAATACTCGACCTGTACAAAATCTCTCAGTGCTACTGCAGCACAAACCCCTTCTCTGTGTCTATTGTCAGTCTGAACCACCATGAAAAAACATTTTTAATATAAAATATTATTTTTATTCAGCACATAAGTTATTGAATAAATACAGATTAAATTTATCAATATTTTTATACTCTAAGCACACAGAGAATCATAAATACAGCCATAAATAGAAGACATAAATAGAAAAATAGATATCTGTTGGTTCTTTACCATTTTAGCACTCAACAAGTGGAATCAATTGCCTCCCAAAATGTTTTGCAATAAATCGATTGCAGCAGTGACATAAACCCAGACTGTGGTGACAACCAGGCCTGGTGGCACCAATGTCTGACTGACACCAGTGAGCAGGGATGGCCAGAGAAGGGAAATGGAATAGGGATGAAGAAGGGAGGGAGGAAGGTGCAGGATGAGGAATTTTTTGTGGCAGTGCTAGTGGACAGGTATTCAATTAGAGCAATTTACTGCCAAGGACAATTTCAGAAACTCCAATTAGTTTGATTCACCAAAATGATATAAACCACAATGAAAAATAAGTTTAAAAAAAAATCACTGCTTTCCCCTCTCACTGCCTAGGGCCACAAAAGAAACTCTTCCTCCCTTCCACCACCAGCTACCAACGATCCCCATCCTGAAACCCATAAATGAACAATATTTCATTATGAAACCCATAAATGAACAGCAAGAATCATGACTTTCAGGAGACAATTTGAAAGGGGAATGACGAGTTAAATTCCTGGAATGTGAGGCGGGCAGCTGTGGGATTCCACCAGAGGGATTTTTATGGGATTTACTCCCTCTTCCCCACACTGCCTGTCCTGATGGCTGATGCTAGGACTGGTGCTGGATGACGGGGGTGACACAGGTGCAGCCCACGGTGATGATTCTCTTCTCCAGGCGGTAGGAGGGGACGCAGCCGCGCTGCTCCCGCCGCAGCACCAGGATCTGCTGCTGGATGGGCACCGAGTTGAGGCCGTGGTCCTCCTGCCCCTGGGGGGTCACACAGCCCGACAGGCGGCACTGGGCATCGGCAATCACCCGCGGGAAGCGGTCGGGATCCTCGTCCAGCCTGGGAACATGGACACAAAACTGACTTAAGCACTTGTGTTACACTGCTATATTTTTCTGGAAAAGTCTCCTCGCTGGGATTTTTTCTCCTGGGAAGCTGAGAAGCCTCAGAGAAAAAGGAAAACAATATTGTCCTGGATTGTCAAGCAAATTGTATTCTATTTACCATCTGTACTGTGACCGTGTTCACAGGGGTCCGAGGATGAGGGAAGAGATGAGGATCTGACTCCATGTTTCAGAAGGCTGATTTATTATTTTATGATATATATTATATTAAAACTATACTAAAAGAATAGAAGAAAGGATTTCATCAGAAGGCTAGCTAAGAATAGAAAAAGAAGGAATGATAACAAAGGCTTGTGTCTCAGACAGAGAGTCCGAGCCAGCTGGGCCATGATTGGCCATTAATTAGAAACAACCAACACGGGCCAATCACAGATCCACCTGTTGCATTCCACAGCAGCAAATAATCATTGTTTACATTTTGTTCTTGAAGCCTCTCAGCTTCTCAAGAGGAAAAACCCTAAAGAAAGAATTTTTGATAAAAGATGTCTGTGACACTGTATGGCAGCTGTCTTCTGTTAAGTGGGCAGTTTTCCTTATCTCTTCCATAACTGTGGAGACATCTGATAACAGGCTATTGAATGTCACTGCATGACTGATAAGAGCTACAGTATCCCATTGTGAAATGTTCCGCCCAGAGGGAGGAGCTACCTGGATATAATCTGGAGATTCTGGAACACCAGCAGTGCTTTCCTCTCTTGGATTTCACAGAGGAACACCTGCTCTTTTCCCCTGGATTTTCAGAGGAAGATTACACCCCTTTTCTACAGTATCCCTGTTCCAGCAGAACCACATCTGACACTGCAGGAGGGCTGCAGCCACATTTCCAATTGGACTGCTACCAACACCCTGACCCACAGAGTGTCAGGTTGTGTTCTAACTCTGTCAGTGTTGCTCTAGTGTACTGCATTGTTTATCTTTTTTTTTTTCCCTATTAAAGAATTGTTATTCCCTGCTCCCATATTTTTTGCCTAAGAGCCCCTTAATTTAAAATTTATGGCAATTTGGAAAAGAAGGGGGGAAGGGTTTACATTTTCCATTTCAGGGGAGGTTCCTGCCCTTCTTAGCAAATACCTGTCTTTTGAAACCAAGACAAATATTATCTCATTTGCTTCTCCTATGTTTTGCTGCTTTGGAATGTGGCTGGGGATTGTTTATCCAACATGTGAATTGTTTTGACTTAATAGCCAATCATGGTTCAGCTGTGTCGAGGCTCTTGAGAGTCTCAAGTTTTTCATTAGCATCTTGTTAAGCCTTCTGTAAGTATCCTTTGTCTATTCTTTAGTATTAATATAATATAATATAGTATAATATAATATAATATATAATACCATAAAATAATAAATTAGCCTTCTAAAAACATAAAGTCAAATTCATCGTTCCTCCCCACAACGGGGAACTCCAATAATACCACACACCTTGATGTTGTGGTTTGGTAGGATCTTCAAGTTTATATCTCTATCATACTATTTAACCTGTGCTTTCTCACTGTGAGGCACAAAGGATTTCCTTATCCTCAGTGGTTTTACAATGATTTCCCAGAAATGGATTCAGCACTGGTAGGGTAATATTGCTGTACCATTCTTTAGGAGCTGATGAATGGAGTGGGGCTGGGTTAAATAATACAGAACTCACAACTGGCCTATTCATTTTTGTTTGGGTTTAATTTCAGTATTTGGATGTTTCTTTCTATTAGGAAAATGTGAAATGTCAATGTACTCACATCTTCTTTTCCTAGAGGCATAATTAATTTCATTATTATTTCAACCCCATGCAACACTACAAGCTTGGGGCAGAGGAGTTAGAAAGGTACTCAGAGGAGCTGGGGAAGGGTCTGGAGCACAAAAAGTAGCTGAAGGAGCTGGGAAAGGCACTCAGCCTGGAGAAAAGGAGGCTCAGGGGGGACCTTGTGGCTCTGCACAACTCCTGACAGGAGGGGACAGCCAGGGGAGTCGGGCTCTGCTCCCAGGGAACAAGAGGAAACAGCCTCAAGTTGCTCCAGGGGAGGTTTAGATTGGATATTAAGAAAAATTTCTTCCCTGAAAGGGTTGTTAAGGCCTGGCACAACTGCCCAGGTGGAATCACCATCCCTGGAGGGCTTTAAAAGCCATGTGCATGTGACACCTGGGGACACGGGTCAGTGGTGGCCTTGGCAGTGCTGGGGGAATGGTTGGACTCAAAGACCTCAGAGGGCTTTTTCAGCCTCAATGATTCTGTGATTGATAAAGACTGAAAAGATGATTAGGAACCATTCCAATGACAGCCCCTTGCACTGCAAACAGTTTTTCTTGAAGAAATCTCAGCCAACGTGAGAACCATATTCATGGGACTCTGGGCATACACTGAGAATGAACCACAGTCACCACAAAACACCATTTGTGGTGTGGCACTGCCCTCACAGTTTAGAGAACACCAGAACAGTTACCTGTAATCCCAAGGAGCGAGAGACCGGTTCCTGACATCGTGGATCATCCCAAAGGCTTGGTCTGAGTTGCTGATCCGGATGTCAACGTTCACTGTTGTGGGGAATTTGGGATCCTTTTGGTTCAGGCAACCTTCCCTCAGCCTGGCAGAGGCACCAGCCTTTCTGTGGGGTGAGCTCCTCACAGTGAGGGCTAAAAGCAGCACCAAAACCAGTGATCTGAACTGGGAGAGAGAAAGGTGTTGTTAATCCTGCCCAGTCAGGAATGAGAGAGCACAAAGAGCCAGGTCTTGGTTAGACTGGACCATCTTCATACTTATGTTTGTGTGAAATGGGACAAGATGAGCAAATAGCGAAATTATGTTAATGAAACTCATCATAACTGATGCTAAACTCTGATTTAAATTCTGATTCACTGTTGATTCTGCACCAAGAAGAGCATCTGTCCAACAAGCTATGAGGATCCTACTCTGTGGTCACACAGCACCATCTTTTCATCTAAAAACTGGCGTATGGACTCAGGTGACCCCTAAGCTAAAAACCTTGCCCAGGCACAGCTTTTTCAGGACAGTAAAAACTGGCCACCCACAGCCATCTGCTGGAAATAGCCCTTTTCCCAAGAAAATCTGTGATTCTTGGGCCATTTCCAGTAGACAGAGTTTTAGTAAATAATAGAATCATAGAATATCCTAAACTGAAAGGGAACCACAAGGATCATTAAGTCCAGTTCCTAAAAAGAAGACAAAATAAATGCAGGGCTTTTAAGAAAATCACAGGAGCTGACAGTGCTGCGAATGCTACCCAGGTTGAAATTCAAATTGCATCCACAGTGAAATTTCAGCAGTTTTGATGACATGTTGTCTGCAAAAAGGACTGTGCCAATCCCAATCAACAGTGCTGATGAGTGATAAATAAATAAATAAGTCCATCACACCCTTGTCGCTCAAACACCAAGCAGCTGCATCAGACACACCCAGCATCCCATTCAGCTCCCAGCAACTAAAAGGGTTTTCTGCACAAATCTGCATCCTGCTTTTCTCTCTTGCAGCAAATAAATCTTATCCTTTGATTTAGATATAAGTACTTACCCCAGCAGAGCTGCTGAAAGCCATGGTAACCTCCCTGCTGCTCTGGGTGGATGGTAGGGTGACAGGACAAGAGAATCCTCCTTCTCTGAGACCCTTTCAACCCTGCTTGTGTCTGAAAGGCAGTTGTTCTCTCCATTTTATAGCAAAGCTGAGGCACTGCCACCCTTTCCATTGCAGCACAGCTGGCTTACCTGACCCGAGTTTAGGAGCTGATATTGCAATTTTTAGCCCACTTCCTCCCATCTACCTCCAAAAAAGGGAAGGGCAAATACTACTACCAGCATCCCAAATCAGCCAATAGCATTTATTTAGACAGATCAAGAGATAAGGAAAGAAAAAAAAATTTTTTGGCAGGTGTTTTTTTTTTTTTTTTTCACTCCTTTCCACCCCCTTCATTCTAATAATATAATTCTTTCACCACAAACTCATGTGGATGCACTTCCACGTGCCTCAAACAAGCCCAACAGCAGAGATCAGTGAGCTGCAAAGTCAGGCACCCAGCAGGGGTCTCAAAATGAGAGCAGGACATGAAACTTCACCATTTAACCTCCCTTCAACTGCACAATCCACACCCACCCCGTGTTAGGGATCCCTGTGTGCTGCAGGGACTGGGCAGGGGAAGAATCAGTGCCATGGGGAATTCCTGCTGGGAGGATGGGCTGGGATGCCTTCCCTGCTGTGGTGACACTTTGTGGAGAATTCTGAACACTCATACACGCCCTGTGAGGGCCCTGACCACCTTTTCTAGCCTTGACCACCACCAGGAGCCCCATTCTGGCTCAGCTGTGACTCCCAGTCCCTGCCTGAGCTGTGCTGTTGGAATATTGGTCTTCCATCATTTCTCTGGCCCTGTAAACTGGGTGCAGCTTGGAGCAGCATTTCTGCGGGTTTGGCTCCTTGGACTTACATGGTGGGGAATGGAGCTGGAGCACAAGGAGGGGCCCAGATTTATGGAATAATCTGGAGCTAGTCCACCTTGATATCTTTAGTGTCAGAACCCAGGACATTCCTCTGGCTGCCCTGGAGGACTTGAGGCCCGGCAGGAGGCTCAGAGACCTTGGCATGGAGTGAAAAAACACCTCTGCCTTTGATTTTAGTCCATGGAAAAAATTACCAACTTTGTGTGAAGATTTACGAGCCACAAGAGTTTGAACAGAATGTTAGTGGATTAATCATAAAGGGGTTTTTAGAATGGGGGTTCAGGAGGCAAGATAGACTGGACATGCCCAGATTCCTCTTTCTCCTTCTTCTTAGCCTCCATCTTCTGGGTGATGCTGACATGTTTAGATTGGTTTAGAGTAGAAATTCACTGCCTAACATAGGTGATAGGTACTGGGAAATTATTGTAAATATTGTACAGCTAGTTTTTAGTATAAAAAGATAACACCGCCACGAGGGCAGCCAGTGTGCCACGAACCATCCTGCCAGACAGACCTCAGCAGGCCAGAGAAAGAACGTTAGAGATAAGAAACAGTAAACAACCTTGAGAATGAGAAAAGAAGAATCCTGACTCCTTCTTCAGCTGCTGGGCTGGGAAAAGAGACTCTCTAACACATCTTGGGGTCATCATGACCACAGAGACCCCCGAGGCTTTAGCACTCCCACACACAGAGTGAGTTACTGATCACCTTTATCCTTTCCTTTGCACACTTTGCTCCTGCTCCTGTGCATCCCACAAGTCTTGCACAATCCCAAAACACTCTAATAAGTCCCATGACCCTGTAGCCAGCAGGGTGGTGTGAGGAAAGCATCTCCTGACTTGTCTGGTGGGACTCATGTGGGATATGGTGGGACTTGGATTGGCCATCATCCTTGAACAGCCCTGAAAGAGCTGGGTCAGAAGTTTCATTTGAATCCCTCCACCTGGTCCTGTTCCTTTGTATTCATGGAAGATTTAATCCCTCTCAATCACACAATCCCCAATTAATAATTTATAGGAGAGGCAGGCCTGGAAATGGAAGTGGAAACAGAATTCTGCAGCCTGTGAGCCAGAAAGGAGCACCCACCAACTGGAAAGTTGGTGCATGTGGTGTTTCCCTGGAGCATCAACAGGTATCTTTGGGAGTAAAAGCTATTGTTATGGCAGGAAAAAAAAAAAAAAAACAAAAAAAAACCACATAACAACTTGATGAAGCTTATTTGTGGAGAAAAGCCCTGAGAGAAACCTTTCCCAAAGCTATGTAGCCAAGCTGGAAGGAAAGGACTAAAGTGTAGGACTCTCCGCACAAATTCATCTTCAGTCATCCAGGAAATCAACAGATTCATGACATTTTCAGTCCTACCCAAAAAAAACCAAAAATCAGAAACCTCTTACAAATTCACAGAACTTTCCAAGAAGGGATTGATGGTCCCTGCTGTCACGTCCCTTGAATCACAGCAGCAGAAATCTCCAGTGACTGATGCTTTACATCACTGCAGGATGTTGTCATGACTTTGTGGTCTGGTTTAACTGACAGCTCAGAGCCCAGCCACTCTCCTCCTGTACGTTTATCACATTTCAGGTTACCCAATCCACCTGAGGCAACACCAGTGCTGTGACACATCCTGTTCCTATTCTGACTGTCCCAAATATTCACCAGCGCATCTACTGAGATGCGACATGGAGCGTGGAGGAGCAAGAGAGGGTAGAATTACCAGAAATCCACTTTTTTTAGCCCAGAAGATGACCTCCTTTTTTTCCCCCTGAGCGTTCACCGTGAAAGGAAAGGGCACTGCCATGAAAATGGGTTGGATTGTGCAGGAATGAGGTTGAGTGGAAACGGTTACGGGTGACGAAGCGATGACGTTGTCACACCAAACACCAGGTTGTGAACCCCCACCACCACTTTCCACTCACTTCTTGTGTCTTCAGCAGCTTCTAACTTCAGCAGGGATTCCCTCTTTGACCCACAATTTCCTACAACTGAACTTGTCTTGACAAGTTGAAGTTCACTAAAAAAATTTCATCAAAAAGAGGCCACCCAACATGAATCATCACAAGGAAGGAAAAATACTTTTATTCCTAGAATCCCAGAATGACTCTGGTGGGAAGGGACATTAAAGATCACGCAGTTCCAATCCCCTGACATGGGCAGGGACACCTTCCACTATCCCAGGCTGCTCTAAACCCTGTCCTTGGACACTTCCGGGGATGGGACAGCCACAGCTTCTCTGGGCACTCTGTGCCAGGGCCTCCCCACCCTCACAGGAAAGATTATTTTCCATATATATAGGAATATAAAGTTATCTCAAAAAGCTTTTCCCTCTCACACATCCAGGGCTTGGAGCAGGGATGGGGACTTGGAGATAAAAGAATATTTTAAATCATCTTACAAGAACTCTTCTACTCTTGAGTTCCTATAAAGAAACAGCACTGCAGGATATGTTAAACACTTAGGTTCAGGTTTTCATGGATGATTAAATCACAGAATAATATGGGTTGGAAAGAACCTTACAGACCATCCAGTCCCACCCCCTGCCATGGGCAGGGACACTTTCCACAAGCCCAGGTGCTCAGAGGAGCTTCCACAACCTGCAGCAGCTAAAGGCTGAAATCACAGCCTCCAAAATCTCCAGATGACAAATAAAAATGTCATCTCCAAAATCTCCAGGGTCAAATAAAAATTTCAGCTGCAGCACAGGACACAACTTGTACTTCCAGCACATTGCTCCTGCCTCTCCAGCCACCTTTGGCAGCTTTTCCCTTGTCAACAAAGACCTCTGTTCCAATTGCAAAGGATGTACTGAAGTGGCCACCATCACATGGGGGATGGGAGTCACCCACAGCCTACAGCCAGCCCTGGGCTACAGGATGCAGAAATAACCAGCTTTCTCTACCCTGGAGCTCCTCCTGGTGTCCTCTCATGGGAAATTCAGTATTAGCGGTTCCCCAGCTGTAAGGACAGGGAAAACACAAAATCATGAAATTATGGAATGGGCAGGGACACCTTCCACTAGCCCAGGTTGCACCAAGGCAAATCCAACTTGGCCTTGGACACTTCCAGGGATTCAGGGGCCTCCCCACCCTCAATGGAAAAAAAATCTATCCCATTGATCCCTACCCTCTGGCAGTGGGAAGCCATTCCCTGTGTCCTGTCCCTCCATCCCTTGTCCCAATCCCCTCTCCAGCTGTCTTGGAGGCCCTTTAGACCCTGGAAGGGGCTCTTCAGTCTCTCCAGGCTGAACAATCCCAGCTCTCCCATCCCATCTCCAGAGAAGAGGATCTGTGTTTAACTTTCACCAGTTTTTGCTGTTTTGAACCAGACCTTGCCTGAACATCCAAGGTTGATCTGTACAGCACAATATACCCACCCAGAGATCCTTAGGCTGCAAACATGCAAAATCCCCTCCAACCCTGCTGTCATGGCTGTGTTGGATGAGAGGAGCTCCAAAATTTGGCATTTAGAGCTCACCCTGCAGCTGAAGTCCCTCCACAGCAGCACAAATCCCACCTGTGTAAGGGCAGCTGTGTCCCCACAAGTGGGAATCCTACATCCCCCCAAAGAGCCAGTCATGGGGTGAACAATAGAGACAGTTTTATAACTCAAATAAAGATTTATGGCACCCAGAAAGAAGGGAGCTGTGCAAGTGTCTGGAGACAGGCAGTGACAACAGCAAACCTGTTCAGGGGTTTCTCCAAAGCTCAAACTCACAAAGGCAAAAGAAACTAAAGAAAAACGCAAACCTTCAGCAGCTCTGGACTACAAGCAGTCAGAACTGATCGGATTGCGTGTTCAGCTTTTCTTGGAAGTTCGCCGTGCCCAGGACATGACCCCAGGCTAAAGGCAGGAGCAGGAGGAGATGGAATCCATCTGCGCCAGGGACACATTCCCTGGGCAGCTCTGAAACCTTCCAGGTTCCTTCCCTGGGGGCAAAACCCCCATCAGGGGTGTGAAATCTGGAAATTCGAACTGAGCCATGGGCAGTGGAACAGATCAGACTACATCTGGCCCTCTATTACCAGGAATCATCCTCCACAAGATGGGTGGAAGGGCAGAACCAACAGGACAGGCTTTAGGCACCTTTCCCTGTGAGACAAGCAGAGCTAGGCTATATAATAGGGGCAAAATGGAAAAAAAAGGGGGAAATAAAAGCTTCACTAACAGTGGAGTTCTCATATTGCTTCTCATCACCACTACTGCATGCTGGATTCCTTAATCCAGATTTTTTATTTAAAAGCTGGAAGTCTTAATACCAAAGCTAAAAACAATACATTAAAAACACTGACAATTTGCTCCTAGGTTTTTCCTTTTGTCCCCTTGCATAAACCTCTTCCCAAATACTCCACTCTGAAGACAGCAAGAACTTCCAGAGCTCCTGGCCAGAAATGCACAGCAAGGAAGTGCACAGACTTGAGCTTCCCAAAATCCAGCTCAGCCACATGAAGCATTCAAACACAAAGAGTCTCCAGGCTGAGAGTCCACGAAAAACTTGGGCTCCTGCACCCAGAGGCTCAGATTAAGAAGATAATGTCATCAGACACCATGATCTGGTTGTCATCCTGCATGTGGGCCAGGGCCAGCTTCACCTCGGCGGCCGAGAAGGGCTCGGGGTTGTCGCGGTTGATGGATTCCATCACGCTCTTCAGGCCCACAGACTGGGCATGGGAGGCTTTGAACACCTCCAGGAGAGCAGCCTTGAACACCTTCAACCTGGTCAGAAGAGAAGGAATCACCCGTGGAGATTGGAGAATAGGCACAAATCCTTCCACAAATCCTTCCACTTGTTCCCAGCCCAGGATGCCTTAGCCCTTCCCCATTCCAGCAGCAGCATTCAGTAGGAAAGGCAAAAGCTGGAGCTGGGAGCGTCACAGATCCATCTCCAGCATGGGACAACAGCCTGGAGCCACTGGGGGAGGTGGACACACAGGGACAGCCTCCACTCACCTTGGCTCAGACAATTCCACCTTCTTCCCTTCACCATCTCCTGAGGATTCAGGTGTTTTCGGAGGGTGTGCCTGAACTGGAGCAGAAGGAAGAGTTACCTTCACCCTGAGCCTGGTGACCAAGTACACAGAGAGCAAAAGTACTGAGCTCAGGATGGGGGGGTGATGCCAAACTGCCTCCCAATACTGTTATTTATGTTGTGGTTTGGAGGTGGATGGAAAAAAATTAATCAACAATAGAATGACAAAATGGTTTGGGTGGGAAGGGACTTTAAAGATCATCCAGGCCCAACTCCTGTCATGGAGGGCAGGGACACCTCCCACTATCCAAGGTTGCTCCAAGGCCCATCCAACCTGGCCTTGGACTCTTCCATGGATTCAGGGGCAGCCACAGCTTCTTTGGGAACTTGTGCCAGGGCCTCACCACCCTCACAGCCAAGAATTCCTTCCTAAAATCCCATCTAACCCTGTCCCATATGGATCTGTGGCTCTGAATGGCACTGTACCACACCAGGGACCACAGGTGACAGCAACATTGCTGCTCCCCAGGCTGTGCAGACCCAACAGCACCCTCAGGAGGAGCCAGGTGTCACCAAACCCAGGGACTCACCCTGTGGCATCTCCTCCTCAGCATCACTGAAGTCGTATGGGTCGTAGGAGCCATCGTCACCTTCCGTGCGCGCCTTCTTCCTTCTGGGAGGGAAAAGAGAGCTCAGCCAAGGGTTTGGGTTGGAAGGGACCTTAAGGATCATCCTGTTCCACCTTCTGCCATAGGCAGGAACACTTTTCTCTATCCTATGTTGCTCTAACTCCTGTTCAGCCTGGCCATGGACACTGCCAGGGATCCAGGGGCAGCCACAGCTTCTCTGGGAACCCTGTGCCAGTGCTATCCAGCCAGATCTTTATCCATTAAATTATGATGTCCCTCTACTACAAATGGGGTGGGACAAATCACCTGGGTGAGCAAAACATGGAGTATTTCCCCATGGCAACCTCAGAAGAGGCTGGTGCCCTTTGCACCATGTCCCTCCTACTCCCTTGCTGTGGCTCCTACCTCCTTGTCCTGCGCTCCTCCTTGTCCTGCGACTCCTGATCTTCCTCCTTCTCAGTCTCTGAGTCATCCTCCGCCGGCTTCCTGCGCTTTTTCTCCTTCTCCAGCACCTGTGTGGCAAAGGCAGGATGGACTGAGACATCACTTTCACTCAAGCTGCTTTTAGGAACCAACCCCAAGTACCCAAAATCCCAAAGTGATGGCCTGATCCCACACTGTGTCCAGGGAAGCTCACACCAGCAGCCCAGGGTGCTCAACTTGCACCAAGCCCAACCTTTTCCAATCTCAGGATCCCCTGGGAAGAGAGGGACACTTTTCCCCTCACCTTTTTGAAGTAGGCAAACTGCACCAGCTCCAAAGCTGCCTCAGCATCCTGCATATCCACAGTCTTGTTCATCCTGGCCTTGGCGTGGGCTGTGGAGAGGCGGATCAGGGTCTCCAGGGTCCGGGCTGTAATGGGGGAGGTCTGAGGGGACAGAGAGAGGTGTTTGTGTGACCCTCACAAGGCCAAGGTGGAAAACACCCATAAGAAGAGAGGCCTGTGCCTCAGTTTCCCTCCTCCTGGCCCAAGAAGGAGCTGCTCTCAGGGCTCACCCTGGCCACATCTGAGTTCATCTGGCTCTGGCTGCGCAGGCGGGAATACTCCTCAGCAATGTAGCTCGCCGCCTCCTCGGTCAGCACGGGCTTGATCATCTTTGCTACATGGATGTACTTCCTCATGAACTCCATGCTGACAACCTTCTCCCTGCAGGAATGCATGTACATCCGTATTATCCACAGTGGGGATGGGCTTCCCATCCATTTATACCCCTCCAGGGGCATCTAGGTGTGTAGGGAATTCAGCTCCAGATGTTCCCCACCTGCCTGGCACAAGAGATCAAGCAAGGCTCCCTTACCATCTGTGAGAGTCTGTCACTCATCTACAACAGCCGTGACAGACAGAGATGTAAGAAGCCTCTCCATCAAGGACTGAGACATGAAACCCCCATGTGAAAAGGCCCTTCTGCTCCTTCCAAGAACTGGGACTGAAACCCCCAACCTGGGGGAGGTGTGTGGGGGGAGGCAAGCTGACCAAACTGAGATGTTTGCCTCTATGTTTGGTAGCTATATCTCCCTCTTTCTCTCTCTCTCTCTCTTCTCTCTCTTTCTCTATCTTTTTCTCCCCCTTAATCCCTCTATTGCATTTTGCTGTGGTCACTCAATAAAGGTGCAGTTGTTTTGATCATCACTGCAAACCCTCCTTGTACCGTGTGGGTTCTTTTTGCATGCTGAGATCAATCCATGAACCATCACAAAACCCGTTCGTAAGGACGGATTGTGACAGCATCCTACCCATGGATCAGCTGGAGCATTGCTGGCTGGCACTGTCTGGATACTCAGGCCAAACCCATGAGCCCACAGTGCTGGACACCCCCAGGGAGCTCCAGGGTATGAAGGACTCACTTGCGGCGGTTGGGCCCGTGCAGGAGGTCATCGTGTTTCTCATAGACCTGCAGCTCCTGTTCCTCCTCCTGCATGAAGTCAGGGTCATCTGTAGCCAGCATCTCCACAGCACTGCCCAGGGGCATGGCTGGAAAGGGGAATGTACAGAGAACAGGATTTTACCCTCTGAAGCAAGAGCTGCCACCAAGGGGCTCACCCTCGGCTGAGGAGGGATGGGACTCACCATCCCCGTCCTGCTCGTTGGGGTTGCGGTAGCGGTGCATCCGCAGGACGTGGTCCGAGATCTCCTTGTCCTGCTCAGGGTCCATCTGGTCCAGCACAATGAAGAGCAGGTCAAAACGGGAGAGCAGGGAGTCCTGCAGGCCAATGTTCTCCATGGGGGTCTTGTACTGGTCATACTGGGGAAGGACAGCATGAAGGGTTACAGGAGAACCTCACGGTGAACCCTGGCTGCCAGGGAGGCTGGGAGGACCTCCTTGGGCCAGGCCTAAAAGGATGGATGGATGGATGGATGGATGGATGGATGGATGGATGGATGGATGGATACCACAACAAACCCAGCCTGCTGCAGCAGTACAACCACTTCTGCCCATCCTGCAAGGCTCTTATTTCCAAGGGAAACAAGTATTTTTTGTGATCCCTGATCAGACACCAAGATTGAGGCTCATTACCAGCATGAGGGTCCACTGGGCTGCCCAAACACCCAAAACATGGTGAGAAACCCCAGGAGCTTCTCTCTCCTCCAGCAAAGCCATGACCACAACAGACACCAAACCAACAAGGTCTTTGCTGTGCCATGCATCCAAGTCACTTGTCTGGGGGTGTAGGAATGTGCTCCCTGTTGACAGAGTGACAAAACTATCCTTTGTCCCCTCAGAAAGGAAAGAAGCCCAGAAGTTTCTCTCCTCGATTAGGTAAAAAAAGACATTTCATAGGACCTTAGGAATTTCACCTCAAACTGAAGGAGAGCTAAGTGGACAGAAGCCAAATAGTCTCACCTGGGCAATTAACTAAAAAAAGGAGTGAACAAAGAAACTAATCGCTTTTGTAAGGTGTTTTACCAGGAACAAAGACCTCCAGCACCTGGCTCGGTTTTTCTCTGTTTGTTATTTTGCTTTTTAATAAATCTTTTTTTTTCCAATACTGCAACAGTATTGGAAATACTGTTTTTTTCCAATACTGCAACAGAAGCCATCCGGCTGATTTTTATGCCTCCAAGGGTAGCTGAGCTATCTTGGGTGTGTTATGGACCTCTCCAAGAGCTTATGAGACCTGGCTCAAGGAGGCGATTATAACATGGGGAATCTTTTGGAATTGACCAGCTGCCTCCTCCCTTCTCCAGGGAAGGGCACCAGCAGCACTCACCCGGCCGTAGACGGGGTTGGCAGCAGCCAGGACGCTGCAGCGGGAGTTGAGGCGGGCCTGGATGCCAGCCTTGGCGATGGTGACCCGTCCCTGCTCCATCACCTCGTGGATGGCCGTGCGGTCGATGTCGGACATCTTGTCGAACTCGTCAATGCACACCACGCCCCGGTCAGCCAACACCATGGCTCCTGCTTCCAGCCGCCGCTCCCCTGGGATGGGAGGGGGGAAAACAGGGTCAGACAGCCCCCACTGGCCCCACACATCTCCTGCCCTGCCATACCCATCACCCCTGGGATGAGGGTGAACCTCAAGGAGCAGCAGAATCCTTCGTGGTTGCTCTGTGACCCAACTCTACAGCAGAGAATGCTTAGGGTAAGGATCAGGGTTAGGAATGTGTTCCCATGAGGAAGGCTGCTGCTAGCCTGTGGGGTACCACAGGTTTTTCGTTGGTTTTCGTTGGTTTTTCTGGGTCTGGACTGAAGGCACTTGAGACACTAATTTGTATTCAAGTATTTAGTATTTCTTATCAGTAAAACAGTCTCACTACTGTGAGTTCGGCAGCTTTTCATTAGAAGGCACAAAATGGCCAACAATCTCTTGTTCCAAGGTCTTTTAAGACTAAACTATCCAATTAAGAACTGATACCTAGATTATTTTCCCTTTTAACCCAATAACTGATCCCACAGAGCCTGCAATGAGGACTTTTCTGCCCAATTACAAAATGCCACCCAAGCCCATGAAGAAGAAGGAAGAAGCAGCATGAAGAAGAAACCCAGGAGGACACCCTGTGCCCTCCATCTTGCTTCCATCCACAACATACTAAAAATCCCAAAACCTAGATTTCTCACCAAGTGATACACCTACACTACTCTCTATAATCTATTTCACACTTTTGCAGATTCTGGTCTATCTTGAAGTCTAGGAAACTTTCTCCATGAATGAGGGTGAAAGTCAGTGCTCCCCTTGGGGTCAGGGCACCTCAGAGCAGACAGAGAAATATTTCCCATGCCCTGGATTTCCACACTAGCCCTCAGATGTGGCACCAAGTGGAAGAAGAGTAAAGAAAACCACCACCTAAGAGAGGTGGAAAAAATATCCCAAAACACAGGATCCCATGATCGTGAATGATTACCAACATAAAGCTTCTGGTGGAGCACGTCCTGCAAATGTCACTGCAGAGCCAACACCATAAAATCACTAAGGCTGGAAATGACCTCCCAGATCATTGAGATGAGCAGCCTTGGATGTCACAGAGCCCCTCCCAGGAGCTGACAGCCACCACCCCAGAGCTCCTCACCTGTCTCCTGGTCCGTGGTGACAGCAGCAGTGAGGCCGACGCCGGAGGAGCCGCGGCCAGTGGTGGGGATGGCCCGGGGTGCTGTGCTCAGCACGTACCTCAGCAGCTGGGACTTGGCCACAGAAGGGTCTCCTGGGATGGAGAATGGCAGGTTTAGGAATAACTCATCCCCTGGATACAACTGCATCATCTCCCTGTGTCTGGTTTGGGGGTGTTCAGAGCGGGGGGAAGTGGAGGGGAGAGGGAATAGAAGGGTTTTGTTCAGACTTCATAAAACAAGGTAAGCAGATGATCTTCCCACTAGCATCAATAAACCCATGGGAGGAAATAGGGAAGATGGAGATAAGAGACTTGAGGTGATAGGGATGGGACAAGAAGCAATGGGGACAATTCAGAAAATAGGAAACTCCAATGGGAGATCAGAAACAAAAAAAAAAGTCTCCTTGACTATGGGCAAACACTGGGATAATGGCTCACAGATGTCATGGAACGGTTTGGGTTGGAAAGGGCATTAAAGGTCCCCTAGAACTATGGGTTTGGGTTGGGTTGGAAAGGACATTAAAGGTCACTTCATTCCACCCTCTCCCATGGGCAGGGACACCTTCCACTATCCCAGGTAACTCCAAGCCCTGTCCAACCTGGCATTGGACACTTCCAGACATCCAGGAGCAGCCACAGCTTCTGAGGGCACCCTGTGCCAGGGCCTCACCACCCTCAGAGCCAAGAATTCCTTCCCAATATTCCATCTATCCCTGCACTCTGGCAGTGGGAAGCCATTGCCTCTTCTCCTGTCCTTGTTCCAAGTCCCTCCTCTCCAGCTCTCCCTTTAGGCCCTGGAAGGGGCTCCAAGGTGTCCCTGGAGATTTCTCCAGGCTGAACAACCCCAGCTCTTCCAGCCTGGCTCCAGAGCAGGGGAAGTCCATTCCTTGCAGTCCTGTCCAAGGTTTCCTCTGCACTCCTTCTAACAGGTCCATACCTTTCTTGTGCTGATGACTCCTCATCTGGACACCTCTCCATCCCTGGACATGTTCAAAACCAACTGGACATATCCCAAAACAACCTGACCTACCAGTGACACTGGCTCAGCCCTGCACACATCCCTGGACCAGGAACCTCCAGATGTCCTTCTAATCTCAGCCACTCCACAAAACTAAATCCAGAACCTTCCCTCACCCCCACCAAGACCAGCCAAGGGTGCCTCTCTGCCCTGCCCTCCCAGACCTATCAGCAAGATGTTGATGTCTCCTCGGATGCGGCTCCCGTTGTCCAGGATCTTCTCCACCCCTCCCAGCAGCATGCAGAGGATGGCCTTCTTGATGTACTCGTGCCCATGGATGCTGGGAGCCAGGGATCTGGCCAGCTGGTCAAAGATATCCTAGGCAGAAAAGGCAGAGCATGGCCTGTCACGTGGGCTGGAGCCAGCAAGAACAAGCAATACTTCAAAATACTTCATTTCAGCCCAAATTTCAGCTTATTTCTATCACAGAGCCACATGGATGAAAATTATTTGGAAAGGAGAAGATTGTTGGCCAGAGTTTTCTTTCACAGTGGGATTTATCTGAAGTCCAGGACCATCTTGTCACTGTCACCCAAACAAGCATTGGAAGCAGTGAGAGCAAGGCTTGCTACTCTCTGTGCTACAAAGGAAAGCTCTGAGCATGAGAGGCTGGGGCAGAACCCCATTACCTCAGTCAGGGGTGAGAAAAGAAGTGTTTCTCCTGCAGAGCAAATTCTCTGGAAACCTGCTGGTAGGGTCAAGACACAGCAGAGCTGCCAGCAGGAAGGATGCTCAGCAAGAAGTACAGAAGCAGCAAGAAAAACAACAAAACAAAATCATAGTCTAAGCAGAAAATTCAAATAAAATTAGTTAGATAGTCCAACAACCTGTTAAGAGACTTGAAGAGCTACTTGCAAGCCAACAAGAACCTCCTTAGCCCTCATGCCAAGCTGAACCTTCATGCCTGGACACAAGATTTAGATACCTTGGAGCGGCTCTTGCTGAATCTCTTGATCTTGGCGACGTCTGAAGCAGAGTAGAGAGGCCGGAGGTCTTTGCTCATCTGCTTCACGTGGCAGGCAATGAGGATGGTCCTGGAGAAGGGACACAGCTGTGGTCAGCTCTGCAAGCCCCACAGAGACACAGCAGAAGCTTCCACAGGGCCATCACTTGTTCTAGGAAACCCTGAAAGGGAGTGGGAAGCTTTGACAGCTGTAGCACCCTTGATCTGACTGCTGGACCATCAGTGGAGCATCTTTAAAGCATCCAAACCCTTCTGGGCACAGCTGGAAGTCACAGCTGCATATTGTGAGGGGAGACCTCACCACAATTTAGAGCTTCCTCACAAGGGGAAGTGGAGAAGTGGCACCAATTGGGTGCTCTGGTGACCAGTGACAGGACCCAAGGGAATGGCTGGAGCTAGGTCAGGGCAAGTTTGTTTTGGATATCAGGTTCTTCCACCAGAGGGTGGTCAGGCACTGACCAGGCTTCCCAAGGAATGGGCATGGCCCCAAGGCTGCCAGAGCTCCAGGAGAGTTTGGACAACACTCTCAGAGCTGCACAGGGTGGCATTGCTGGGATGTCCTGTGCAGGGCCAGGAATTGGACTCAGTGATCCTTGTAGGTCCTTTCCAATTCAGCATATCTCATAAACAGGATCAAGGTGCAAACCACTTCCAAGTGATTTAAGCCACTGTTTGACCCAACTCTCTGATGGCCACCTGCCAGATCTCACCTTCCAGAGACCCAGCCAAACAGGGTGAGAGGGCTGAAGCCCCAGGAAGACCCACCTGAAAGTGCCAGAAGTGTAGCCCCCTTTCTTCCCGGGCAGGCAGCGGTACGTCCCCACCACCTGGATGCGGTCCCCAGGCTTCACCTTGTCCACCAGGTCATCATCCAAAACCACATCCACCGAGCGTGGCAGCTGCCCTGCCGGGGCCTTCTCAGGCATCTCCTGGATGGTGATGGTCTGGTGGTCCTTGTAGACTGAGAGGCCAAACTCTGTCTCCAGTGGGTTGTTCTCTTCATCCTAAAGCAGGAGCCCAAATTAAAAGATGAGCACAATTTTTCAGGAGAGCAGGGAGGACACAGGGTGCATCACCCACCCTGCACAAGGCTGTTCAGCAGGACTGGAGGCTGGAGCTCAGCAGCTCCATACTGGAGCTGGCACATTCTCCCTAGAGGAAACTGCTGCTGGTTCACCTCACCTTTGTGGGGTAGATGGAGCTGGATGGGAAAGCATCCAGGGAGGTCATGTCTGTGTATCGGCGCTCAATTGTTTTCTTGGTAGCTGGGCAATAATGGACACTCCGGACGACTTTGGGACGCACCAGAGAGCCTGGGGTTGGAAAAGGGAGGAGTTAGGGGCTGGGATGTCCTACCCCTCTGCCCCCAAAAGGGTCTCCAACATTAAAATTATTTGGGTCACAACTCACTGTCAAACATGGGCAGGACTGGCTGATTTTAAAGACCATCCCAACACTCAAGACCTTCAGCCAAGCTCCCTGGCCCAGGTTTCCAGGGAAGGAACATTTGAATTGGAAGGAACATTCTAGATCATGTTTCACTCCCTGCCATGGTCAGGGACACCTTCCACTATCCCAGATTGCTTCAAGCCCCATCCAACTTGGCCTTGGACACTTCCAGGGATTCAGGGGCAGCCACAGCTTCTCTGGGAAACCTGTGCCAGGATGTCCCCACTCTCACAGTCAAGAATTCCTCCCCAGTATCCCATCTAATCCTACCCTCTGTCAGTGTAAAACCATTCCCACTTATCCTCTTGTCCTGTTCCTCCAGACCCTTGTCCCACGTCCCTCTCCACACCACAGCTCCTGGAGGGCTCCAGTTCCTTCACACCAAACCCCCAGCCCCTCCATGTTGCCCAGTCTCACACTTTGTCACAATGCCCTCCACACAGACGATGCAGCTGAGGAAACAGGCTGTCAGTGTCCGTGGGGACACGTGCTTGGAGCCAAAGCTGCCCTCCAGCCCGATGTAGAAGTCCTCGTACTGCTTGGCATAGGTGGCATCAACGGAGGCGACGAAATCCTTCAGGGCACGCTGGAAGGCAATCAGCTCCTCGAAGGCATTGCTCAGGAGCCTGCAGCACAGGGAGGTCACAAAAAAGGGTCAACTCTTTCCTCATCAACGCTTTTTCCCATACCCCTGCTTGCTCCACAAATTTATCAGGAGGTGAAAAAAAATTGAAGTCTATCACAGCTCTGTGTGAGGTGCACTGGCTGTGAGGTGCACTGGCACCAACAGCTAACAGGAGAACAATTCCAAGTATATCTAAAAAGCCTCATGTGACCCTGGCCAGACTGGCAAGGCTGGTCCAAAATATCCCTGAGCATTCTCAAAAAGGCTGAGAGAAGTGGGTCTGCTCAGCCTGGAGAAAAGAAGACCTTAGAATCTCTTCCAGTGCCTAAAGGGACTCCAAAACAGCTGGACAGGGCATGGAACAAGGGCATGGAAGAAGAGGACAAGGGGAAATGGCTTCATGCTTCCAGAGGGAAGGGTTAGATGGGATATTGGGAAGGGATTGTTCCCTGTGGGGGGGGCGGAGGCCCTGGCTTTCACCAGACGACAAGGGTTTGGTGCTTTCTTGTGACAAGTGACCTGCAGAACATGGGCTGGACCTTTGAAACTCCTTTGAAGCCCAGTGCCCCAGGTGTCCCCAGGGGTCCCACACCCACCTGCTGGCTCTCTTCTCGTTCTTGCGCCGCAGGTCGTTGATGTTGACGATGAGCCGATACTGGTTCTCACTGATCATGTCCCGGACCTTGCTCTGGTAAATCCCTTGGTCTTCCTGCAAGTGGGAGTGGGGGGAAAGACACCCAAAAAACAACTCACTTTGCATGTCAGCTTATGTGAAAAAGCCCCCAGGGGCCCATTCCTGCAGAGCTGGATCCCCTTTATCCCACTGGCTAAGCAGGAAGGGGCAACAGAGGGACCAGGTGCTCCCTAAACCCCGGTAGGAATGGGGGGTACACAGGGACCAGGTGCTCCCTAAAGCCTGGTAGGAATGGGGGGGACACAGGGACCAGGGGCTCCCAGACATCTGGGGTACATGGCAGGGAGGATCAGGGAGCTCCCAATCCCCGGAGGTATGGATTAGGGGGGACGGATGGACACAGGGACCAAGTGTTCCCGAACTTCGGGAGTAGACATGGGGCAAGGGCGCACAGGTATGAGATGCTCCCCAGTCCCCCAGGATACAGTGGGGAGGGGGACATGGGGACACAGATCAGTTATCCCCCAACCCCGGGGGACACGCAGAAGACGCAGCACCCGCGCATCCCAGCTCGTCTCACCTCATCGTCCAGGAAATCGAGATAATCGCGCTGCGCCTCTCGCAGCTCCGCATCCTCCAGCCCGCCCGCCGGCGCCGCCATTCTGCCGGCCGCCCTGGGACGGATCCCTCTGCGGCTGCTGCTGCTGCCGGGGAAGGCGGTGAGAGCCGAGGGAAGCCGGACTGGCCCCGCGATCAGATCAGGCCCCGCGATTTACTCAGACCCCGCGATCCGCTCAGGCCCCGCGATCTGCCCCCGCCACGCTCCCGTTTCGCGCCAAACGCGGCTCCTTTCCCGCCACAGCGCGGGAAACCCGCCCCTGGCCCGCCCCTTAGCGCTGCTGATTGGTCAGCAGCTCCCAGCGCCAGCCAATGGAACGGCGAAATAGTGATGGACATGACGTTCAGTCAATCAAAGAGCGGAGGCGGTTTAGGGGCGGGGCCAAGGCGGGGTACCGGGGATTGGATTTGATCCCAGTTCCGGCTCTTGGAAGTCACCGAGGGGCTGAAAATGCCGCTTAAGGGAAAAAAAAGAATATTTTAAAAATCAAACAGGAAACAACAAAAACAACCCAGATAGAATCCCAAACCAATAAGAACCCAACAAAATCTAATGAAAAACTAATTAAAAACTAAGGTATTGGTTTTTATATTGTATTTGGGGAGCCCCGTTTCCGGGTGTTTTTACCCCATATAGGGTGGGTGGGCGTTGTTTTTCCTCCCGGTGTGATTCCAGCAGTTTGGGGGTGACCGCACAAAATCGACAGGTCCTGTGGAATTTGGGATGGAAAAGGCGATTTTGGATGTGTTTTGAATCCCAGAATAAAGGTTTGGGTTGGAAGGGACCCTAAAGCCCATCCCATTCCACCCCCTGCCATGGGCAGGGACACCTCCCACTATCCCAGGTTGCTCCAAGCCCCATCCAGCTTGGCCTGGGACACTTCCAGGGATCCAGGGGCAGCCACAGCTTCTCTGGGAAACCTGTGCCAGGATCTCCCATCCTCACGGGGAAGAATTTTTTTCCCTAATATTCCACCTAACCCCACCTTCTGGCAAATTAAAAACCAGTCCCCTTTGTCCTGTCACTATCTGCTTGTGTAAAAACTCCCTCTTTTCTCCAAACCTCCCTTAAGTTTCCTAAGAGGAGGAAGGAATTCCTGTTGGAGGCAAGAATCAACAGGTGCTGCTGCCTACAGTGAAACCTGCTGCTCCCCCTTAAAAAACCATCACAGTATGCCTTAAAAATATTTATCTAAACTCTGTTTAAAAATAGAAAAAGAATAAAAAGCATGACAGAACTATTTTGTTCAGCAGGGCATACCGTGCACATAAACTTGGCCGTGTCCCCTGGATACTGTAGCTCACAGCAGTTTTTCCAGGGTAATCCTGGTAATAAATCTTCACCCCGGGATCTGCTGGGCTGTGCAAACCCCGAGGCACAGAATTCCCACTGCCAGATCTCTCCAGAGGGAGCAGCTGCCATTGGAGCTTCGGAAGAGGAGCAGGAAACAACCTTTGCCCCATTTCCCATTTTCTGCTTGTGTGCCTGGATCAGATCCCTCCCTGGAAATGCCTGGCAACTCTGTGGCTTGGGATACGTACGGACCAAGTCCTGGATACTTGTCCTGCTCCTGAGAGATTTTTTTCACATTGCTCAGTGTCAAAGTGAAAGTTCAGAGTTTCATTTTTAGGCCTTTTAGCCCTCTTGTGGAATAATTTGATACAGTATTCAGATTGGCACGTTGGCATAAATAAATGATCTTCTGCTTTATTGCTGTTTTCTTACTTTTTCTCTTCTATTCCTTTACCTTTTCATTTCTTGTCTTTTTCCTTTCCATTTTTCTTATTTTTCCCCTTTAATCTTCCAGGTTGCCCTGCTAGCTCTAGAGATGCTCCCTGCAGCTGGAATAGCTCCCCTGCTTCTGCACACTCAGCAGGACTCATTTCCCTCCAGCTGCTCCTCAAATCCACCCTTCCCTCTGATTTGTTCGACATTTCTTGTTTTCATGAGTGGAGAAAGCACAAAGAATGAACAGCGACAACCTTTGGTGTGCCCTTGGCATTCTATTTCTATTTCTATTTCTATTTCTATTTCTATTTCTATTTCTATTTCTATTTCTATTTCTATTTCTATTTCTATTTCTATTTCCATTTCTATTTCTATTTCTAATTTCTATTCACATTTCTAATTTATATTTATGTTTATGTTTATGTTTATGTTTATGTTTATGTTTATGTTTATGTTTATATTTATATTTATATTTATATTTATATTTATATTTATATTTATAGTATTTAATGGTTATTGTTTGTATTTATAATATTTGGTATTTAAATTTATATTTATAATGTTTTGTGTTTATGTTTATAATATTTAATGTTTGTATTTTGTTTTTGTTGTTGGGTTTTTTTTAATGGGCATGTTATCCACTGAGGATCTAAACTGGCTGAAGGAATCCATGTACGTCCCTAAGGGAAATATGATTTATCCTATATAAATTGCCAGAACCCGTTTCAAGATTTCACTTCTGTGATATTTTTTCTCTGTCTGCAGCAGGCAGAATATTAAATCCAGCAATGGACACTCTGTGTGCTCCACTGCAGGTAAAATATAGGTGGGAAAAATAAATTATGGGTGCAAAGCTCCCTGTGAATACAACACAGAGCAGGTACCAGGGTGGAAATCAGGCACATTTATGCAGATTGCACAAGATCTCACCCATTTTTGGGTGGTCAGAACGAATCCCAGCCATGTGGACGGCTGCAGTTTTCCTCCTGAGGGAGCAGGCAGGGCCCCACCCTCTCCTGGCTGAAAGGTAACAGGAGTGAGGGATAAAAATAGCGCTGTTGTTATTCATGACAGCGCCTATAGCAACTGCTGCCTGAATAATTCATGGAGCAGGCGGGACAGAGGGATGGAGAGAGGTGAAGGCTGGGAAGAAGGCAGAAGCCTTCCCTGGCTTTTGGGACTCCCCAGGATTGTGCCCAAGGTCTCCTGGTTTCACCTCCCTGCTGCATTCTGGAGGTTACGGGGTGAAGAGGCAGCACAAGCTCACGGGGACATTGAGCACTTCCTATCCACTGGAAAAAAAGAGGAATTAAGCACTTAGCACAGGGCTGGGGTCTGGAGGGCTTGCAGAGAAACAGAAGGATCAAGGGTGGATGCAGGAGAATCCATGGGTGAATTGCACATGGAGCTCTTTAACAGCACTCAACGTGGATTTTCTCATCCCTTCCTCACACCTCTGTGTGTCAGCATCCACCTGTACTTGGGGTTTCTGAGGTTTAAGGGTACTCTGTGATCCTTCTGAGATTCTGGGATGTTGTGGGGTTTTATTGTTGTTGCTGTTGTTTTTGTTGTTTCCTTTTTTGGGGTTTTTTTGGGGGGTTTTTTTGTTTGGTTGGTTAGTTGGTGGGTTTTTCTTGTTGGATTTTTTTTTCCTCTTAGTTCATCTAAATGTCAATTTTCAAGCCACAGTGCCATTATGAAGTTGCCATCTATTCACTTTCCTGGCTGCTGAGTAGCCTTGCCTCACCCATGAAGGGCAGGGGAGAGGCTTGTGGCTCATTCACAGCTCCAAAAAATGGATGGAGAGGATCCCAAATTCGATGGGGTGTCACCTGATCATCAAGCAACAGAGTGGAGTGGAGGTTTCAAATCTATTTGTAATAAAAAAGAAGGATAATAACATGGAATGCAATGTTTGGAATGGAAAAAAGGTCACTTTTTAGAACGGAAATTATGTGGTCAAATGAGACCACCTATGAGAAGTTTTTATCAGGGTAAATCTACGTTTTCCAGGGGATTAAAGGGATTTCTATTTCCTGGGCTCTCCTGAAGCTGCAGGAGCTGAACTCTAACCAGGGAGTGAATTCACTCTCACAAGTGGAGTGTTGTCCTGACTCTCACCACAAATAATTTAATGCTGAAGAAACCCTTCTTAATCCTCCCTCCTGACGTTTTCCCTAACATAGGCTGGAGAATTTCACCCCACTGCATCTTCACCCAGCTCAGGCATTTCTGACATCATTTTCTTGAAGTATTTGCTATTCCCACACACTCTGGTAAATCTTTAAACAGTTCTAGCTCTTGTGGGTTTTTTCCTAATTGTGGAGAAGAATAACATGGAAAACTACTGTCAGGAGTATAAATGGAATTTCTTTACTGAAAGACACAGGCAGCTGCTGGTATCTCACCAGGAGAGCACAGGAAAGTGGGTAAGGAGTTAAAGGTCTGACCTTCAGTGTGTTTGGATGGGCTGTAACCACCTCCTTTCTTCCCAGAGTAGCAGCCTAGAGCATATGGATTTGTTTTTCCTCCCAGATGCCTCTAGCATGGCCCTAGCACAGTGATGGGAACATAAAATCTTGTTGTGGTCCTGCTCCTGAGATGCACAGCTTCTCCAGATCCCACAGGGATTCATCCTGTTTTCCTGCTGTGCAGGAGGAAAATTCAGCAATTAATAGAAAACCAAAACAAACCCACACAGGCCCTGCCTGCGGGCAGAAGGAAAACTGAATTCCAAATGAAACCAGAGGAGTGGCTGAATCAACAACAAAGCTCTGGAATGGAGCAACCCAACCACACTTGCAGGGAAATCCAAAGGGCCCAGACACAGAGCTGAGGTTTTGATGTTGCTATTTTGGTCTCCTCATCTGCTCTCATGACTTCTGGCTGTTACTAAAGACAGTGACAGCTGGTTCCTTTTTTTTTTTTTTTTTCCCTATTCTCTCATTTTCTCCACCCTCAAGCCTGGAAATCATCCATTTGTATGCAAAACATC
Organism: Ammospiza nelsoni; assembly: GCF_027579445.1. Classification (NCBI taxonomy): domain Eukaryota; kingdom Metazoa; phylum Chordata; class Aves; order Passeriformes; family Passerellidae; genus Ammospiza; species Ammospiza nelsoni. The sequence continues at coordinate 111,704,176 of NC_080635.1, forward strand.
TCTGCCTCTTCCTGGGGATCTCTGGGAGCTGCTTGCAGCCCTGGGGCAGGATCCACTGGTCACATCAGCAAGTTATGTTCAGCTTTAGAATCACAGAATCACAGAACTTTGTGGGCTGGAAGGGACCTAAAAGAACATTCAGTTCCACCCTCTGCCATGGGCAGGGACACCTTCCACTATCCCAGGCTGCTCCAAGTCCTGTCCACTTCCAGAAAAGTGTACATCACCCTAATTATAAGGAATTTTTTCCAAGTATCTAATCTAACCCTGCCCTTTTTCACCCATTCCCCCTTGTCTGTCCCTCCATCCCTTGTCCCCAGTCCCTCTCCAGCTCTCCTGGAGCCCCTTTAGGCCCTGGAAGGGGCTCTGAGCTCTCCCTGGATCCTTCTCCTCTCCAGGTGAGCACCCCCAGTTCTCCCAGCCTGGCTCCAGAGCAGAGGGGCTCCAGCCCTTGGAGCATCTCTGTGGCCTCCTCTGGTCTCTCCAGCAGCTCCACATCCTTCTGCTGTTGGGAGTCCCAGATCTGGAGGCAGCTCTGCAGCTCACCTGAGTGGGACAGAGGGGCAGAATCCCCCCTCCCCTGCTGCCCCAAAGCATAGGGGGTTTCAGGGATGGGTCAGGTCCAGCTCTCACCCGCCAGCACCCCCAAATCCTTTTCCCCAGTGCCGCTCTGGATCCATTCCCCGCCCTCATGGGGAGCTGGGAAGTTGTAGCACTCCGTGTAAGGCACATTAGTAACCCCCATCAGACTGTCACAATGTCACTGCTGCGGGCAAACCACGAGGAGGCAGGAAAGTCCTGACCCCAAATTGCTACACAATCCTTGTGCAGCACGTGGGGAACAGCTGATGGTGCCCAAATTAACTGTATCAAGTGCTTCATTCTGACTGCAGAGGGTGAACCCAAGTTAGCCTTGGTAACCCAAGGCTTTTATGGATTTTTTTCCCCCCTGAATTATTAGTTAAAGAAAGCCTTAGTGTTCCTATGTCTTCTTAGTGTTCTAATTCTGCATCTGCAGAATTTTTATGCAAAACTTGCCAAATGTATGATGAGCATCAATTCTTGCCCCATGGGAAGGAGTTCCATATGGGCACAGACAGGGCAAAAAAATTTCTCTTTTACCCCACTACAATAACAACAAGTCATTATTCTTTATTACAGGAAAAGGTAACTCCTACTTCCTGGATTACCTTTGGTGCTTGTAATAACTCAGCTATCTTTGGTGCAAAGCTGCTACATTGGTCCTCAGCAGCACAGTGTGGACATGGTGTGTGTGGAGGCTTCTTGGTGGAGGGAGACCCTGATCCACAAAAGAAAATCCTTTTTTTGAGTTATAACTCTAAACAGCTAAAAATAACAGGACAACATTTTGCAGGTCCCTTCCAAGGTCCCTTCCAACCCAAACCATTCTATGATGCACATTTGGGTGGGGAATTAAGGCATTCAGGACATGTTTGAGGGCACAAAGTGTGTTTGAATCATCAGATGACTGTAGAGGGTAGGGAGAGCTCAGCCTGGTACAACCCAGTCCTGACTCTGGGACTAATCTCCTGGGCAAACACAACCACACCTGGGCTTTGACTTGGAGGGAGCTGGGTGATTCATTTCAGGGTTTAAAATGTCAATGCTAGGGAGTAACAGCAGGGTGAGTTTGAGCACAGCAGGGTAAGTTTGAGATGAACTACAGAGCATGGCTTGGTACCACTCACCTGAGAGGCAGGGATCAAAGAGCTCTCGCTGTGCAGCCCCCACCAGGCTTGGGGTGCAGAACAGGCTGTCAGCACCCTCCAGGAGAGCAGTTATCCCACACAGAGCTGCCGTTTGTCCTTCCCATGGCTGCCCTGGGGCATCCCTTGAGGGTAAATGAGGTAAAAACCTTTCACTGGGGTAAAACAGTGGTGCAGGTGGCCTGGCAGCATTGCAGTGCCTGTGTTGCAGCAGGGATGTCACACCCCACCATCCCCATCTGCCTGGGTTGTATTTTATGTCCCACCTCCTACATTGCCCCTTGTCCTGTCCCTCCATGCCTTGTCCCCAGTCCCTCTCCAGCTCTCCTGGAGCCCCTTTAGGCCCTGGAAGGGGCTCTGAGCTCTCCCTGGATCCTTCTCCAGGTGAGCACCCCCAGCTCTCCCAGCCTGGCTCTAGAGCAGAGGGGCTCCAGCCCTTGGAGCATCTCCATGGCCTCCTTTGGTCTCTCTCCAGCAGCTCCACATCCTCCTGATGGTGGGGTTCCCAGATCTGGAGGCATCTCTGCAGGTGGGGTCTCACCAGAATGAAGCAGAGGGGCAGAATCCCCTCCCAGTTTCAGGAATGGAGGAGGAGGATGGTGAAGTATTATGGGTCTTTCAGGAGATGTCTTAGAGGGACATAAAACGAGTGCAAGATGTCACAGGGGAGGTTGGTAGCTGCCAGTTGCATCTCATTGACATCCCTGAATGGAATGACAGGGAGAAATTGAGGTTCCTTCCCACCTTCTTCACCCTGGATGTTTTCCCTCCTCATTTTGGGGTCATTGGCTCTCCCATGTGGTGTGAGATTTGTGCTGGGATGTGCTGAACCTTCACCCAGGCTGCAGAGATCTTATCAGAGCCACAAAATCACATTCCTGGGCTGCCTCTCTGTGGATGCTCGCCCTGCAGAACAAGCAGTCCTTCTGTTTTCCTCATAAACCCATCAGAAACCAGCGGTTCTGACAGGCTGGAGCAGCAGAACGTGCATGAACCAGCTGAGGCAGAGCCTGGAGAGGGCAAACTCTGTAACTCATAAATTAACCTGCTCCTGGGGTCACGGTGACCCTACAGCTGAACCCACCACTGTGCCTTTGGCACAGCTCCATCCAGGATCCATCAGCTTCTCCCACACATTTCCCAGGCATTGCTCAGGAGCCCTGAGCTGCTCCTGAAAGGCCATTTGGGTGAAAATGCCTGGTTTTTGGAGCCCAAAGATTTTGGTGCTGGCAGCTGGCTTGGGCCATACTGCCTTTAGCTTGGAAATCTTGTGGAAAATCATCTGCTCCTCCACACTTGCATGTCCACAGCACTGAAATCAGGGGTTCCCCCCCACTCCATGGAAGTCATCTGGTCCAGCCCCCTTGTTCATTTAGGGCCACACAGACAGGTTGCCCAGGTCCATGTCCAGATGGATTTTAAATATCTCAAAGGATGGAGGTACCTCTTGCTGGGCAACCTGTGCCAGTTCTTGGCCTCACAGTGAAGAAGTGTTTCCTGGTGTTCAGAGGAATCTCCTGTGCTTCAGTGGGTGCCCATAGCCCGTGGTCCTGTGATTTTTACTTTAAATGTAGAATCTCCATCTTTGAGGGTGATCTCTGGGGCTGAACCAGGTGACCTCCAAAGGTCCCTTCCCATCCCAAATCACCTTGCAGTGACTTGTAAATCCTGTAAGGAGCATCTGAGGGAGCTGGAGGGCTCAGCCTGGAGAAAAGGAGGCTCAGGGGGGACCTTGTGGCTCTGCACAACTCCCTGACAAGAGAGGACAGCCAGGGGAGGGTGGGCTCTGCTTCCAAGGAACAGGGACAGGACGAGGGACAGAACCTCAAGCTGTGGCCAGAGGAGGTTCTGGCTGGACATGAGGCAGAACTTCTTCATGGAAGGAGTGGTCAGGCATTGGAAGGGCTGCCCAGGAGGCGCTGGAATCTCCATCCCTGGAGGTGCCAAGGAAAAGCAGGACGGGGCACTCAGCTCTGCGTTCGGTCACAGGTTGGACTCGATGACCTCGGAGGAACGACTCTGATTCTGTGACTTTGCACCCCTCTCACGGATGTGTCACTGAGCTCTGTCCTGCACCTACCCCTGGTAGGTGATCAGGGTGGTGCCGCGGGGTTGAGCCGCGCTTTGTCCGGCCTGGGCCGGGCCGGGCCGGGCTGGGCTCGGCCCGCGGGGCCACCCCGGGGCGGGGCGGGGCGCGCATGCGCGGGGCGGCCGCGGGGGCTCCCGGAGGCGGCAGCGCCGGGACTCGGCGGCGGCAGCGGGACAGGGGAGGGGACAGCGGACACCGAGGGGACACCGAGAGCGAGCACTGAGAGCGGGCACTGAGAGCGGTGAGTGCGGGACGGGAGAGCCCACACTGAGAGCAGGGGGTGAGTGCGGCCACTGAGTGCAGGGGGTGAGTGTGGACATGGAGTGCGGGAGATGGAGAGCAGGCACTGAGTGCGGGCACTGAGAGCGGACACTGAGGGCGATCCCCTCCCTGCGGTCCCCTCCTCTTCCGCCGGGATACCCGAGGGTCCCCGGGGAGTTCCCGGTGCGCTCCTGCATCCCCGCGGCGCCGGGAGCATCGTTCCCTGCGGGAGAAGCGGGATGCGGGATGGGTGCGGGGGTGGGCGGTGGGCGGTGCCTGGTGCTTGCAGACACCCCTGGGATGCGGGGGGATGCGGGATCTTCCCTCTGTGCCACGCACAGTTGTGGTTCATCCAGCCAGGGTTGGTTCAGGTGAGTGCTGGGGAAGAGCTTAAGGAGGGCAGGGATGAGCAGGGAGACGCGGGTTTTGCCTTAAATTCCCCCGTTACCGGCATCTCAAGGGCTTCCTGAAGGAGAGAGGTGGGCAGTGGTTTTCCTGCGTGTTTGTTTGAAATGGCTGTGGGCGGATTTTCCTTTAACGACTTTGACACCCGGGGAGCTCTGGAGGCCACGGGAAGGAGATGCATAGTTCAGCCGTGAGCTGGGAGAAGAACCAGCTCCCGGTGTTTGCCTTGGAGCTGCCGCCCGCTCCTTGCGCGGACACGAGCTGGGGCGCGTCTCCAAAGGGTCACCGAGGGATTGTTCCCTGCTGATCTTCTCCATAACACTTCGGGGTCATGTCCCCCCTGTATCTCATATCTCATCTGGATGTTTTCCTGGCTGAAAACTCCACAAGCATCTCACTTTTTTTTTCTTTTTTTTTTTCCCTAGGGGCAGGGAGGAAAATATTGTGGACAGTCTTAAAGTGTTCTGGTTTTCTTGAACACAAATATAGAGATATATAACTTCAGGTAAACATTTAACAATTGTTTGTTTGGTGCCAAACCAGTTCCTCCCTGGCATGAGCAGGGTTGGGTATGGAGCATCCCAGTAGCTGTGCCAAGGTGACACAAGGGGCACACAGGTTTTTACTGGGATGGGGAGGTGCAATTGTGGGATTGTAGCTTCAGAGCTGGGAAATTATTTAAATATTGCTACTTGGAGGATTTTTGAGTGGGATGAGGCTTGGAGCAACCTATTCTAGTGAAAGGTGGCCTGCCCATGGCAGGGGGGTTGGAATGAGATGAGCTTTAAGGTCCTTTCCAACCCACAATGTTTTGGGATTCTAGGATGGCTTGCTGCAGATTAGGATGAGGAGTGTAATGCTTCTCTGGCAACAGTCATTGAAAAAAAGCAAAGTTACAGAAAGGTCATGAAAAAGGATGAATCCAGCAGGTCTGAAGTCTGATTTTGCCCTCTGCCAGGGGACAGGCAGCCATGAATTCTGAATTCTAGCAGCAGACTGTGCCCCAGCCTTGGGGTGCTGTGGTGATATGTGCTGCAAACAGTTCCTAGAAACCCACTCAGGACTCATCAGGCCAAACCACACAGTTGCACATTCCCTCCCACGCAGCTGGGGAAGGTGTGGGTTAACAGCCCTGCACCCTGCAGGATTTTCTGTTTCCTGGATATTAATTGTTTTTATTTGTTTACGCTGAAGCTGCAGCCGCAGCCTGTGGCTGAGCCAAGGGCTGTGTCCCTGTGGATGCAGGGAGGGATGGCAGGGAGGGATGGCCACAAGGGAGGTGCCACCACCAGGTCACATGCATGAGCTTGCAGCTGCTTGCACATCTTGTGTCAGGCACCAGCTTAATTTTTTATCTGTCAGTTTACAGGGTACCCCTTGCTCACGGGGTCAGACCAGTGGCCCTCAAAGTGCATAAACAATTAATCATTAGTAAATTTCAGAAGAATAAATGCCCAGGGAGGCTGCTGGAGGCTGCAGCTGTGCAGATGCCATAAATTATAAGCTTCATCCTTCACAGCATCATGGAATGGTTTGGATTGGAAGGGACATTAAAGATGGTCCAGTTCCAGCTCCCTGCCATGGACAGGGACACCTTCTACTAGACCAGGTTCCTCCACGCCCTGTCCACTTCCAGGTAGTAAGGGGCAGATTGCTCCCATCTCCTTCCCACCCTCCAAATCCTTGGGATTGGGTAGGTTCTAAGCAAGTGAATGCAGCACAGCCTGCATGCCTTTTGTGGAGGGAATCTGCCATCTGCTCCTTCCTTGGAGCTTTGTAGACTCTGGGAAGGGCATCACTTCTGTCACTGCAAACCCAGAACCTGGCTGGGAGAGCCCATGGGGTTAAATGGGACGAGGTCCAGGATGGGGACAAAGACTTTTATTTCAGGGGAGAAGAGAGCTCCCAGCTCCACGTGGTTGGCACAGGGCTGTAGTCTCTCCCTGGCAGTGCCTCCTCTCTGCCCGCAGCAGCCGCAGGGCTCTGCATGATTTATGTACATTTTTTTCGAGTGACCAAAGCTCTAAAATCTGCAGTCTTAAAAAAAATCAAAAGCAAGAGGCTTTTGTGGATGACAGCAAAGCTGAGCAGCCTCAGCCCTGAGGTTTTTTGGGGATGATTTGAACCCACAAACAGCACATGGCCAGTTTGGTTTGGTCGCTCTGGCCACAGGCAGATGGTTCCAGGGTTGTCCCATCAGCAGATGGATCTGAGCAGGGAGGGATTGGATGCCTTGTCGAGGTTTCCCTGTGCTAGCAGGAGTTCCCAGCTCTAGATCTGCACTGAAGGAAAATTAGTGCTAAAGGAAGCTTAGGAGGTGAAAGTGGGATGCCACTGTGACAAATCCAGGCTCCTTTTTCAGTCAGTGCAGGGGGAAAACCCCCAGGCACTTTCCTGGCACAATTCCAGTTTCTGGAAAGGGTCAGTCTCAGCCCATCAGTGATCCCTGCATGGCTGAGTACAGCAGGCAGGGACTGGTGGGGCTGGCAGGACCAAAACCATGCCCAGGGGTGTGTTGACACTTCAGCAGCCTGATGGTTACAGTTTGGGACTGTGTCCCAGTCTGGTTTGATTCCTGGTGTACTCATCCAGGGATTTCACCTGAAATTCAATCCCAAAGCATCGGGTGCTGTGTTGGTTTTGTGTGGGAAAAGAAAGTGGTGAAGGGATCAGGAAAGCACAAACAGCAAAGGATTAGTGAGATCAGGGAGAAAAGCTGCAGAATATTACCTCACTCTTGAGCAAATTTTGATACAGAGAGAGTGGATTTGCCAGAGGAGGGAATCCTCAGCCAGAAGAATTATTTTTTCTTTTCAGGAATTATTGACTGTGTTATCAGCAGCATCACCAAGCTCTAACCTGGGTTAGGCATGAGGAAACTGCAGCTGTGCTATCACAGCAAACCAGAACTGTGCCATTCCCTAACGTGGTTTGGGAGATAGCAGAGTGCAGGAGTTGTTCCTGGCTGACAGTTTGTGTGTGGCCCCCCCCCCCCCCCCATTTGAGGGGTGCAGCAGCACAGGAATTGCCAAGCCAGCTCAGCTGACCTCTGAGAACCTGATGTTGTGAAAATCAACCCCCTCCTTGCACGTGAGGCTTGGATTCTCACAGCAAAGCCACCAGCCTCATCCAACCTTTGGTTTCCTATCTTTGGGGTTCCATTCTCCTGCTTTGCTCCCCCAAACACCACAGGGCCTCAGGGGTGCCCCCCTTGCTGGGATGCACTTGCCAGCAGCTTTGTTTTTGCTCTGTGCCCTCTGAGCACAGCGTTCCCTGTGCTGGCTCCACTGCTCTCATCCCCTGGCCCCATCCCAAAGCTCAGGCAATGCTTAGCCCATGTCAAGAGGCACTTGGTGCCCAGCAGGGCTGAGCTGGCTGCTGGCCCAGCTGGCTGCCAGGCCAGGAATTGCAGGGGAGCTGACACTGCTGTGGCTTCCGTGGGGATCCTGCCACCTCCCACTGGCTTTCATGGCTCGTCTCCCAGCATCACGGGACACTCGTTTCCTGAGGGACACAAGCTTGGACAAGCCCTGCTTGGGCTGCACACTGTGTGTGTGTGTAAAGGGGAGAATTTGAGCTGTCTTCTTTTATTTGAAATTCATCATGAGATTATTTGGACCTTTTTTTCTGAAGAGATCAGGTTGTTTTAAGTCGTGCCCTTCAGTAAATCACATGGCATCACCTTTTACCTTCCAGAGCATGCCAACCTGTGCAGGTCCCTGTTGGAGGAGTAACTGGGCTGATGTAGATCTAACAGGGTACCTAAGTGCCTTGAGGGAAATAAAATCTTCTGTGCAATTCACTGTTAAGTAGTCCCAGCACTGCCCAGTGCATTAGGAGCATATCTCATTCCATCAGGCAGATGAGGACTGATATCTCCATTTCCTACATGGGGAAGTGTAAGCCCAGTTTAGAAAAACCCCAAGCACCTTGCCCCTCTCTGGTTGTGGGGATTTCCACTTCTTTGATGCTGGAGAGTAGATAAGTTCTTCACATCCTGCTGCCTGCCCTGGCAGGGCTGGTCCCTGGCACAAACCATCAAATCATGGAATCAACAGAGTGGTTTGGGTTGGGAGGGGCACTAAGGCTTATCCAGTTCAACCCCCCTGCCATGGGCAGGGACACCTTCCCATATCCCACTTTGCTCCAAGCCCTGTCCAACCTGGCCTTGGACCCTTCCCAGAGATCCAGGAGCAGCCACAGCTCCTTTAGGGAACCTGTGCTGGTTGTAAATCTCATATAAATCCCAGCAACTCCCCACAGAAGGAATCTGAGCTCTGAGTGTTCCTGCTGCAGTCTGGAGCAATGTTGGCACCTAAATCTGTGGCAGGAGAAGGAAGCAGGTAATACTAAAACTGCACAGGAACTGCTTCTTGAGTTCTCTTATTTTCTCAGCTCTGGAGGGGCCTTTCCAAAACACGTGGCAAGAATAGGATGAAGGAGCTGGCACTGTGCTCCCAGGATGGTCTTTCAAAGTTTTCTCCAGCCCTTCAGAATGGTTTAATTACAGGAGGAGATGTTTGTGCTCAGGGAGGACCAGCCTTCAGACAACAGGGTTTGGGATGGGGCTTATCCAGTGCCTCTGAGCTGGGTGCAGCCCTGGTGCAGCCTCTCCCAGAGCTGGACTGCTCCCTGCCATCCTGGTGCACTGGGAGCTGTGACACCAAAGTAAACCCATGCAGGAATGGGTCACAATAAAACCCATTCCTAAAACCCATTTCAAACCCATTTGAAAGCTTCAAAATGACCTGGAGTCCCCCCTGGGACTTTTAGGAGAGAGGAATTCAGGCATTAATCACATGCAGCTCTCCAAACCACTCTGTTGGCCACTGCTGTTATTTTCATGCTGTCCACAACCACTACTTCTTTTTTTTTTTTTCTGTTTTAAATGCCATGCATTTATCAAAGACTTACCCAAAGCTGAGTACCCCCAGTCCTCCCTGCTTTGTTTACCAGGAATTACTGCCTTTTTGGAAGCCTGTGTAAAATTCTGGTGCCTGAATACCAGCCTGCAAGCAAATCTATCACATTGGTCCAGCCTCAATCCCAGACAGTGAACTCGGGGGCCTGACTGGTGGGAAAATCGACTGTACTCTGTAGGAAATTTTCTCATTCAAACCCTTCCATCAGACTGTGACCAAAAAGCAAAAGAGCTGGGAAAAAGCTCGGGTTTCCAATTACCCTCTTCAAAAGGGAGAGAAAAATTGGAACAGGATCGTTCTCCTCCTGTGCCGGGAGTTTTTATTGTGGATGTCATGATCCAGCCTGGCCATCATCCACGCCCTCCTTCTCGCCTTGCAGCTCCCTCCCTGAACAAACGATACTTGGTTGCTGTTAATTGGGAGCAGCCAAAATAACTGAATCCCCCGGAGATGGGAGTGAGGACGGAATCTCAACGAGACACCCCGCCGATGAATGTGGCTTTCAGCTGCTCCTACGCTCCCGTGAAGGGAAAAGAATAGGGGCTCTGTGAAAGTGAAACAGCCAGTGCTGACCTTGGGTTTCTGGGTTGGTGTTTTTTGTTGTGTTTTTTTTTCTCTTTCTCTTTTCTAACGTTAATTGCTCGTCACTTTGTCCCATCACATGATCGCTGGAAGCTGCCAACTCGTTCTCACTCACTCATATCACAAGGTTTGAAATAAGCAGGGTACCAGGTTTCTGATTTAGCATTGTTCAGCCCAGTATCAGATGTGTTTCTTGTGATTTCGGACTATTATTTTGAAAATCTCTGCCCCTCACAGCCTGTTTAAAACTGGCAATTTCCAGCTCTGAAAGCCTGCCTGGAATAATCTGTGCTGTCAGGGAGATGTGCAGTGCCCAGGCTCTCTGGGGCAATGCTCACTGCATGCACTGAGCTCTGGGGATGAGAGACCTTGGCAAAATCCTGGCATGAGTACGAGCGGTGCAAGGCGGAGCCAGGCTGTGCCTGGGACAGAAGCTGCCTGTGTCTCTCACATCCTTGTCAGAATGCAAAGCAGGCAGGCCATGGACAGCATTCCCATGCATTCCCATTCCCAGGCTCAATTGCCACTCTCCCATGTGTTGCCGTTGCTCTTTATGTGCAGTTTTCAGCAGGTTTCTCCACAGGAGATGAGCATCTCTGCAGGTCTTTGCCCTCTTGCCCTGTCCTTGCAGTTGTGCCCTCTTGGAGGTTTTCAGTTCCTGCTCTGCTGAGATTCACTCTGGCATTACTCTGTTCTCTCCAAGATATAAGGAACTTCAGCATGTCCTTTCTTCCTCTGCCTCACCATCATGATCATTGAATCATAGAATCCCAGAATGGTCTGGGTTGGAAAGATCATTTTGCTCCAACTCTTCTGCCACAGGCAGGAAGAAATTCTTCCCTGTGAGGGTGGTGGGGCCCTGGCACAGGTTACCCAGAGAAGCTGTGGTTGCTCCATCCCTGGAAGTGTCCAAGGTTGGATGGGGCTTGGAGCAAGCTGGGATAGTGGAAGGTATCCCTGGCTGTGGCAGGAGGTTGGAATGAGGTGATCTTTAACATCACTTCCATCCTGAAGCACTCCACAATTCCATGATTTATGAATGAACTCCACTAGCTACAGAAACCAGAAGAGACTGTCTGTGCATTAGAACAGGGCAGAGTGAGTGTTGCCTCCTGTTCACACTTTGCCTTCACAGGACTGCCCCAAAGTCAACATTTGCCTTGCCTGCCTAGATTTTGGCATGTAACTCCATAGGGATGCACAACCTGCTGAATGAACTGCATGTCCCATCATGGATTAGGACCCTGCAGACCCTTAGGAGAGAAAAAAAGTCTTTATGAGTGAGAACAACATTAACTGCCCAGCAAGTGTGCTATCTTCAGCATTGCACATCTGTGAAACTAAAAGAGCATTTCCAGGGACCATTTTGACTTCTGTGGCCAAGGCAGCTCCATGAAACACAGCAGACCAAGTCCCCTGTGGCAAACAGAGAAACAAACCTCCAGCCTTGAGAGATGCTAAGGGAGAAAGCCTAGGCAGTATAGGGCAGAAAGAATTTTCTGGAAAATGAAACCTAGTTATGACAGCTCCCCTCTGCTAGAATACAGAAGCAACATGAAAATATTTTGTTTCTTATCAGATGCTTTGGCTTTCTACAGGAAGTGAGACTTGCTGCCTGCTTGAGAGTCTGCCCTGACTTTGCTCTTCATACTGTCTCACCCTGAGACTGCCGGTTCCCACCTCCTTGCTTTCAGAAACTCTCTCATGGTGTTTAACACTGTCCTGTTCTCTGTATCACAGCCTAGCAGGGGTCTCCCATCATGGAATCACAGATTGGTTTAGGTTGGAAGGGATCTTAAAGCTCTTCTAGTTCCAGCCCCCTGCCATGGGCAGGGACACCTTTTCTAGACCAGGTACCCACACAAACTGTTGGTGTCTCACCTCTGGACACAGCTAGTAGGAGAAAAATTGAAACAGGAGAAAAATTGGCTGTTTTCCACAGTCAGGCAAAATACTTATTTGTATTTCTTTCTTTTTTTTTTCCTACCTCCATCCTCTGCAGCTCCAGTTGTGTGCATATAAGCTTAGGAGACAGATTCTGCTCCTGCAAATCTGTGTGTGTTGATTTCACAGGAGTAACCACAGCCCTGCACAGTCTGGTGGGGCCCCATCAGCACCAATTTCAGTTTAACATGGGCATTTGTGATGAATTCTCCTCTATTTTGTATGACACAAACACCAGCAGGGAACAGAGGTATCTAGGTTATTGGGAAACAGGGGGTATTGGGAATTAATTTAATGCCAGGAGTTGTTCTCCACATATCAGGATCCTGCTGTGCCCTGAATCTGAATCTTGCCAGCCAGAGCTTAGCAAGTCTGGAGGTTACCAAGGAACAGAGCAGCAGAGGAGTGCCCAGCACAGGGTTTGGCTGCTCTGAGCATCCAGGGACTTCTCTGGCAGTCCCTCAGCTTTGGCTCCATGGATGCTGCCAAAGCTCTGATGCTGTACCCAAACTGCAGCCAGCTTGGATGTGAAGCCTCTCATTTCTTCAGTCCTTCTCAGTCCTGATGCTTCTTACTTGTGGAGGGATGAGGGCTGCAGGTTTGGGACTGTGGATTCCTCCACTTCTCCTTCTGCCATACTCTCTACAGTAATCCATGGGCAAGTTGTGTGACAGGGGAGGTTGAATTTCTTTGCAATTGCCATGATTTGTTTGGGACCCTCTTAACTCATGTGCAGACATGCTGTTTATCCCTTAGATGAGTGATTTACATCCCAGTTTTGTCCCTGAGCATTTTGTTCTGGGGTAAGGGGTGAAAAATCACCTTCATAAATCATCAGATGCTTCCTTGCCAACTAACTGCTTCCTGCAGCCCCTTGTTGGCAGCTTGTGGCTCCTGAACACACTCCAAGCTGAGTGCGTGAGGAAGTGGGGAGGAAGGGCAGGCTTGTGACATTGCTGTGCCCATCTGATGCAGGCTGACCTGCAGGGACAGGGCTCTGCCATCCCCCTCTGTGCTGAATTAGGTCAGGGAACAGATATCCCTGGGAATCTGGTGTCAGGACCCAGGACATCCCTCTGGCTGTCCTGAGCAGCCAAGACCCCTGCCAGGGGGCTCAGAGACCCTGGCACAGAGCCCAAAATGCCCCTGTGGTTTTGATTATGACCTGTGGAGCAAGTTACCAACCTTAGATGAAGATCTGCTAGCCACGACAAATTAAGTAGAATGACCATGAATTTATCACAAGGTGAAAAAGTAGATTTTGGGGTTTTTAGAATGGGGATTCAGGGGGCAAGGTGAAGGAATCTGGGCATGTCCAGCCTTTCTCCTTCTTCTTCTTGGGCTCCATCTTCTGCTGCGATGTTGGCACTTTTGGATTGGTTTAGAGTAGAAGCTCACTGTCTAACATAGGTGATAGGTATTGGAAAGTGATTGTAAACATTGTACACGTAGTTTTTAGTATAAAGACATAACACCACCCTGGGGGCAGGCAGAGTGCCTCTGACTGTGTTGCTGAGTGGACCTTGTCAGGCCAGGAAAATGAATTTTATAGATAAGATACAATAAACAACCTTGAGACCGAGAAATGAAGAGCCATGACTCCTTCTTCAAGCAGTGGGCTGGGAAAAGAGACTTTCGAACTCTTCTTGGGGTCACTCTGACCAGCTAGAGACCCCGACAATCTGGTACTCCCTCAGACCCTTCTCTAACTCCCCAGGATATCTGGTACCCCTAAACTTGACAATATTCATAGAATCATGGAATGGTTTGGGATAGAAGGGACCTGAAAGACCATCTTGACCCAACACCCTGCCATGGGCAAGGACACCTCCCACTATCCCAGCTTGCTCCAAGCCCTGTCCATCCTATCCTTGGACACTTCCAGGGATTCAGGAGCAGCCACAGCTTCTCTGGGTACCCTGTGCCAGGGCTCCACCACCCTCACAACCAGAAATTCCTTCCCAATATCCCATCTATCCTCACCCTATGGTAGTGGGCAGGCATTGCCCCTTGTCCTGTCCTTCCAGGCCCTTGTCCCAAGTCCCTCTCCAGTTTTCCTGGAATCCCTTTAGGCACTGGTAGGTGCTCTATGGGCAGTGTCTCCATGGTGCCATGGTTAATCCCACTGGGAATGGCAGCATGCTCTTCTCCCCGGTGCACCACCATTAACATTTCCTCTTTCTCCCATCCCCTCAGGGCAGGAAGAGACATTCCCTGGAGCGGGGCTGAAGGATGACAGCCATCCTGGAGCGGCTCAGCACGCTCTCCCTCAGTGGGCAGCACCTCAGCCGGCTGCCCCGGCTGCTGGAGGACGGCCTGCCCAAGATGCCGTGCACGGTGAAGGAGTGCGAGGTGCCGCAGCTCTTCCGCGAGCCCTACATCCACAGCGGCTACCGCCCCACCGGCCAGGACTGGCGCTACTACTTCCTCAGCCTCTTCCAGAAGCACAACGAGGTGGTCAACGTGTGGACTCATCTCCTGGCGGCCTTGGCCGTGCTGCTGAGGTTCAAGACGTTCGTGGAGGCCGAGCAGTTGCTTGTGGATGCGTGGTCCTTGCCGTTGCTCATCTTTGTCCTCTCCTCTGTCACCTACCTGACCTGCAGCCTCTTGGCCCACCTGCTGCAGTCCAAGTCGGAGCTGTACCACTACACCTTCTACTTTGTGGACTATGTTGGAGTCAGCATCTACCAGTATGGCAGTGCCCTGGCTCATTTCTACTACAGCTCTGACCAAGCCTGGTATGACAAGTTCTGGCTTTTCTTCCTGCCAGCAGCAGCTTTCTGTGGCTGGCTGTCCTGTGCTGGCTGCTGCTACGCCAAATACCGGTACCGACGGCCTTACCCCATCATGAGGAAGATGTGCCAGGTGATCCCAGCAGGGCTGGCTTTCATCCTGGATATCAGTCCCGTGGCTCACCGGGTGGTTGTGTGTCACCTGGGGGGCTGTGAGGAGGATGCTGCTTGGTACCACACGTACCAGATACTGTTTTTCCTTATCAGTGCTTATTTCTTTTCCTGCCCTGTCCCTGAGAAATACTTCCCTGGCTCCTGTGATATTGTTGGCCATGCCCACCAGATCTTCCACACCTTCCTGGCCATCTGCACCCTGTCACAGCTGGAGGCCATTCTTTTGGATTACAAGAACAGGCAGGAGATTTTCCTGAAGAGACACGGGCCTTTCACTGTTTATCTCTCCTGCATCTCTTTCTTTGGCTTGGTGGCCTGCAGTGCCATCACAGCTTACATCCTGCGATGCAGGATCAAGGCCAGCCTGGCTAAAAAGGACTCCTGAGAGTCACGGACGTGACAGGCATGACATCACCAGACAAAATCAAGGAAAAGGGCATAACATACTAGAGACATGACTGTCTTACTTGCCTAACACGCCGTGACTAACCAGGACCCTGGATTCAGATGGAGGGCTGGACACTTCATGCTGGATGCATTTTCACAGCAGGGATTGCCTTTTGCCATCCAGGGGGGGCCATGGAGTGTTTTAAGCCAGAACAAGTCACTGAACCAAAGATGCTGAAATAGGCAGAGGTTCCTTGTTCATTCTGGTAGAGCTGTGGGTGAGACCTTGCTGAAGGGCAGGGAGGGCAGCCTGGAGGCTGTGGGACTGCAGAAGGGTGTGCCAGGGCTCACAACACCATGAGGAGCACAGCTGGATGTGATGACCTCTCTGAGTTTGGCCATATCTGTGTGAGAACTGTTCCTGTCAAAGGCAGTAGGAAGGTTTTGGGAAGTTTGTGTTTCTAGGATTGCGGTGTGAGGGCACATGTGGCACTGTGGCTGCTAGAATCCTTTTCCTGTTCCAGCCAGGTTCTCTCTGAGCTCCCCTTTTCAAGGGTGTCAATGCCAGGGCACTTAGATGGCTTTGGGAAAACATCTTTGGAGATCCTGGCTTGACCTGGGCAGTTTGTCCTCTGGGACAAACTGGGTTGGTGTCATCTGTCTAGGGAGCCTGACCAACCTCTAGCAACGTCCATGAAATGTGGACTAACTTGGATGGGATCTGTTTGATACAGGAAAGGCTCTGCTCCTCCAACAACACTACTGTGGTCATGGCCAACAGGGTGTAAAGGTGAAGGAGTCTTTATTCCCCTCTTAATGGTGCTTTGTGTCCTTGGTCAGCATTATGGGAAAGCTGACCTTGAAGCTGCAGGGTTGCTGTTCTGTGATGAGTGGGGCTGTGGCTCTGGCATGTTTTTATCAGTATTAGATGAAGGTGGAAGAGCAAAAGGAAAAGCAGGGTGACAACATTAGGGTCCTGCACAACCTTGGGATGGCTTGGCCTTGGGACTTGGTGATTCCTGTGTGGAGTAGCAAAGATAGTGGTCAGGGTCACTTAATGTCCATGGGTCACTCCTGTCCAAGGTAACAAAAGCTGGATTACTGTGTCTCCCACTAGAAGAATCTATTCTGTGCTTGCCTTGGGGGAATACTGAACATGAAGCCACCAAGGAGGATTAAATCCTTGCTAAAACCAAGGAATCCATGGGATCTATCCCAGCCACAGATTTGTCTCATTGAGCCCAAGGGCAGGCAAATGAATTGTGATTGCTGGTTCTGAGCAGGCAGAGTGTAGGGTTGGGGATATGGTTGGTGATGACAAGCACTGATTTCTGCATTTCATCTGTGTTTCAGCTCTTGAGGTGTGTGTGTGTTCATGTCCCATGCATGTGCATGGGATTTGTTATCCAGAAAGGCTTTGCCTTGGGATTTTATATCTGCAGAGCCTCCTAGCTGGGTTAAGATTAACCTGAAGGAAACAGTGCTGTCCTGCTGGAGGAGCAAGGTGGGCTGGACAACAGATTTGTTAATAGATGGTGGAAAACAGACCTGGAGATTGGCACTTTGCTGGTCCTGTGTTTGGTAGGTAAATTTGGGACTCATGGCCCTATAGAGAATTAAATACAAAGGGAGAGGGAAGTAAGTTTGGAATATAGGAGAAGAAGTCATAGGAAAGCCTTCAGGAGGTCATCAACTCTACCCTTTCTCATCAGTCCTGGTCTCAGCTTAGAAATTAATTACTTGATTTTTGTAGGGTGTTTTTGATGGTACAGATGGTACAGCCATGCTGACCTAGAAGAAAATCTGCCTCAGGGGAGATGCCAAGCAGGGGTGGTCCCACTTGCACCTCGTTCAACCTCTTCCCATGCACAGAAGTTCATCTCACCACAGAGTGAGCCAGTGCCAGGAGAGGGACCTTTGGGAAACCAATCCTACTGAAAAAATGTCAGTAATTTTCGGCTGGTTTTAATTCTGAGCCAACTCACTTGGACAATGCAGCTGCTGGCAGGGAAGGGCTGGAGTGGAGGCCAGCAGCAGCTCCTCCTTGCATGGCAGCTGGCTGCTCAGCTCACTCAGCTGCACTGCTCCCTCCATGGCCTCTGGCTTTGTTTGTGGGTCTCCTCCCAGTTTGAGAAAAGGCTTCCAGTGCAAGCAGCTTTTTCTTGCAGGCTAATTTGCCTTGGTTTTGTGGTGGGTAAGGCAGAACAAGGCTCTGGGTGTGGAACTGGCTGGATGGTATCAGTGGGTTCCTGTGCAGAAACAAAGGTAAATCAGGCTGGTCCAGAGCTCATTTTTGAGATAAAATTAAGAAGGATTGGGCATGGCTGGTAATAGCAAACCTGCTCTGCTGCTACCTGGAGTTATACTGGTACCAAAGGAAGGGATCACCCAGGTGTCCCCTTCTCTGAGGGTTTGAAAGCAGATGACATGCCCTGCCCTTGTTGAAGGAGGGTGACTACAGTAATCTTGTTCAGGGACAGGGAGAGGAGCCCACATGGCTCTTCCAAGGTACTTCTGATCATATCTGGTACTTCTGATCATATCTTCTCCTCTCTGGCTGAGCAGAAGTGGGCAGTGGAGCAGCGGTGTGACAGTGGAGGTGGTTTTGCACACTCCCACGTTTCCCCTCAGGTGAAGCTATGCCCATCACCGTGTGGCCCTGCACTCCCACCTGGAGCTGACTCCTGGTTACGATGATGGGTGGAGTGAGCTGGGATCTACAACACAGATCTGTGCTGCTGTGAGGATGCGCCCTTGTGTCACAAGGGGCTCACCAACACTGGAGCTTCCTTTATCCCTGTCTCCATCCTCCTATTCCTCCAACCAGCTTCTTTCTTTCCTTCATTCTTGTGCCTTGTGCACCTGGCTGCCTTCCTGGGCAGACTCCACATGCTGCAGTCTCAGCTGGGAAGTGGCTGTGGAGGCTTTGCCAGTGATCCAGAGGTCACCAGGGCTGGATCTGGAAAAATCCTAAGTGCCTCTGTGATAAATGCTCAGCTTGTCTGAGCCCCCCAGGAGCTTCTCCTTGGGCTCACTGCTTGGAGCAGGTCTCCTCCATCCTGGTGTTCCTAAGGAGGCATGGCTGGGAAGAACGTACCAGTGGCCAGGCTTGGTGAAGAGCTGACCACCAAGGGTTGAGCACACCTGAGATCCCTCAGGGATCCCTGAGGTCACAGTCCTCTCCCTCAGGAATCTGGTACTGAGGTAGTGTTCCTTCAGATCTTGCAAACCAGAACAGCTCCTGAGAATTCATCCCAATGTGCCTTGTGCTATTTCTTTTGGGGATTAATCCTGAAGAAACCTGAGGATCAAGGGCAGCCTCTTTGCTGTCTGCTCCATGGTCCATGGTTGCTGTTAACAGCCAATTCCCACTGACAGGATTTGCTCCATGTACAGAGCAGGAGGGGAGGATGGAGACAGGTGCCTTCAATTTGTATTTATGCCTAATTTGTGTAACAAGGCAAGGACAGGTTCCTCATGTGCCTTGCATTTACATCTTTTACTGACAAGATTATTTTTAAGCACTGTTTGTTACTAAACAGAAGTACAAAAGAGTTTGTATTTTTTTCCTTTGGGAAACAGGGAAGGATATGAGTGCTCCTTATTAACCATCCCCTTCCCAACTCCCACCTGCTGACTTTGTATGGTTGAAAACATTGACAATATTTTAAGCTTTGTACTGTACTGATCTTTATTTAAAAACTTTAATGGAAAAAAAAATCTGTGAAAGCAAAACAATTGGTGTGGTGTGAAATTCCCAAATGCACAACTGTACAACTACAGAAGGTTATGAGTCATTAGAAAAAAAATAGGGATAATAATTACAGAGAGGATATATTAGAGAGATATTAATTACAATAATGAACAATAAGGTGTGGTTTTATCTGTGCATCTCAAAGCACTTCCAAGGTTTCATGATACCTTTTGAATTTCATTCCCTTTCCACAAGGGAAGTGCAGAACAACTGCCCTGACACTGATTAGAGAAATTTTAGTTCATCATCCACAGTCACAGAAGAGTTGATTTTGGAAAAGATCTCTGGGAGCCACTTGGTCCAACCCTGAGCTCAATCAGGGCCACTCAGAGCTGGTTGCTCAGGTCCATGTCCAGATGGATTTTGAATATCTCCAAGGATGGCAACTCCGTCACCTCTCAGGACAACCTGTGCCAGTGCTCAGCTACCCTCACGGTAAAAAAGTGTTTTCCTGATGTTCAGAGGAACTTCCTGTGTTCCAGTGTGTGCCTGTGCCCTCTGGTCATGGCCCTGGGATCCAGCACAGAGCCTCACCCTGTCCACTTTGCACCCTCCCTTCAGGGATTTATATACACCTGTAAAATCCTTTAAATATTACCTGACCTGATCCTCATCCACCAAAGTACATGTTCCCTGCTCCAGCCCTTCCTCCTGCTCTCAGGGATCAGGGGTTCCTGAAGGCTGATCCCTCTGGTAAAGACTGAGGTGAAGAAGGCTTTTCCATGTTCTCTGTAGCCAGCTCCCATATCCTAGTGAGCAATGTGCCCACAACATTTTCCCTACTCTCCCTTTTGTCACCCTATAGAAACCCTTCTAGTTGTGTTTGACATTCCCAAACAGATTCCAGTTGGACTTTGCCTTTCCTCATCCCCACACACTCAGATAATCTCTCTATTCCTTTCTATCCACGTCCTTGCTTTCACCTTCTCTCTGCTGCTTCTGTGTTTGAGTTTTTCCAGGAGCTCCCTGTTTATTCATGCAGGCCTGCTGGCATTTTTTCCCAGCTTCCTGCTCATTGGAATGGACTGTTCTTGAGCTTGGAGATGACTCCTCCCAGGCCTCCTTATCCCAGGGGACTCTACCAAGCAGACAGAGGCCTTTGAAGAGGCCAAAATCTGAAGGCCAGTGTTTGATGTTTGCCTTCCTCCCTTCCTTCAGGATCCTGAACTCCACCAGCCAGCTCTGCTTTTGACCCCCACATTTTCACTGAACCATGGCTGGTGAGTTTGATGTCCAGCAAAGCACCTCTCCTTGTCAGCTCCTCCATCACTTGGAGGAGGGAGTTACCAGCACTGCATTCCAGAAACCTCCTGGGCTGGGAATTACAGAATCATAGAAGGGTTTGGGTTGGAAGAGACCTTAAAGATCATCTCATTTCAGCCCCCTGCCATGGCCAGGGCCACCTTCCATTAGATCATGTTTCTCAGGGCTCCATCCAACTGGACCTTGAATGTTTCCACAGATAAAGCGTTCACATCTTCTCTGTCCAACCAGTGCCAAGGCCTCACCAACCCCACACTAAATAATTTCTTCCTAATACCCAATCTAAATCTACTCTCTGGCTTCACTTTGAAGCCATTCCCCTTTGTCCTGTCACTACATGTTTTTGTAAATAGTCCCTCTCCATCTTTCCTGTAGGCTCTGGAAAACTGCAATTAGGTTACCCCAAAGACTTCTCCAGGATGAACAATCCTAATTCTCTTGGCATTTCCTCTTAGGAGAGATGCTCCATCCCTCTTTACTTGTCCTTCCTACAGGTACCAGGGTGGCTGAAGTCCCCCATGAGGAGCAGGGCCTGCAGAGAGGCAACTGGCCCAGTACAACATCACCCAAACTGGTTATCCCTTGAATCCTTCCCCTGTAAGCTGTTGGCTCATCATCCACTCAAAATTCCAGCACTCCAGCTGTTCTCTCACTGCAGGGCAGCTCCCTCTCCTCACCTTTTTGGCTTGTCTGTATCCCTCCATTGCAACACTCGGGTCATGGGAGCCATCCCACCACACCTTCCTGATCCCAACAAGATCATGGCCCTGCAGATGCACCCAGATCTCTGCCTTGTCATGCCCAATCCCCACATTGCTGGTGTTCTCTACACACACTCCAGAGACACCCCAGCACACTGACTTCCCATATTTAGGGATCCCAGTTTTAGAGATTTCTCCATCATGGTGTTTTGTTGATTTTCTGATTCCTTTCTGTCATATTGCTCCAGATCCTCAACTCCTCAACCTTATCTGGGAGGGTTGTGTGTGATCACATACATAATTAATCAATTTTTTTTCTGAATTTCAGAACTTAAAACCACTAGAATATCTTTTATTTTTTCTTCCAATAACCAGTAATTTTAATTATTATTTCTTAATATACCACGCAGACCAAGGCTTCTGCAGGTTGTGTCTTCACCCACCAGAGGGCGAGATGTCTCCACCACTGCCACGAAAGCAGAGCCCGATAAAGAATTCCTTCTGCCTTTCATGAGTAGATAGCAGAGATGTGGGAAGCTAAAAAGGCTCATCTTAACCTTAAAAAGGGTCATCTTAACCTTGGCAAGTCAGACTTGTCTGTACAGAAGTTGTCAAGGATGAAGCTTATCTATATCTTCACTTTAATTCCTCATTTCTCCTTTCTCCTGCTTTACAGTCACTATTACTAAAGACCTTCTGCTATGGCTTTTCTTTGACTTGCTCCAGTGGAATCCCAGAATGGTTTGGGTTGGAAGGGACATTAAAGATCATCTCATTCCAAACTCCTGCCATGAGCAGGGACACCTTCCATTAAACCAGGTTGCTCAGCCTGACCTTGGACACTGGCAGGGATGGTGCAGTCACAGCTTTTCTGGGCAACCTGTGCCAGGGCCTCCCCACCCTCACAGGGATGAATTCCTTCCCAATATCTCATCCAGCCCTGCCCTCTGGCAGTTTAAAACCACTGCCCCTTGTCCTGTCACTGCATACCCTTGCAAATAATCCCTTTTTTGCTCTCTCAGAGTCCCTTTAGAGGCACTGGAAAGGACTTCCCAGAACCTTCTTTTCTCCACGCTGAACATGCCTAACCTGTCATCTTTACAGGCTGTGCCACACAGCCTTGTCACAAATTTGCAGTTACTGTCCTTGTGGATGATCCTTGGCACACAGAGCTGGGTTTCCTTCTCTGAGACAGGCCCCATTCCCTGTTAAATGCTGCCTGGATATTGCAGCTTGGAAAATCAGAGCAAGGGCTTGATCAGGGTCCTGCTCCTAAGTCCAGTCAGCCATCACACCAGCAGCTTTGCCATCTTCCAGATTCAGCTCTTCTAGCCCTTCTAGCTTGGCCTTCAGTTCATTATTTTCCTTTCTAAGCTCATCAGCCTCATTCTTTATCTCCCACCGTCTGGCTTCTTTTTCTCTCCCACACCGTGCTCAGACAGACAGTCTGGCTGCAATTCTCCCCGCTTAACTTCTGCTTACAAAGCCCTCGGATCTGCCACCTGCCCTTGAATCGCAGCCTGGCTTGCCTGGTGTAGTGGTGATAAAGAGAACAAAGCAAAAATGCACAAAAAACTTCTTTTTCATGGAATGCTAGAAGGTTTGGGTTGGAAGGGACATTCAGGATCATCTCGTTCCAACCTTCTTGCCATGAGCAGGGACACTTTCCACTAGACCAGGTTTTTCCGAAATCCTGTCTAACCTGGCCCTGAATGCTTCCAGGGATGAGGAATCAACGTTTTTTGGAGAATCCACAACTTCTATAGGCCACAAATAACTTCTGTTTTCCAAGGTGATGGATTTAGCTGTTTTCTCTCTTGCATTTGGGAGTGACTTTTGCACAGCAGTCCAGATACCGCCACCCGTTTGGGAGGCCAAGATGTTTTAATGTGAGGGAGTTATGAGGGGCCACGAGGGAGCCATGAGGGGGCTCTGAGGGGCTGTGAGGGGTGTGAAAAACGCCAATCACTTGTTTTGAAAATTTTAAAAATTTAATAGTAATAAAATGGTTATAAAAATAGTAATACAATTAGAGTAATAATAATTTGGACAATTTGAATTAGGACAATATGAGACAATAGAGACAAAGAGTTACAGTACCTTTTTCTGGGCAGCACGAGCCCAGAAAAGGACACAGGTTAACAAAGGATTAACCCTTAAAAACAACAGCCTGTTGCATATTCATACACTTCATACATGATGCATAAATTCCATTCAAACACAGGTTTCTGTCTGGTCATCCTCAGCTTCTTCCTCTGAATCCTGACAGCGCCTTCGAGGCGGGAAGAAGTTCATTTCTTCTGATAAGAGGGCAATAAATTATTTTTCTCTGAAAGATTTAGGTGTCTTGTGGCTGCTATCTTGCTGCAAGTCTTTTCTTTAAAAAAAAGTATCCTACATAAAATAGTTTATATTTTAACATTTTTTATAACCTAAAACTATATTTAACACACTACTTAAGAGAATTAATACAGCACTACTTTCTAACACAACACATATAATATTCATTTTAATATTTGCGAAAAGGCAATCATAAAATACGCATTTTTCACAGGGGAAAATCCCAAATAAAACAGGATTAACACTTTTCACGTATGTTTTTCCATGCTGTGGGGCCGCACTCCCCTCACGGGGGTGGGGGGGGCGGTTCGGCCCCTCAGAGCCCTCCCCGTTGCCACGGTAACCGCGCGCCCTGCGGCGCTCAGTGCGCATGCGCATAGAAAGCCAGCGAGAGGCTCGAAGGGCCCCGCGCACGCGCACTGAGCGTGCGGGAGGTTGCCGTGGAGACGCGTCGGGCAGGCCGGACCCGCAGCGCCGCCGCCGCCATGAGCTCGGGGCCGGAGCCGGGGCCGGGGCCGGGGATGCGGCCGGGTATGGGCACAGGGCCCCCTATCGTGCCCGAGCCGGGGCTGCCCTTCCTCCCCGGCTGCGCCATCAAGGACCCCACGGTGAGCGCGCTTGCCCACTGTACCCCCTTCCCACGGGAGGCCCCCCCGGGGCAAGGTGGGCCGGCCTGGAGGGTGCCCCCTGAGGGGTGACCTCAGAACGGATCCCTCACCCGCTTCAGGTGGTACCTGGTGTCCCCTGGAGACACTCTCTGGGAATCTGGTACTCCCTCCAGGGGAGTCTTGGGACCTCTAAACTCAACAGTATTCATGGAAGTGTGGAATGGTTTGGGTTAAAAGACCTTAAAGCTCATCCCATTCCACTCCCTGCCATGGGCAGGGACACCTCCCACTATCCCACATTGTTCTAAGTCCCATCCAGCCTGGCCTTGAGCACTTCCAGGGATGCAGGAGCAGCTACAGCTTCTCTAGGCACCCTGTGGTGCCCAGACTTGCCATCCTCACAGGGAACAACTCCTTTTCAATATCCCACCCAACCCTGCCCTCTGGCAGTGGGAAGCCACTGCCCCTTGTCCTGTCTCTCCATCCCTTGTCCCAAGTCCCTCTCCAGCTCTCCTGGAGTTCCTTTAGGCACCAAAAGAGGTTCTAAGGTGTCCCTGGATCCTTCTCCATGTGAACACCCCCAGCTCTCCCAGCCTGGCTCCAGCCCTTGGAGCATCTCCATTATTTCCTCTGGACTCCCTCCAACAGGGCCCTGCATTTGTTGTGTTTTGGGCTCCCAAGCTGAATGCAGCACTGCAGGTGGGGTTTCACAAGAGCAGAGTATAGGGGGAGACAGTTTCTTCAGGGAACATGAACCAAGGGAACCTGCTGTTTCCTCAGATCAGATGTAATTCTCTGCCAGACCAGGGGCCTGGTACATCCTGTATTCACCAAATATTCCCCAGACAACTTGGTGTCCTTTGAACCCATGTCCTGGGAACCTCAAACTCACCAGAACCTGGACATGACCCTCAGAGTATCCCCAAAGAACCTGGTGCTCTGTGAACTCATTTGATGCTCCCCAGAAGATTTAATATTCACTAAACTCTCCCCCAGGGACTTGGTGTTTCCCAAACACCTGCTGGACTCACTTCTGCGGATCTGAACCCTCTGTACCCACCTGGTATCTCCTGATCCCACCCACAGCAGACCTGGTTCTCCCACAATTCTTCCACTGCTATTGAACATTGCAATCTGTTCCCAAGGACCAAGTATCCCTGAACTAACCTTCAAGGGGACTTGGTACTTTTAATCTTCTCCCCAAGGAATCCATTGCATCATGTACCCATCTTATAACCCTGAATTTGTCCTGATAGCTTTGGAGAGTGACACACACACCCCTTCTCCCCCTCATTTGTGAGCCTCATTTGAAATTCCAAAAGCTGTTTCCATAACTGCAGAACTCCTGTCTGCAAACTCACCCCTTTGGATATTCAGTTCCCCTGAATCTATCCAATAATTCCTCCACAGTTCATAAAATATGCCACGGGAAATCCCCAAATCACTTTACAGTCCTGAAACCCAATTCCCTCAGGAAAGCTGCTGTTTCTCTGAACCATCTGAGTTTTCCCAAAGCAAAGTCCTCTGAACTGATACTGATACTGTCCTGAACCAAGTTCCTTAAATTCACCTGATACCTCCTCAGCTGATGTACCCAGGAGAACCAGTATTGATCAAACCTTGAGCATTCCTCCACATAAATTAATCCCCCAATCATTGATTTTTTTTTCCTGGACATAATTTATCTATTACATATCTATTTTCCTGGACATAATTTATCATAGGTACATCTTGAAGTCACCAATCTCATTGGCAATCAACACCTTCATGATACCTCTTCCTCCAAAGCTCTGTTACTTCCAAAACTTCTCTCTTGGTGTTGCTTGGAGAGCTGAATCCTTGACAGTGCAGGTCTGGAACCTTATAACCTGATGAGAGAGCTGGTATCCCACCACAGAACTGGTGTCATCACAGCTTCCAGGACCATCCCCAGGAAGTGACACATTCTCAGCTGTTCCCAGGTTCCCTGGAAGAAGCAATCTCATCCCCATCCTCCTCCTCATCCTCTGCATCTGATACCTAAATGAGGAACAACTTCTGCTTTTCCCCATCCAATGGTCCAGGCCCTAAGGACCTGATATCCCCAAATCCTCCCAACATCCTCTTGAAGAAGTGGTTCTACAGAGAAATGATGCTTCCATTTATTTCTCTGATTTACTAAACAATTTCCCCAAAAAAGTCAAAAGGGGGGTTGTTTCATGCCTGGTTTGGGCTCACCAGGAATTTACAGCCTTCCTGGAGAGCATCTTTAACAGAAAACATTCCTGGCTGCATTCAGCTTTTTATATGAAAATTCATTGTCACAAAATCATGGAATGGTTTGAGTTGGAAGGGATCTTAAATGTCATCTTGTTCCAACCCTCTGCCATGGGCAGGGACACCTTCCACAAACCAGATTGCTCCAAGCCCATCCAGCCTGGCCTAAAATCAGTGAAAACTGAGTCCTCCAATAGTAAATAAATTGCTCATAACAAATCCAACATTAAAGGTTAGCTCAGAATCATCATCAGATAATAATATTTCCTTGAAATAATTTATATCATCTTGGAAATCTGCAGTTTTCCAGTCCATAAGACTGGCATCACAATATTTGGTTTCCAAGTGAATGCTGACAAGTTCTGCAGAAAACCTCTGTGCTCAAGTGAAGTGTTGTTACTGCCTAGTGCTCACAGGACAGGGAAACAGACACTGGGAGAGGGAATGGTGTTTGTGTGAAGTGTTACAGACTTGGCAAAAAGAAAGACTTAATTCAGTGGAATTTCTTCAGATAAACACTGCCAGCAACTGAGATTAGGAGTTTACATTCTGGGTTTTCCCTTTTAAATTTTCATTAGTCACCTAATCCTGGAAGATGTTATCTGGCATACAGGCTCACTTTGGGAGAGCTTATCCACTCAGGAGCCATAGGAACCAATGAGGTGCTTTCTGTAGGCAAATGTGGGCTCTTAAAAGCCTGCACACTTCTGACAAACGCTGATATTGCTCAAATTAAAGACAAACTTCCTGGTTTTCCCTGAATATTTTTCCCCCACAGCATTCCCTTGGTGTTTATTTAACAGAAGGAAGTGGCAGTTCTGTGGATGTTGTGCTAAAATGTCTTCAGACAAATCTTGTTTTTACCTGTTTTCCTCACTGCTCTCTCCATTGCAAGATCTATAGTAGCATTTTAAAGGGAAAACAGGGAATTATGTGGAATTCAAGTGGGGCCTTGAAGGTATAAATAAGATTAGAGGCTTAACCATGAGGAGCAAGAGAGGGAGTGCAGTTTGCATGCCTGAGGTTGGACTGACTGCGAGCCTGGGGCTGGAAAAGGAGCTGGAGCTTGTTCTCTCAACACTAGAAATGCTTACAACTCTGTTTTACTTGGCAAAAGTCAAGAGATTTTATTATCAGGGACTCATAATTTCCCCTGCTTTATTTGGAGCTGTAAGTGCTGAAAGCCCAGTGGGACCAGGCAGGTTCCTGCAGTGCAGGTGAGGTGCCACGTGTGCTGGAGTGTGCAGCAAGTGGGACAGTTTGGTGTCTCTCCAGTGTGACCCTGCTCTTCAGTGGTGAATAACAAGAGTGGCTGGCAGAGCTCTGGTTGAATTCAGCCTTGGGAGAAGGACTTGGAGCTGCTGATGGATCAGAGGCTGGGAGCCAGAAACCCAACCCCCACAATGTGCTGGGGTGATCCCCCTGTGGGAAGCAGGGGATGGGGGTTTCTGCCCCTCTCAGGTGAGACCCCACCTGCAGAGCTGCCTCCAGATCTGGGGTCCTCAGCATAAACAGGACATGGAGCTGCTGGAGCAAATCCAGAGGAGGCCACAGAGATGTTCCAAGGGCTGGAGCCCCTCTGCCCTCAAGCCAGGATGGGAGAGCTGGGGGTGTTCTCCCGGAGAAAGATCCAAGGAGACCTCAGAGCCCCTCTACTCTGGAGCCAGGATAGGAGAACTGGGGGTGCTCATCTGGAGAAGAGAAGGATCCAGGGAGAGCTCAGAGCCCCTTCCAGGACCTAAAGGGTCTTCATGAAAGATGGGACAAACTTTTTAGCAGGGCCTGTAGCAGCAGGACAAGGAATGATGGTTTTAAACTCCAAGAGGCTTAATTGAGATTAGATACAAGGAGGAAGTTTTTTACAAAGAGGGTGGTGAGATATTGGCACGGGTTGCCCAGAGAAACTGTGGCTGTTTCATCACTGCAAGTGTCCAAGTCCAGGTTGGATGGGGCTTGGAGCAACCAGGGATAGTGGAAGGTGTCCCTGCCCAAGGACACCTCCCACTGGATAATCTTTAATGTCCCTTCCAACCCAGGCTGTTCTATCAGTCTACAACTATGTAGAGAGGTGATAAAACAACTAATGTGCAATTGCATAATTGCAGTTCTGTGAGCATGACATGCCTTGATTTAACCCACCAAAGAAAATCCTGTATTATGCCCAGGGGAGGGTTAAGAAAATAAATAACAATGAAATACAGAGAGGGTGCACAAGAGTGAAGGGAGCACCATAAGGCAGTAACTGAGGTCCCATGGTGCTCTGTACTGCTGACAAATAGGGTAGGGAACAAAGAGCTGGTGAGATAAATGCCAGGGCAGATAAAGTGCTGACACACAGTTCTAGGCACTGACTATGGTGGCAGTCAGGAAATTCAGTGATTTAAGTTCTTCCAGAGCCTGTGGCAATGCAAGAATCTGAGTTCACTCTTGTGCCTTGTACATCCACCACTCCCTGATTTTTTCCACTGTTTTTTTCCCTAAGTACAAAATCTGATTTTAAATAACTGCTGCAGTAGTTTATAATAAAATGCTGGGGATGTTTGTGGGGTGAGACATTCTTGATAATGCACTCTCTTACTGGGGTTTTTTTGTGCTTCCAGTAGCTATATCTGCTAAAATCATGCAGTATTTTGATAGCTGGATTTCCTTCCAACAGAAAACATCTTTTCATCGGTGCCAGACAATGGACTTCAAAAATGGATATGCCTTTTTCCGGCTGCCAAGAGAGGGGGTTGGTGGGGAAACACTCTTTGCAAATCAGCTCTCTCAAGATGAATTAGATGATTTATGCACCAAGGGAGCCACACTGACCTATGGGCAAGTCAAGAGGCCTGCACCTTCCCGCTTCACTCCAGCATTCGTGGCTTATGACAAAAAGGTATAAAGAAGCTGATTCCAGGAATATCACTGGCCAAATTCGGAGACATAAACAGTCAGCTCCAGGGTTCACGGGACTGCATGCAGCAGTTTTCAGATGCCAGAGCCCTTAGTCAGAGACAGCTGAATCCCAGACTGAAAGAGGCTTTCTTTGCTTGGGAGGAGGATTATAATACATAAACGATGTAAGACATTCCCTGCAAGTTACACTTGAGCATTTCCAGCAGATGTTGGAAAAGAGGTTTGATTAGCTCTGGAAAGCTCCAGCTTAAAAGTATTGCTCTGTAAGCCACAGCCTGGAGTTCTGTGTTTCCACAGCTATATTGAGGTTGTAACTGAGCTTTAACTGGAAAAGTCAGTCTGCAGTGGGAGCCCTGGTAGCCAGTTTGACTGTGGTCTGTCTATTTGTGCTTGTGTTGTCAGCACAGTGTGTCACAACCTGAACTGCTCTATTAGTGCTTCCCATGTTTCATCTTGGTCATCCTATCAGACTGGGTGCTGGCTCTGTGTCTGCTGGAGCAGCCCTGAGCTCCCCTTGGTTTTCAGTGTGCCAATGGCCCAAGCTGCAACCCGCAGCTGTGCATGGAGCAGCTGCTGCAGTGGGAGCTGCAGGGCTCGGGAGCTCAGCACGTGCAGGCTCCACACGCTGCCAGCCCTGCCAGAGCAGTGTGCAGCCAGCCAGCCCTCAGCCTGGCTGTGGCACAGGCTGGGGAACAGATGTGCTCTGTTAATTGCTGAGGCTGTTCCTTCAGAGCAATGTAAATGTTGCTGGTTAATCTGTCAGATCCTTCTCTGCCCCTTCCTTCAAACCACAGGAGCAGCAGGGGCCCCAGTGCTGCTGGGGATGTCACAATCCCTTGTGGGACACTTTGCTGACTGAGAGGAACTTGCTGGCTTTATCATCTCTTAATTATCCAGGCCTCTGGGCTGGTGTAGGCTGGGTATGCAAGGCATGATTGGCCACCTGCACCTTCTTAAGGGCATTGAATAGTCTTGGAGGGAATATTCCTCCTACTTCTGCCAAGCAGAGAGACTGGCTCATTAGTTTCCTTGTTTCCCCAGCACAAATCAGTTTTTGCTGTCAGTGCTGAATAAATGTGACTTCAGATCATGGAAAGGGACCTTAAAGATCATCTTGTTCCAGCCTCCCTGCCATGGGTAGGGACACCTTCTACTATCCCAGGTTGCTCAGAGCCCCTCCAGCCTGGCCTTAAAATGATGAGTCCTTTCAGATTTTAAAATTCTCAGATGTGGTTGAACTCTTTACTAAAATCTGTGGATAACTTCCCTAAATCAGAGTTGTAAAGCTGACAAATAAACAGTTGTGTGTCAGTAAAGTAGATTGCTGTCAGCAGCCAAGCACCTGGCAGTAGGTGAAACAGCAGGTTATCAAGAAGTAGGGAAAAGGCTGTATTTTTATACTTGTCTCAGACACACCGAATTTGCAAAAGACACATCTTAATAAAAGCTCTCCTGGTGCCTCTGCTGTCACTCACAGATTAGGCCACAGTTGTCTCTGAAGACTTTTAGAATCCAATCCAGTAATTTCACACCACCAAAGCAAATTACAAATAAATTATTTGCCTTAATAGACTAATCATGGTGTTCAAATTATTTTTCTCTCTCTCTTTGCTGTGTTGTGCCTTGGGCAGGTTTTGAAGTTCGATGCCTACTTCATGGAGGAAGTTGCTATCTCTGCAGAGGAGAATTACCGGATCCGCCAGGTGTGCATCTACTACTACCTGGAGGATGACAGCATGTGCATCATCGAGCCCAAGGTGAAGAACTCAGGGCTGGTCCAAGGCAAACTCATGAGGCGCCACCGAGTGCCCAAGAACGTGCATGGGGATTATTACCACTGGAAGGATCTGAACGTGGGCATCGACCTCACCATCTACGGCCGGACCTACCGCCTGGTCAACTGCGACTCCTTCACCAAGGTGTGTGCTGGGGAGAGCAGTGACAGAAACACTCCCAGATCCTGGGAATGCATGGGTTTCATCACCTCTTAGAGTCCAGCAGTTTGCAGCTGTAGCTTTTGTCATATGGGTGCTCGCAGTCTTTCATTTTGCTTTTTGTGTAGCTTTTGTCATATGGGTGCTCGCAGTCTTTCATTTTGCTTTTTGTGGAGATTTCTTTTTTCAGGCCAAAGGGGACTTCAGGGTATGACATCTACTGAGGGCAAGTAAGGTGCTCAAGATTTTTGCCCCAGGACTGCTGGGAGTCCATCTTTTGTCCTCAGGACTTCTCTTTACAATACAAATTCTAAGTACCTGTCTGGGCAGTTTAACTGCTTGGAGTCCAGGTGAAACATTGTGCATACATGAGAGGGAAATTAGTGATCCTGTCTCTTTTCTGATTTAATATTCCTCTGTTAGGAACAGTGGAAAGGAATACAGGCAGTAACTCTGCACACATTAACACCCAATTCATGATCCATGGGTTGAGAATCATGGTATGAACTGACCTTTCTAAGAAAGCTTACTCATTGTCTGTTTTTCTATTTCTGGCTGTTTCTGTACCAGTAAATGAGATAATAATGATCCAATAACAAGAAATAAAAATTACCAGTATGCTGGTATCCTGCTAGATTGTCCCCAGTAAAATCTCAGCCCTGGTCAGCTACTATTCTTCCAGGCCAGGAGTTAGACTGCTCCAGGGGCCATTCCCAATTGGTGAGTTACATGCAGTCAACCTGTCCTGGAGGCTGGAAGAGTTTAGATCCAGGCTTTTCCTTGTCAGTTGGCCTCAGTGGCCAGGAATGTTCCCAACATGTATAATATATTGGTATAAATGTGGCTGTGGGGCCAGCTCTGCTGGAACTGGTGACTGTTCAAGTCAGTCCACACCAAATAAAGAGCTGGTCCTCATTAAATATTGATGGAAAACATGGAATGAGCTACATGGGTCTACATCTCAAGGCCAATAGTGTATGTGTCATTTACTGACATCTTCCAGACCAGGAAATAATGAGTCTGAAAGTGAACTTGCCTTGTGACTCTCCAGGGAGATCTCATATTCCTGTGGGAGATGTTTGCATAGGTGCTTCCTGGGCTGAATGTTTTCATGGACCACTTCCCAAAGTGGGAAAAGTCCCTTGACTTCAGAGATTGTTTTGGGTGACTGATGCAAGTCCACAAGTAACACCCTGGATTTTGTTCATGGTCCAAGGTAAGAAAAAATGCCTTTATAAGCAAGCACATTGCACTCTCTCTGTGGGAGAAGTACTGCTGAAAGATGGAATGAAGCTGCCACTGACACATCTCCTCATGCCTGAAGGGTCTTGATGTGCCTAGTGTGGGTCACACTAGCTTCTTCTAACTATCTGACACAGCCCTAAATTATTACAAACTCAGGCTGACTACATCTGTGTTTATAAAGCAATTTAATCTTTTCCATTTACATAAAAGAGACCAACTGACAGCTATCTTCCATTTAAAGCCCTAAGGCCAAGGAAAACTGTGCTCAAGTGAAATCTGAGTTAGGATGTTCAGGACAGAACTACTCTGATTAATTAAAGGGTAAGCAAAGATAAAAAGCAGCTTAAACAAATGTATATGTCATCTGTTGTATTTTGCTGTTGCTGTAGAATTTTCTGTGAGGAGTGAACTTGCAGAATTCTGACCTCACTCTAGTCACCTCTTACCTTCAGAACTCCTGGCAGCACTAACACCTCAGATGACCTTCCTAGGTGTTCCTGGAGAGCCAAGGGATTGTAGTGAACCCTCCAGAGGAGCTGGTTTCGGATCCTTACACGGAGCAGCGTCAGATGCCTGTGCAAAAACGCATCATGCCCACGAGTCCCGACCCCTTCAGGCAGTTCCTGGCCTATGATACAAAGGTGAGAGAGCTGGGGATTGCCCTAATTAGTGTATAATTACCCACACCACACTGGTGAGGGACCTCCAGTCCTGGTTCTGGGTCTGAAGGTCTGGGCCCTTCACTTTAGGAAAGATATTGAGAATCTGGAGTATCCAGGGAAGGGGCTGCAGCACCAGGAGTGGCTGAGGGAACTGGGAAAGGGGCTCAGCCTGGAGAAAAGGAGGCTCAGGGGGGTCCTCCAGGCTCTGCACAACTCCCTGACAGGAGGGGACAGTCAGGTGAGGGTCAGTATCTTCTCCCAGGCAACCAGAGAGAGAACTGGAAATGGCCTCAAGTTGTGCAAGGGGAGGTTTGGGTTGAATTAAGAAGAATTTCTTCACAGAAAGGGTGATTAGACATTGAAACAGGCTGCCCAGGGAGGTGGTGGAATCCACATCCCTGGAAGTGTCCAAGGAATGACTGAAAATGTCACTCAGTGCTCTGGGAAGGATGACAGGGTGGTGGTCAGTCAGAGGTTGGGCTCAATGATCTTCCAACCTAGAAGATGCTGTTATTACAGTGAATATGCGCTACTGAAACCCAGGTCTTGTGAGAGTCTGCAACCTCACTTATTCTAAATTGTCTCAGTCTGCTGAACAGACTCCAGATTTGCTCCTTTCTTGGCTTTAGTGAGAAACAAAACCTTTTATGCTTTTTTCTGGGCTTTGTGCCTTGTAAACAGCTCTTCTTTGGATTGCAGAGCCTGTGCTCAATATCATCCATTACTCTCTTGCTTTCTGTTGAGATGAGATAAGCCACCTGCCTCTGGAATTTAGCAATCAGATGCAGTTCTATTAGGAATGGTCTTGCTGCATCCACTCCTCTGCTCCCCCAAAATATTGATGCCAGCTGTCAGAGCAGACAATTTAAGACAAACACAAATGCCCCTTGCTCTGATTAAATTCTCCCTGTGTCTCTCTACTGTCTTCAGGAGGTGAACTTTGGGGAATTCTTGAGCATCTCAGTGTGATGAGTTTGATTTCTGCAGCACCAAAAGATGATTCTGATCTATGTTTGTCTGCTTTCTTTTCCTCCACCCCAGGTGCTTCGCTTCTATGCCATATGGGATGACACCAACTGTGCCTTTGGTGATCACCATCCCTGCATCATCCATTACTTCTTAGCAGATGACACAGTGGAGGTTCGGGAAGTGCACAAGAGAAATGATGGGAGAGACCCATTCCCAGTACTGATGAGACGCCAGCGCTTGCCCAAAATTTTTGTGGACAAGAACAGTAAGTTTAGATTGTCACACCCATCTGTGCTCCAGTGTCATTATTTCTTGGTCAAAAAAAAGTTCTTCAAATGGTCACTAAATTCTTTGTCTTTTGGGAAACAGTGGCAGGACAGCAGTGCCTGCATCTCCCTGTAGCTATTTGTACACCTTGCTTTTATATCCATTTTCACTAGGAAACGTTAGCATCTCCCTGATTGATTTATTTTTCCTTCTGCTCCCTTGTCCTTAGAGAACTTCCCAAGCTGTGTGCTGGAGATCACTGACCATGAGGTACAAGAGTGGTTCTCACCCAAAGATTTTGCTATTGGCAAAACTGTCACCCTCCTTGGACGCACCTTCTTCATCTATGATTGTGACAAGTTCACCCAGGACTTCTATCGTGAAAAATATGGCATCACAGACTTTCAGCCAGTGGATGTAAATAAGAAACCACTTGAAAAGGTTCCACAGGTACTACAATTTCTCAAAAGAAGGGAGTTGGTGTAAGCTCTTATAGTAAAGTAGAGGTTCAGCTTAGTAAGTACCTGTAGAAAACATGTTCAGCTTAAAGAAAAAAATCAATTTGAAAAAGACAAGCAAGAACGGTCATAATGAATATAAAAATGAAAGTCTGGCTGCACTTATACTACTGAACTCTCCCTCATTCTTCAGAACAGTGTTGCCAAGTCCAAACTGACTACTGAGGATGGTCACAGCCCTTGTTACCTCCCAAACTGAGCTCAGAAATTGTTTGGAGTTGTGGTTTAGACCACAGGCATAATGGGGATTAGGTTACCAGTGTAACCATTTGATAGCTGAGTTCCTGTGCATGGGAAGGATTAAGTGGTACTAGATGATTTTAAGGTCCTTTTCAACCCAAACCATTCTATGGTTCTTTAATACATACGTCTTAAATTGGCTGTGGCTTTCTGAGTTTCAGAATTGCTTAATCCTTTTATATTTTCATTAAATACAACACATGGCCAGGCTGGTATCAACCATCTCTACTGGGTAGAATGTCACAGCTCTTCCTACCTGGTGGCAGAATATTCCCTTCCAAATCTGATGGGCTTTGCTAAGTCTTATAAACTTTGTGTTGTTCTTAGTTGCAGCTGTTTATGATTGATGTCTCCTCTGCATGCAGGTAATTCCTCCCTACAATGGTTTTGGCATCCCTGAAGACTCTCTCCAGAACTGCCTTAGTCTGTTTCCAAAGCCTCCACGGAAAGATGTCATTAAGATGCTGGAGAATAATCTCAAGGTCCTGCGGTACCAGGTGGCCCTGGTAAGTGTTTTCCTTGGTGGAATAGTGCCAGAAGGATGGGAGGAGCAGCCTGCCCAGACAAGGCTGTTGGCAAACTCTCCTTTGTGCCAGTGGGAAAAGAGAGCTCTCCAAGCCAACAGGAGTGTCCTTGAGGGGATGCCATGGGGTTATTGTGTGCTTGCTGTGACAATTGACAGCTCAAAAAACTAGAAAAAAAATAAAAATAAAGCCAAAAAGTACAAACCAAACCTGCTACAAACCCACAGCCATTTATGGAAAAACTCCCTCTGCCAGTGCTGCATGACAGATGGCCCTGGCTGAAGCAGCCTGCGCTGGGCACTGTGCCTCTGCCTGCCTGCCACCACTGCCACCAGCCAGTTCTTGATGTCTCTGCTGCTGGCCCAGCCCCTGTCCTTCTCCAGGCTAGTCCTGGATGCAGCAGCCAGCAAGGAGCTGTCCTAGCAGAGCAGCCAATGCTGTGTAGAAGCTGGAAAATCCATGAGAATGGTGTTTTCCACCCACTACAGCACCCAGGCCCTGGCCTTTGTGCCAGCTTTGCAGCTGGTTTATGCAAGGAGCCTCTGGCACATCCAACCAGCGATGGCATTTCCTGTGCTGCCTTGTGCCTGCCCTCTCCAAACACTCTGGTTTCTTTTCCCTATTGTGCAGGAGTTCCCTAAAGGTCACAGCTGAGGAGTTAAGATCCACTTAGCTTTAAGCTAAGCAAGCAAATCCACTGGTGTGTCAGGGGAGTGACTTCCTGTGACTAAGGGCTGAAACAGCACCAGACTCTCTCAGGCACTCAGCATAATGAAAAAATGTAATTTAAAACTGAATTTTACAGCCTCTCTGGGATGAATCATTCCATATAGGATAGAGAAAGGATTTCTCTCAGATTACTCAGGCTGTGGAAACACTGAATATATTTGGTAACTTCAACCCAGATTCTGCTTCAGTGGCTTGAGTAAAGCAAGTAACCTTTGAAATTCAGATCCTGAGTGCTGTCTAGTGCTTTGTTATGCTACGTCAGCACAAGTGCTTTGTTTAGTCAGCTGTGAAAAAAGTTCTGGGTGTTTATGAGTGAGTTACTAGGTACTCCTAAGCACCCCAGGCAAGGAAAACCTGGTTCAAATGTTCAGACGTGTTCAAATGCTGTGTTCCAAACCTGCTACCTTTCCTGTAGGAATCACCAGTGCCTGAGGACAAAAATCGTCGTTTCATCCTCTCTTATTTCCTTGCCGATGACACAATCAGCATCTATGAACCCCCAGTCAGAAACTCTGGCATCACTGGGGGCAAATACTTAAGAAGGACCAAAGTTACCAAGCCAGGATCTACTCCAGAGAATCCCATATACTATGAGGCCTCTGACTTCACCATTGGTTCTACAATTGAAGGTAAAATCCAGCCTGGATTTATAATACTCTGCTCTGAAATTTCATTTATTGCATATCTCTTCCTTCACTTGAAAGATCTGCTGCTTCTGGGTCTCCTCACATTTGAGTTTCCAGATTAGCAGCTGGTGTACATTGATATAACTTTGTTACTGTCAATGTTTGAACCTTTCAATCAGTGAAATTATTCTTGCTTCAAGAAGTGAAACAAGTAGCAGAGCTGGCTCAAAGCTGAGCCCAGCCACAGGAGAGGAATCTTGCTCCCTCCTGGATGATGAAATTACTTTAACCCATGCTAAACCACAAGTAACACTACTTCTTCAATGTTCCTCCCCTAGTGTTTGGCCACAGGTTTATTATCACTGATGCTGATGAATATGTGCTTAATTATTTGGAGAGAAATGCACAGAGTTTCCCTGCAGCCACAGTGCAATCCATAAGGGATCATTTCCTCCCACG
Source organism: Ammospiza nelsoni (assembly GCF_027579445.1). NCBI lineage: Eukaryota > Metazoa > Chordata > Aves > Passeriformes > Passerellidae > Ammospiza > Ammospiza nelsoni. Next base: position 111,741,392 of record NC_080635.1, read on the forward strand.
GAAGGTGGTGGTGGAGACTACCAGCAGGTAGGCTACAAAGAATGGGGTTGTGGGGCTAAATAAGGCTGAGGGCATTCTCAGCAGCCTCCCTGGGCCCCAGCCTCCTCCTCTGCTGGTGGTTCTGATGCTCCAAGGGGCTGTTTGGGCACATCCAGAGGGTATGAGGTGTGTACAGTAAAATGCTGTGGCTGCTGCCAGCCCCAAAACCTCCTGGGACAGCTCTGGCTCAGCAGCACAGACAGACAAGTGGTCACAGCACCAAGGCTGAGTTCAAGAAGTGTTTGGACTTCCAGCCAAAATCACGGAAGCACAAAATGGCTTGGGTTGGAAGGACCTTAAAGATCAGCTCAGTCCAACCCCTGCCATGGCAGGGACATCTTCCACTATACCAGTGTTGCTCCAAGCAACACTTCAACACTTTCAGTTTGTGAGGGGACATAATTTTCAGATGGTGGACACATATTTTCCAAAAAAAGCATCACTTCACTGTAACAGATGCTGCCAACTTGAGCTGCTTGATGGTTGAAGGCTCCACAGGTGGTGGGGAGAGGCTTTTTTGGGGCATTTATTCCTTCTTTGCTTATCAGCCCATCCGAGCCTAGACCACATCCTCCTTTTAGCTGTCTGGACCCAGTTTTTGTGACCCAGAAATACTCTGTTATCTCAGAACATGGTTTGGAGGCAGTTATATCATGGCTCTGGTTGAAACTCAAGTTTCCCACAGTTTCTGACACTGTGGAGCACGCAGGGAAATGATCTGTTTTTTACTGAAATGTCATAGTAAGGCTGCCAAAATGAGTTTTTACATGAAATCCTATTATTCTTTTCTTCTGCAGTGGCTTCCCCAAAAAGGAGCTGGATGATTTAATTGTGGAAGTTCAGAAAGAACTGAAACTCCAAGAGCCTTTCGACACCAGGCAGTTTCATGAGGCATTTTATCATTGTGACACAGAGGGCTCTGGCTTCCTGGATAAAACAAGATTTTTAACTCTTTGTGACAGGTTCAACGTGCCAACCAGCACCATTCTTCTTAAAAAGGTCAGATGGAAGGGGTGCTGTGCATGTGGAATTCCCCATCTATGCTTCTTCCAAAAGATCTCTTCTAAAAACCAACCCTAACCAGCTGCTCTAGCCTTCAAAGGGGAACAAATTCAAGAAAAAGGCAAGAGAGTCCCAGTTTAAAAAAACTCCTGAGCTGTTGGACTGAGCATGTGTGTTAGAGGAGATAATAATTGCTGTCCTCTAAGGAAAAGGGAAAAAATGTTATCCAGGTTGCCCCCCATGTTGGGCTGTACTGTAATGTGTGAAAATTCCAGTTGGTTCAGGTCTTGGATGAGTAAAGGATCATGATAGAGATCAGGAATCATGACAGGGATCAGGGATAGGCTCCTGCAGAGCTTGGAGTGTCTGTGATGGCTTAAGCACAGCTGGGATTGAGTAGACACTGAGGTGTTCAAGGAATGTGCCTTAGGAAAGCTTAGAGACATTCTGGATTCAACAGCAACTGAACTGAAGGTCTAAGAACTAAGTACTTTCCGAAACAATATTAATAACTATAATATACAAAATTAATATATATTAATAAAGTATATAATATATAATAAATATACAATATAATATAGAATTATAATATAATGTATAATAATATAATGATGAGTTGTTATTATTATTATTTTTGTTATTAAATGTATTTTATAATTATAATTGTTATTAATTCATAATTATAGTTATTAAAATGGCAATAAATAATAATGATATTATTAGAATACATTACAATATATAATATATAATAATGTAATGTAATAATTTTAATATAATAATAGTAATAATAATTCATCATTATATTATATATGTAATACATAATGTATAGTAAATATATAATATATAATATAGCAACGAAGAATTATTATTATTATTATTATTATTATTATTATTATTATTATTATTATTAATAATAATAATAATAATGGTAACAACAACAACAACAACAACACCCTGGTTAACACTTGCTGGGCACTATGAGCAACAAGCAGCACATGGAGATCGCAGTCTTTGCACAGTCTGCAAAGCAATAAAATGTGAGGGAAACTGAGGGAAAATTCCTGCAGTGAGGATGGAGGAGGAATCTGACTGGCAAGGATGTTTCCTCAGCATCATGTGATAGGCAGTAGATTAGTGGCCAAAAAAGGGGGATCAGACTTTAGAGAAATCTGGAAACCAGAGGGAGTTATTTCTCCTGCTAAAATAAAAACTTTTCTAAAGCAGTTCACTGTGAGCATCACAGGCATGGTTAGAAAGGTGCATGGGCAGGGGATTTGTGTCTCTGAATGTAGGATGAATAAAGGCCCTGACAAACACCCAGGGCTTTGCTGTATCAGAGTTCCTCAGAGCTCACTCTGCCCTGAGGAGTTTACAGTGGGGTGAAAATTCCTGCTCCACTCTGAGAGTGGGAGAGAACATTCTCAAAATTATGTGGAGAACCTGTGACAATTGAAGCTAAACTCCCATGTTTGAGCCCCACTCTAGGACCTATGCACTAAAAACATCCATCTCCTCTCCTGAAATCTTGATCCCAGTGTTCCCAGAGCCCAGGGCAGTGTGGCAGGGCTATAAATTAAACATAGACAGAGTTCAGTGCCTGGAGAGGAGCACAGCTGTCAGTCACAGAAGCAAAGCCCAGAGAATCTGTCTCCAGGCGACAAGGGAAGAGGAATCCTTTCAAGGAATTGTGATATTAGACCTTTTCCATCTTGCTGGGTGTCAGAAGGAGATTAGTTATGCAATTAAAGAAACAAAAACCTTCTTTCTTCCCCTGGAGCACACAAAGGCTGTGGCTCTGTAACACAATGCAGGGTCAGGCACGGACACCAGAACTGGCTCATTAGTGGGGCTGTCACCAAGCTCAGTTATCCATGTCTCCCCTTTATGCCATGTGCACACACCGAAGTGACACCAGGGAACAGTGACTGTTCACATACACTGCCTTCACCCCACTTTTGGGAGGGATTTCTGCAAGATTTCCTGTGGCCCATCTCAGTCTGTGGCTATGCTTTGTATTTTTGTGGCTTTCTTTCCACTCTGGTGAGGCCCAGAAGGAAATCAGGATTAAACTCCAACACTTTAACTTTTTCTCCTTGCATAGATTAGTGTCATCTATAGGCATTCAAAGTTGGACTTGAACTTTTAGATCATCAAGTCCAACTTTTAGATCAGCAAGTTCAATCCTTAAATGGTTGGACTTGATGATCTAAAGGTTGGGCTGAATGATCTTGTAGGTCTTTTCAATCCTCAATGGTTCTATGATTCCAAGTTTACCTGTGATTCAGGATTACCAGGATGGGGAAATCCACATGGGGGAATGACATCTCCTGCTCAAGAACTCTGGGCAGTTTCCCTTAAAAACAACCCCAATTTTGCAGCTTTTTCCAACTCTTTATGGTGTTTGCTGTGTGTTTTGTCCCCACAGCTGATTGACTACTGTTCCTGTGATGAAGACAAGGTAAACTACCGTGACTTCCTTCGAGCCTTCCCTAGTGATCTCTTCCCAGAAGCCGAAGGACAGGGTCAGCAGTTGAATTCTCAGCTGACTTGAATATATTGTACTTCAAAAAGGATGTTCTGGTTTTTCCCGCTTGCTTCACTCTCCACCTCTCCCTTTTACAGACCCAGCTGATTCCCACCTTCATGTTAACTTTTTTTCCTTCCTAACCTCTCCCTGTCCTTTTAGCTACTCCTAAACTCAAAGCCCACAACTGCTGGATGTTGAAATGAAACTTATAGGAGAGAAAAAAATAATTCTGAGAACCAAAGTCAGGTTCTGTTGTTTCCTCAACCTTTTAGTGCAGTACTTTAGAGAGCTAAAGCTCTCTGAAACCTGGAGTGAAAACCCCTCCAGGTTTCTCTCAAATGGACCTTTTACCTCCAAGTAGTGAAGACTGCCAGTTTGTTATTAAAATTGCAATAAAACTGCAGTTGCTATAAATGTGTCCAAAAGTCTGTTTTAAATAGAATGGCTGGAATAGCAAAGGGTTAAAATAGAAGTGAGGGGGGAAACTCACAAATTGTCATTCTGGGTCTACTCAAAGTAGGGTAGTGATGGTGAGTTTAGTTATATGGAGGTAACAAGGGTATGGACACAAATCTGCCGACAGCAGCTCTGCATTTTTCAACAAGAAGTTGGGAGAATGGTTTTAGGACTGAGATCCCATCTAAACCCACCTAATCCACCTGTCATCTCACCAGACAGGTCTCCAAGGAGAAGGGAACATGGGCAGTTGGCATGGCAATAGTTATGACACCCATGCTCTGTTACTCATCTCCCCGTGAAGGTAACGAGGCAGGAACCTTCTCACCCCAAGTGACACCTGCCAGGTGTTGCCATGGAGCACCCAGAAAAGGCAGCTGTCACACACACAGAGAACAAAGCTCTCTGGAACAAAATGCTGCTTTAAATCAGCTTTTGTGCCATGGATTCCCACTTCCCCTCAGACAGCTAAGAGTCTCCATATGACAGCTCCCTCCTGTCTCCCTTGTTTGGAAAGGTCACTGCTCTTCCCTTCTGGGCCTGTTTTGTGCTGCTGCTCACCAGACCAAGCATCATTCCAGGGATCTCTGGTCCACCTCAGATTTCAAGAGACCAAAAACTTACAGATGAAATTACTTGAGCTGTAGAAAGTCAGAAACTATTTTCTGCACAGGCTATGAAACCACAACCTAAACCTCAGCCAAGTGATGTTGTGTGCCTGGGGCCAGCTGCACAAAATATACAATATAGCTCACCAAAAATATGTGCCTAAACCACATCAGATAAATCATCTCCTACAAATTCCCTTATCCTCCACTGCCTCTGATGAAAGCAGCCACGAATAATGAACTCTGGAGCAGTTGCCTGTGCTGTGGACATGGGAAATGTGGGAAGATGAATCCCAGCTGCAAGGGCTTAGGGTGACAGGGTAAGGGGGCATGGCTTTTAACTGAAAGTGGATTTAGATTGAGTATTGGGGAAAAAATTGTTCCCTGTGAGGGTGGTGAGGCCCTGGCACAGGGTGCCCAGAGAAGCTGTGGCTGCTCCATCCCTGGAAGTGTCCAAGGCCAGGCTGGACGGGGCTTGGAGCAACCTGGGATGGTGGAAGGTGTCCCTGCCATATGCATAGCTTGGCAATAATAAAGCATCAGTGGAAACAGCACTGGAAGAATCTATGCCTTTTATTTATTTATTTCAGAAAAATACTTCTGCTGAGTTTATCACAAAAGTCATTGAACAACAAACAACAACAAATAAAATCCGTACAAAAACTGAGGTGACAGAAGAATGAAACAAATGGGATAAAATACCAGAGACTGTTAATTCCCCCCACCCCCTCCAAAATCAGGAAATTTGCACTAAAGCATAAATATGGAAGAACAGAATTTTTCCTCAAGTTCCTTTGCTGAAGTTTGATTGGTTGAGTTCAACATTTTCGAGGAAAAACTACACACCTCTGCCTGGCTTTTCCAACAGCCATTCTTCCCAGAAAAACCCCACACATAGCTCCAAGGAGGAGGAATCTACCTTACTGCTGGCATAAAACCTTCTAAACCAACCTTTCATCCCCCATTAAGTTTCCTGGAAGGCTGTAAATCAAACCCCAACATCTCCACCCACTGCTGACACAACCTGGGCTCCATCTACCCAAGGCAAGAGCCTGAGGCTGCTGTAAAGCCCCAGGAGCAAAGGCAGGATGGCTCCAAGCTCCCAGAGTCACTTGGAGGCAAGGAGGAGACATCCCAGAGTGACCACACTTCCCTCCAACCAGGAAGCCTACCAAAAATACCTTTTTGTTAAGGTAAAACACTGAGTTGAAGATAAGGGGACCTACAGGGGAACTGGAACTTGGCTACTACTAACCCAAACATGATGAGTAAGAAGAAAGAATCCTAAATAACAACAACATAAAACGCAACTGTAATGCCCCATAATGTAAGAGTCACTCAAAAACTGTATGTGAAATGCTACATCTGTTTTTACTCCACCCCTTTCTCTTCCCGAGCCCATTCTCCAACTACCTAAGACAAGAAAAGAGAACTAGTGCTGGTATTTCACACCTCTTCTAGGCTAGGACACGAAAACACTACACTTCACCCCAAAAATCACAGGCTACTCAATTCCTGACCTCCACAGCTTGGATAATGGACACAGACTACTAAAGCAGCCTCAAGCCCATGGGAAGAGTGCAATGAATCACATCCCACTGGAAGTTTTGGATAATCTCCATCACCTTCTACACTGTGGTGGACAAGAGCTCCTGTTCGGGGTTGGATCTTGGTGTTGGAGTAAAGGTTGGACTTTGACGAGTTTGGAGGCATTTTCCAACCTCACCCAACAATTCCATGATGTTTTCTAGAGATGACACAGATGGGGCATGAGAAGAGCATCCAGTAAAGGGAAGTGAGCTCGTGGCATTTCATAGGCAGAGAGGCCAAGGACAGACTGACCATTAAGGGCTTGCAATGACAATGCTCCAAGAAAAAGCTCTTTGGGCTGAAAGGAAGGCTGGATCTGCTGAGAAATGACACGGACACAGGAACAACAGCAGCAGTTACTGCAGGCTTGCAGCCCAGGGATTGTGCTTGCACTACAACACAGGGATGGGGAGCCCAAGGCAGCCCTTCTGATGGAGATGGGATTGCAAACCTCCAGGATGACAGTGGATATTGCCTCACAACAAAGGCTCAGCTCAAAAAAAAAAAAAAAAACCTGCCAGAAGGATGGGGATTTCTGAGGACTAAATATAGGGGAGGGCTAGGAAAAAAAAAAAAAAGCGCCCCATCATCTATAGATTTAAAAAACTAAAATAATAAAAAGAACACATGGAAATGCTTCAAAAACAAATGTCCCTTTTCCTGGTAGCTCTATCAAAAAGGAAACAGAAAACACATAAATGTAGCATATGTTGTACATACGTAGTAACAAAGGAGGGTGTTCAGCTACTGCTATAGTGCACAGAGAGGCTACAACATAAGGCACTTGGGATACAAAGCATCACCAGCTACTGTACAGAGATAGGATTGTGCAAGTGGAAGAGCTGCCTGAAGCCAAGCAGGCAGGAGGAGGAATCATTCAGCAGCCGTGTTTTTGGGGGGCTCTATGTGTCACCTGCTAACAGAGTCAGCAGTTTGGCTGCTGCAAGGCACTGGTGCTGCAGAAAGGCCTGGCAGAGGCTCTGGGAGGTGCCAGCCAGCAGTCACTCCTGGAGGGCACTGGCAGGGGATGGGAAGAGGCAGGAGAAAGGAAAAACCTCTCACACTCGACCTTTTCCATGTCCTCCCCAACATAAAGCTCTTTTCCCCCCAGTCACGCACTGTGGGTCCTGTTGCTGCCTCTGAGCCAAAAAGTGTCTTATCCTCCCAGCACAGGCTACAAGGAGCAATGGAAAGGAGCCACCAGGGGCTCTGCTCCAGCCTCCTTCCCCAGCTCCCCTGAAAACAGGGAGAACCCTCTCCTGCCAAAATCTCTCACTTGACACTCAAATGTTGTGGGGATTGAGGAACAAGTGGAATTTGACCAACTGTCCTCATGTCCCTGCATGTCTTGTCCCTCCAGTGTCTCCTCAACAAGGACAGGAGGAGGAAAGGACAAAAGACACCCAGATAAATGGGGAAAAAACCCCAACTCAGCTCCAAGAGGGGCAGAGAATCAACTGTCACCCATTTCTCAAAACATGACTGGTGTGAAGAACAACAGCACCGGCCTCAGGCTGGAATTGCACTCGAAAAAGAGTTCAGGTGCCCCCAGGGGCTGAGCCAGGGGCACACCAAGGATCAGTCCTGGACTGCACATGGACAGCAGCCCAGCTCTGTCCTGTGTCCCTCTCCTCACCCAGCCAAGGGGACACACCACGAGTCCCCTGCTCCTGCTGTGTCAAGCAGAACTAAAGCTACGGCCGACTTCACTGCACAAGAGGCACCAACAGCAAAGCCCAGCTCAGGAACTGCCCCAGAGGACAGTATGGGGACAGTGGTGCCACTACTGCTCACCTGCCAAACCTAGCTTGGCGTGGCACCCCAAAAAAGAAGCCCAGAGAGATGGCACTGACCCATGAAACCCCAAGCAGATGCTGCTCCCCAGCAGACTCAGCAAGGGATGAAGCTGGTGGGATCTGGCTTTCCACAAAACCTCTTGCCAGCACGTGGAGGTGGCAGTGGGCAGAAGCAAGAGGAGAAAGTGGTCTGCAGCAACAGATGGCCTCTGAGGTAGATTTGAGACAACTCCATCTGCTAACAGCTATGTGTCACAAGCCAGGCTTTTCCTAAAATGCAAGCTGCTCCTTGCAGCCCCGGCCTCCTTCGCCTTCCTTCCCTGTCATCTCATTCACAGCTCAGAAAGGGATGAAGGGGCTAGGATTTTTGGAAGAAACCCTGGATTTGATAGCACCTTGGGTGGATACAAGCACTGTATCCTTTGGAAACAGAGTGAAGCTGGTGGCTGCCGATGGCATGGCTGGACTGGTACGGTAGGGACGAGGAAGGTTGAGGTGACAGCATGAGGGGCACAGTCCCACTGATGCAAAAACCCTTTGCAGCAACCCATCTGTCACCTGGACGTGGTCACAAGCAACAAGAACACCAGGTTCATGAGGCACAGAGAAGCTGGCAAAAGGCTGGGCTGACAAAAGCCAGGCCAACACTCAGAGCAGGGCAGGCCTCAAGGATTCATGTGGAACTTAGGATGCTGCTGCCCCGTAACAAAACACTGAGAGCTGCAGAGGCCTGGGCTCAGAACAACCATGGGACAGCCAAGAGAAACCCAGCTGGGGCAAGCAGAGGCTGGGAGATGGACCTTCCATATGAAGAGGGAAGTTCTCTCCCTTCTCTGCTGGCCAGCTCTCAAAAATTCTCAAAAGCAGGGTTCAGAAAACCCCAGTTAATCAGAGGTCCACCAGGAGACAAGACAGGGTTGAGCTTCTTCCATCGGACCCTTGTCTCTCTTTGCAGCATCACCATCCTGCTGAGTGCAGGCCAGTTGTGCCCCATCTCACCTGAGAGCACCCCTGAGCCTCAGATCTCCCAGCCCCAGCACATTCCCCCAGGAATCTGATCCCATAACACACATTTGGTGCCTTCAAGCTGTCGTGGCCCTGTCCCAGGGGCTCAGGGAAGCACCATGAAGAGAGGGGAGGAACATGCTGTAGGAGAAAAAAGGATTGTTTGGAACGATCTATGATACATTTGTAACCATTTAACCAAAATAACCGAACACTAAAATAGAAAAGGAAAAAAAAAATAAAAATTGCACGCTGGTTTATGATCAGAGGCAAAACCAGGAGGGCTGGAGAAGGTTCCTATGAGGGGGATGGGAGAAGGGGAATGGGGCCTTTTTGGTTTTATTGCAAACGGTTCATGAGAGCAAGAAAGGAAGGGAGGAGAGCGAGAGACACCTTGGGAAGATGATCCCGAGCCTTTTGGGACGCCGCTCGCTCGTGAGGAGCAGGAGGAGGGGCAGCTCAGTCCTGGTATCTCACCCTCCTCCCCAGGAGACAACCCTTGGCTTCTATGGAGACTTGAGCTTCTTGGTGCGGGGTGAGGTTCCGTTCTCTGCTTTCACCACTCCGTTTTCATGGTAACCTGGGAGTGGCAACAAAGGGACACGGAGCTGGTGAAGGGTCTGGAGTGTGATCTGAGGGAGCTGGGGGTATTTAACCTGGAGAAAAGGAAGCTCAGCAGGGACCTTCTCGCTTGCCACAAGTGCCTGACAGGAGGGTGCAGCCAGGTGGGGCTTCGCTCCCAGGGAACAAGGGACAGGACAAGATGAAATGGCTTCAGGCTGCCACAAGGGAGGCTCAGGTTGGACATTAGAAGGAATTTCCTCACAGAAAGGGTGATTAAACATTGGAATGGGCTGCTCAGAGAGATTTGGAGTCACCACCCCTGGAGGTATCCAAGGAATTACTTAACATGGCACTCAGTGCTCTAGTCTGGTTGACACCCAGGTGATTGGTCAAAGGTTGGACTCCATGACCTCAGAGGTCTTTTCCAATCTAAACCATTCTGTGATTCTACAGAGAAAGCAACTTTGTCCCTTGCACAAGCCAAACCCTTTAATCTCTCACAACTGTCCCCCAGACATGGGGAAACCCCCATGACATCAGGACACAGCTGGGGACACCCTGCACAGTCAGCACCATGCTGGGGGGATGCTGAACCCCAGGGCTGCCCCCTCCACGGTGCCACCCTTGCAGCACTCACCCGAGTCCCTCTTGAGCAGCTTGGTTTGCTGCCTGGTGCCAGCAGCAGTGACGGTCGCTCGCTTCCGACTGCTCTGCTCGTTCCAGTACTCCCTCCAGCGCCGCAGCTGGAAGTGGATGAAGCGCCACATCACCGAGGCCTGGAAGAGGCACACCAACAGCAGCACACTCATTCTGCCAGGGGCGGAGAAGAGGCAGGCTGAGAACACAGCAGCGAGGCCACCCCCAGCCCGGCCGTCCCCCCACGCTGGGGCTGGTGGCCGAGGTCCCCCCCGTGGCAGATGCCATCCCTCCAGCCACCATCTCTCCTTTCTGCCACCCCTGAGCCCAGAGCAGCCACCTTCCTTTCCCTCCATGTCATAAAGCTCTCAGGTTTTGATTCATTGATTCTTTCAACTTTAGGGCAGGAATGGATGTATCTCTGGTCAGGGGTCTGTACAAATTACAAATGGGATGGGACTGCTGGGAACATGCCTTGAGCTGTTTTATTTTTCAGCGTCAGTCTCATTACATGGTTATGACAATGGGAAGATGCCATCAGCTCACGTCTCAGGCGGCAGACAAAGAACTTAATGTTACAACTTACTTTTTAAGTTTTTTGACCAATCACACAAAGCAAAAGCACATTGACAGTAGTTCTATCCAACCACTATAAGCACACGTACCTTTGGTCAAAACAATGCTCGCCCACTTCAAACACAATACCTACTTGTAAGCCTGCTAGCTTAGCTCTAATCACAATTCTACTGTCTCTGAAGCCTGCCTTTTGCACCTTTCCCAAAACCCTCTGATTTTGTAGATTGCCACAGGATGAACAAGATCATCTCAACCAGCATTGCCCAAAACACAAAGTGGCACAGACAAGATACGACGTCCCTGCATGATCTAAAGGATCATCCATCATTACCACCTGGAAGGGAGGTAAGAAAGACCCTCAAATCCTCAGCTGTGCCAGCAGTCCTTGGCTTCAAAAATCTTGAGAATGACCATGGCTGGCAAATTCTGAACTCAACCCACAGCTGCTGCAAGGGTGAGAAAGGCTCCCAGACTTGACAGACTGCAAGGCAAGAGGAGGCCATTCCACTTTCTGCTTCTCACATCAACAAGCAGGAAAACATGGCCAAGCAGAAGGGAAGATGCCTTTTCCTTGACCACATCCATGGAAATGCACTTACAGGTACAACAGGGAAAGCCTGCAAGCATTTCTCCAATATAGGCTTGCACTTTATAACTTCACTTGATTAACACATAATTTCCTGACTTTTCCCCTCTGTTTTGGCTCTCTGTAGCCTTTAAACCCCTCCTTGCTTCCTTCACACCCCCTTCAGCTCACTAAGACCTTTCCTAAATGGAATCAGGATCAGATAATCACTGTCTGGATCCCATTTGGATGGAGCTTGGAGCAACCTGGTCCAGTGATGGTATCCATGTCCATAGCAGGGGTTGGAACAAGATGATCTTTAAGGTCCCCTCCAACCCACACCTTTCTGGGATTTCATCATTTCCAAACTCAGAAAAACCCATGCTGAGATAACACAGCCAAGGAAGACACAGAGGACATTCCTACCTGAAGAGAATATTGTTGAAGAGGAAGCTGAAGAAGTTCCCTCTCTCAGGGTCCAGGGCCTGGCTCTCCACGCGCGGCAGCCCGAAGCCGATGACCAGGATGTACAAGGTGAGGGTGAAGAGCCTGGTGACCACAAACACCACGGCCCAGACATTAAACCTGCAGGAGGGAAAGCAGAGGTGTGGGCAGGAGCAGCCCCAGTGCTGACCCAGGAGCTGAGAGCAAGATCCAGGCTCTCCTGGGCTCCAGAGGAGGATGGGAGGCACAGGCAGCTCCCCTGCTTACAGCTTCTCGTTGTTCTCGTCCGTGAAGTAAACCAGCCGTGCCATGTGGAAGAAGAACTCAGCCAAGTACTGCAACAGCAAGAGGATCAGCCCCAGGCGGGTTAAACTGGCAGAGAAGAGGCAAAAAAAGCATCACTGGGCTGGTCAGACTTCATCCTTCTACCTTCATCCTTCATCCTTCAAACCCAGCTGCACACTCAGCCCTGCTGTCCATGAGCTGCAGCACCAGCCCAAAGCCAGACCTCTGTGAGGGCAGAACTGCAATAGGGGAAATCCCTGTCTACAAACCATCAACATCCAAAACACTAGCAGAGCTGGGATATATCCAACACAAAACCCTATGGCTGGCAAGGCCGCTCTGCTTTTCATTAGAGAATGGTTTGGGTGAGAAGGGACCTTAAAGACCATCTCACTCCAACTCCCTGCCCGGGACACCTTTCACTGTCTCAGGTTGCTCCAGTGCCCGTACAACCTGGCCTTGAGCACTTCCAGGGATGAGGAACCCTTTGTACAACCTGTGCCAAGTGCCTCATGACCCTCACAGAGAAGAATTTCTTCCCAATATCCAAATATCTTCTAGGTTAAAACCATTCCCCTTGTCCTATATACCTGCTTAGGTAAAAAGTCACTCTTCACTGAAACAATCCCATTTTTTCCTTCTAAGCCCCTCACCCCTGAGGATTCCCAGGAGCTCCCCAGGGCAGAAGCAGCTGCCCAGCCCCATCCCTGGTGTGGGAGGGGATGCTGGGGCAGGGACTCACTTGAGCAGGTAGGCGCCGGCGATGTGCAGCAGGTAGAGCGCGATGCAGCGCAGCTGCCGGGGGATCTCCTCCTGGCAGGGGCAGAAAAGCCAAATGAACCTCTCAGCCCTCTCCAGCCACCCTCCCTCTCCCAAAACCTCCACCTGGCTCTCACCTTGCGGACTTTTTGGAAGTAGAGCTCGGGCAGGGCATGCAGCCAGTAGGCCAGCTGGCACAGGTAGAAAAACTTCACCTGGTACCTGAAATGCAGGGAGGAGCCACGTGAGCCAGCTCAGGCCAAGGCAGGATCCCAAGAACTCGAGTGCCAGGGCAGCATTAGGCAATCCCTCCATTGTTTTGGAGCCATTGGATTTAGGAGAAATCATTTCAGGGCTGAAATTATTTGTTGAGCCGAGAGAGCCACGCATGGAGTTTATCCAGATGCTTGTGCTGTGGTCTCTGTGCTTTCAGCAAGCCTCACTTTTGTAAAAAACCAAGAAAGAAGGGTCATCTCCCACTACATTTCTGCTGTGAAAAATGCACAGCAAAGAGACTTCACCTTGGGAAAGGCAGGATGAGTAACCAAGCCCACAGGGTCCTCCTCATGAAACCCTCTGGAACACCCTTCCCCAGGCTCACAAACGAGATATCCCCACTGCCCACAGTCTCACTGCAGCATCCTTGCTGCACGGTGCATGCAGAGGGTGCTGTGCTGTCAGCACCCCACTCCCAGCAGGCAAAATCATGGAGAGGAAGAAGTGGCCAGCCCCAGAACAAAATGCCCTCTCAAGTGCTTACGGCAGATAAACATGCGGGTAGTTTTCCCACAGACTCCGGGGGTTTGAAATGTATCCTTCCTGAAAAAGACAAGAGAGGCAAGGCTTCAGCAAAACAAAACAGGTTATGAGAGGGGGTGCTAATGGTACAGTGAAAGGAGGAACTGGGAATGACACCCAAGTCTCATCACAGCCTGCAGGAAAAACCACATTCCCTGTGAGGGCCAGGGCTGAGCTCTGCATCTGTGGGTCTCTAGCACCCCTCTAAAATTTCACCAGGCCCCTTGCTTGGGGGCAGAAAGCTGCTTGCTCAGTTGCACAGAGGGTCCCAAGTTCAGGAGAGGATATTTTGGGGTTTGGAATGCTCTGGAAGTGTAGGGGTGAGATTCCTGTGTGCATGGTCCAGAGGCTTCTTGCCCACTGGCATTTCCAACCCCAGCAGCACTTCAGCAACAAGAAGTGCTTCTGAAGAGAAAGAGGAACAGAAAACACCAACAAAAATAACTGATATGAATTGGATAGTTTCATTTTCCACCTCTTGACTTACAGGATGGGACTCCCTTCTCAGTCCTGCCACACAGATGCTGCCCTGGACTTTGCAAGGAGATGCTGGCATGGGAAATTTATCTTGCCCAGTCACCATCATCCATTCCCTGTCTGTCCCAAGACCTTTTTTCAGCTGGAGAAGGCCAGGGAAATACAAGAGTGACCTGCTCTACGTGTGTTGGGTGTTTGGGGAGCACATCACAGCAATGTGGGCTGTATAGGATGCTCGAGCCCCACAGCTGCTGAGGGATCAGTCTGGCACTGGGTAAGGGGAGCCCAAAGCCAGCAGCATCAACTGTTTTGCCAATGTTTCCTTCCTCAGAGCCTTATGAGGCAGAGGCAGTGTCAGCAGATCTCTAGAGATGCTGGCCTTGAAGGTAAAAGTAGTTCTCTAAGAAGGGTTGGCAGGATCCTCTGAGCAGTGGGGAGGGAATCTGTCCCCGAGGATCCATCCCCAGAGCCACTGCAGACCAAAGCTGAATCCCAATGGCTGCAGGCAGCAAAGCATCATCATTTCACACTGCCAAAAGAGTCAGATCTCTCCCACACCACCTGTTCTTCCCTCCCCTTTCCTTCCCAAAATGACACTTTTCCCTCTGAATTCTTTGGGTTGACACCCATAGGAACAGCAAGGTTTCCTTGTTTTCAAAGATTCCCTCACCATCAGCTTGCCAAGGAAGGAACAACAAAGAGGAATCCCAAAATTCTGCCCATTAGTCCCATGACCCCACAAAAGGCACCCAGAAACCTCGAGGCACTGAATGTACATAAGAAGGAAAATAAGCTGAGGAAGGCATCAGGTCCTGGAGCAGAGGATGGAGATGATGGGGCCAGGCAGGATTTCTGGGGCCCAAAAATATTTCACAGCCCATTTACCTGTGCCTTGTACAACACAGGAGAAAGATCTCCCAAAATTGCCTTAAGGAAAGATCCACCACAGCTGAAAACTAAACTGACTGAAATGTGCCTGTTTTGGCCCAGAAGCTGGCTGGGGACTCTGCTGCCAGTGGGATTTTGTGCTCCAGAAGCCATAGCTCCCTCTGGAAACCCGAATTCCAGGCAGCCCCATGCCTTACCGTCACCACGACGTACAAGCACCAGATGACAGAGGTGAGGTGGAAGGCAACCAGCTGCCCTGACTCATTGAACTTGCTGTGCTTGACCTTGGAGAGGTGCAGACGCCTGTTGATTTTCTGGGAAGGAGCAGAGGGAGAGACCAACAACAAGAAAACATCAGCCACCATCAACTCTGTCTCTCCTCCTCATCCCAAGCAGCCTCCACAGATGAAGGTTCACTCATCATCACCTCAGCCCCCAGACCACCCCCAGAAGAGCATTTTAGTGCCGAACCCCCATGGGATTTGAGGTATTTTGAGGACACAGGACAGGGAATGGTGCTCACGTCCAGGACGTATTCCTGCACCACCGCGTGCAGGATGATGGCGATGAAGATGTAGAAGAGGATGGTGACCAGGTCCTTCAGCCCATAGTGATACTGGACCAGCTCCCCATCTGCAAAGACATCAGAGTGTGGGTCAGACCCCCGTGGCCCAAAGGATTTCCAGGGGAGGGCTTAGTGGGGAGCAGCTTGGATGGGGACACCAGAGAGAGGTCATGACTATGGCAGTGGCCAAAGGGTTCTCTCCAGGGTTAGCTCGTGGCAGACATGGGTAGTTTCCCCTCTGACAGGTACACACCTCAAGGGAGGGGACACTGGGGACACTAAAATCATCCCCCTGCCACTGGGGACAGCTCAACTGTGGAGATGGGAATTTATCACCTGGAGGGATGAAAACATGGGAAGCAGAAGCAAGTGATGGGATCAGGGATGCCCCACTAGGAACATCAGGGCTTGGGATAGGATTTCCACCTCCTCAGTTATGATTTAACATTTCCTTATGATCTTCCCTGAAAACTGCTGGAGCAGGATTCAGCTGCCTACATGCAGATGCCTTCTGCTATTCAGAGATCTGAATAGCAGCAGCACAGGGCTGGTGGATTAGAAATAGGACTTGAGGAGAGGGCTGCTGGTCTGGGAATCGAGCAATACGGTGCGGCTGTGTCTACATGATGTGCGGCTGGGGCCTGGCCAATGAAGCAGCAGCACAGGGCTGGTGGATTAGAAATAGGACCCCACAGGAGGCTGTGCTCTTCTGGAGCAACAGGAGACCCAGCAGCACCCAAAAATACCCTGGACATCTGCATTTAGGTGACTATTTTCAGCCCTGAAGCTTATGGGAAGCAGCAGAGTTGGGAAGGCAGCAGGAAGTATCACCACACAAAGCTCAGCCCACTCCTGGCTGCTGCTCTCCCTGACCCTGATCCAGCCTCTCCTCTCCTGGTACCAGTGCTGGGAAGGGACTGCTCTGTCACCAGCCCGGCCTACCCTAAACAAAGCTTCATTCCAGGTTTCTAAGAACAGGATTTATGAACACACCTGGCTCAAGGATATGAAAACATCCTTAGGAGCCCCTAGTGCTGTGCAGACCCAGAGGTAAAAATGGTGCCTGCATCCCAGTGCAAGGCAAAAGACAGTACTGCAAGACCAAAAAAAAAAAATATAATGTACATGTGCTGTGCCTTCTCTCTCCAGGGCATCTCTAGCAGGAGCTGTGGGGGATGTGGGAAAGCCTTGGAAAAATTTAGATTCCTCCCAAGAAGCTGCTGCACTAAGATCTCTCTCCCCAATAGCTCATGCCCTATATTGATACCCCAATACCTGGTCCTGGGGAGGTGCTTCTGTGCCCCCTGGGACTTCTCACTTTAAGGGCAGAGCTTTTATCTTCCACATGTCTGCCTCTGCAGCTCCCCTAATCCCAACCCTGCTCTTTCTCTGGATGATTACTCAAACATTCCCAATTAACTGCAGTTTTCTGCCACCAGGCCAAGCTTTGTGCCCCGGGCATTTGGCTCATCCCAAGCCCAGGCCTTTACCCAAAGCACCTCCTGCTGCCTCCAGGCCAGTGCCCAGATCCCTGCCAGATCCAGAGGGGCTCTGAGCCAGGAAGGCAGCAACCAGCAGCCAAAATAGGAATAACAGAGGCTGAGCCTCCTGGCTGGGAGCTGGGACACCTCCTCTGGTCCATTTGGTTCTGAGCTGCACCAGCTCAGAGCCTCCTGGAATTTACTCCCTGTGAATCAGGGATGCTGTGCACTGTCACAGACATCTTTTATGAAAAATCCTTTCCTTAGGATTTTTCCTCCTGAGAAGCTGAGAGGCCTCAGGAACAAAATGTAAACATTGATTATCTGCTGCTGTGGAATGCAACAGGTGGATTTTTGATTGGCCCATGTTGGATGTTTCTAATTAATGGCCAATCACAGCCCAGCTGGCTTGGACACAGAGTCTGAGACAGAGACTTTGTTATCATTCTTGCTTATTCTATTCTATTCTATTCTATTCTATTCTATTCTATTCTATTCTATTCTATTCTATTCTTAGCCAGCCTTCTGATGAAATCCTTTCTTCTACTCTTTTAGTATAGTTTTAATGTAATACATATCATAAAATAATAAATCAAGCCTTCTGAAACATGGAGTCAGATCCTTGTCTCTTCCCTCAACCTGAGACCCCTGTGAACGCTGTCACAGTGCACCATGTCCATCTCCACACCTTCTTCTCCAGGTGCCATCCCCAAAAATCAGCAGGACAGGGATGACATGAACAGCCCCTGCTGCTTGGCAGAGAGGTAAATCCCTCCTGCTCCCCAGAGGGACAAGGAGCTGCTCCAGGTAGGCAATCACACAGCTGGATCCTGCCTGGCCAGGCTTGGAGCAGCACCCTCATCCTGCAGGGAGCACAGAGTGGCCTGGCCTTGGCAGAAAGAGAGAGGAAGCCCCCAGACTCCCTGGAAAGATTTCTTCCCAACCCTGACTGCATGAGACATGATCAGAGTGGTCTGAGCCACTCAAACTTTGTTTTCTTCACAAAATGTCTTATTTCTAACATCTCTGCCAGACTGCATTTACTGCTAGACAAGGCCCTGAGCAGCTGATCAGTACAGGGTGAGCCCAAGGCAGCTGGAAGTGAGGATGTGGGGCAAACCAGACTCCTTCCTCTTCTTGGGAGGAATCCAAACTTCTTTGTGGAGCAGAGGCATCTCTCACCTGCTGTAGGCACACTAACATTGTACTGAGGTAAGATGAACAGGAAGGCAGTCTTGGCTGTGACCTGTCAAAGACACAGAGGGGAGAAGAAGCAAATCAGTTGTTAAATCCATTCCTCTGGACCAGTTTTTTTCCCATCACAATGGAAAAGGCAAATCACCCAGGGAGATGTGCCAGCACCAACTTCACTTGCAGGAACACTGAAACTCTCACTGGTCACCCACAAGATCCCAGGTGCATGGCCAAAGAGAGAAAAAAAAGCCTGGGATGAGATATCAAGACATCCAAAACCCAGGGCTGTGCTGCTCACCTTTTATTTATTGAATCATAGAATCAAATCATGGAATATCCTGAGCTGGAAGGGACCAAAAAGATCATTGAAATTCCACTCCTGTCCCTGCACAGGACACCCCAAGAATCCCATCCTGTGCCTGAGAGCATTGTCAAAACCCCTCCTGAACTCTGTCAGGCTTGGGGCTGTGATCATTCCCTGGGGAGCCTGTTCAGTACCCAGCCACCCTCTGGGGTGGAAAGAACCTTTTCCTAATATTCAACCTGAACCTTTCCTGACACAGCCCCAGCCATTCCCTCTGATCCCATCACTGATCACCAGAGAGGTGGCCATTGATTAAACTGCTTTTAATTCAAAGGAATTTAATTTTGCTGATCCTCCCCAGCAGTAAAGCAGGAGGCTTTGTGGGGATGGGGCAGAGCATCCACCCCACAGGACACCCCAAAACTGCATCTTTGAGACCAAAGCACCCTCAAACTGGGGCCACAGCAAAATCCAGTGCACAGACATCCAACACCAAACATGCCTTCATCCCATCCAACCCCACAATGGCAGCAGGTCACCAGATTTTCCCTTTCCAGTGGCTCCAACACTTCACAAGCACCCACCCTCAAACAAAACCATTCCCAAAAAATCCTGTGTCCGTCAAACACTGATGGAGATGAGCTGCATTTCACACAGACATGGCTGCCACTGCTTCAGAGCTGCAGGATATTAAAATCCCAGCTGGAAATTGCTCCACAGCTTGTGGGGGAGACTTTGCCAAGAGTTCCCATCCTGCCACCACCAGCGTTGAGCAACCGGGGCAGGCAGCCCCAGCTCAGGGACAGCAAACTCCATGGTGTGTTTTTGTGATGTTTGGGGTTTTTATTGCTTTTTCCACTGAGAAAAAAAAAAAAAAAAAAAAAAAAAAAGGAAGTCCCACATGTTGTGCTCTGTTTGTGGAGGAGTAGATGCAGGAGATGGAGACCATGGGCAGAGTTTGGGGTGGGAATGGAAAAAGTGCATCGTCTGGCCTCAAGCTGGCTGAGGGAGACACTTCTGGCTCCTGCAGACCTTGCTGGCTGGGAAAGCCAAATTGCTTCATCCCAGAGCTGTAAAGCACATCCAGGACTGGAGTTTACATCCAAACCTTGCCACAGACTGGCACAGGGCATGAAACAAAGGCATGGAGCCAGTGGTGGCTGTGGTGCTGCAGGGATGGGCGGCCGTGTCACGGACGTGCTAAAGTCAGCAGGCACTGATGGATTTACAGCTCCCCGAGTACCTGGCTGACATCCATTGCTATAAACAGCTGGAAACAAGACATCATCTCCAGGTGAAGCCTTCTAACCTGCTGGAGAGGACACAGGCCAGAGCTGTGAGTCCAGGAAAATGGCCCCAGAGTATCTCCAGGGTGGGAAGCAATGCCCAGACAGAGCTCAGCCCCAGCACATTTTCCAATCCTGATCTTCCTTTTCTTTTTCCTGATCTTCTTTCCCAGAGCACCTGGTAGCAAGGTTCCTCCATCAAGGAATGCTTTGTCCCATCTCCACACCTGCCTTTGCTTCCTGTGGGCTGCAGAACCACCAGCAGCTTTGGAGCCATCCCAGCACCCCCCACCTTTCCTTACAGAGGGGTAGCAGGTTGCTTCCTAAAGCCTCAGTGAAATATTTTAACAACCAAAGACAAATTGGTTGTTAAAATATGGTAACCTCCTAGATGCAGGAACCTGCAAGGCAAAAACCAGGTTTCCTTGGCTTGGGAAATAGGGATGAGCACCAGGGATGGCAAAACCCTTCAGAGCCTGCCTTGAGCATTTCACAGGCAGCCAAGGAAAGCAGAAGTTTGGAGTGGGAAGAGCAATGTGAGGATTATTCAGAGGCACAAGACTTGCTGTCTGTTTGTTCTGAAACAAGATGCTGAAATGGGAAAGGAAGGGCTGGGCACACTTCTGCCCTACAGGGCAGAGAGCAGAGCCAGAGCTGCCACTTAACTGCTACTGGCAGGGGCACAATTCATGGAATCACAGAATAATTTAGGTTGGAAAAGTCCTCTAAGATTATGGAACCCAACTGTTCCGCCAGCACTGCCAAGCCCACCACAAAACCATGGTCAGGGTGCCACATCTGCAGAAGTTCTGAACAATTCCAGGGATGGCGATTCCACGACTTCCAGCCTGTTCCAACCACTGGCTGCCTTTTTAGTGAAGAAATTTTCCTCATATCCAACCTAATCCTTCCTGGCACAACTTTTTAGAGGGTGGGAGAGGGATTTGTCTCCATGGGACACACAGAGCAGGGACCATGTAGCAAACACCGTATATTTATTTCTCATCCATTCCCTGACCTGCATTAAGGGCACCTCTATTGCAGAGGGAGATGCTCCTCATCCTGCCTTATGAGGGATGTGGCACTTGGGGACAGGGATTAGGGGTGGCCTTGGCAGTGCTGGGGCAGTGGTTGGACTCAATGACCTTAGAGGGCTTTCCCTATTAATGATTTCATGGTTCTGTATGTCTGAACCAGGAAAATTTGGGAAGCAGCTGTCCTGGGAGCTCTCTACAACCATGAAGAAGGGACTGCATCTTCAGCTTTCTGCTGGTTAATGCCACTAACTCAAGGACCAAAGTGCAGATGGATGATAAAAAGGTAAAACTCAATGTGTTCAACATGACCAGAGTTTCCTGAGATGCCTGATCAGCCAGGACAGGGATAAGGCTGTTTCTCATGGCCAGAAACCAAATCAGCACATCCACCTTGCAGCCCTGGGTGGCAGAGCAAAAGATAAAGCCAAGCAATCCCAGCACCACCACACATTCACTGTCTACCATCAGGCATTTAATCCCTGATAATGTGGTGACTGGAAAAATCCACATTCCAACCCCTAGCCTGGAGATTGCTGCCTAACACAGAGCAGCAAAGCTCTCCCCATCCTTTTTTAGATCCCAGAATGGTTTGGGTTGATAGGGACCTCAAAGATCATGTTCCAACCCCCTGCCATGGGAAGGGAGACCTTTCACAGAGCAGGGTGCTCAGAGCCCCACCCAGCAATTTAGAAGATGCTGTCTTTACCCCTGCCATGAAAAGCTCCACATCAAAATCCCAACTCCACTTGTGTCTAAGCACATGCATGCAGGCAGTTTAGCACCTCTCTCAGAAATTACCCACTGCAACTCTCAAACACTAATATTTTCAGGAATTAGGGATAGTTTTGGAGCATCCTTCCCCAGCACACTCTACAAACTTCTGGAACAGCTTGCCCAGATTGGTTGTGGACTCCCCAACCCTGGAAGTGTTCAAGGCACAGGGTGGGAATGAGTGTTAAGGTCCCTTCCAACTCAAACAATTCCAGGATTCTATGAAACACATTTCCCTTCTCCAAAGCCTCATCCCAGTGGGATTTGTTTTCACCACAGCCAGGAACCCCCAGGCATGCCACCATGCCCATGGTCCTGCTTGAGTTAAAGCCATTCTAGAAGAAAGCAGCAGCTCCAAACCTCTGGCGGGGGAGGCTGGGGGAGTTTTCTGCAGTCTGAGCTGGGAAAATATTTCCAGGGCTTGAAAAACAACTCAAACTAATTACAGACAAAATGCTGTCCAAAGGCTTTTCTCACAACTTTGGGTTTCTTTTTCCCAGTTTATTGAAAGACAAACTTGCTGATGCACAGTATGGATTGACACAGGCCCTATATGTAAACTGAAGCCCAAACTTTGGACCAAGGCCTCTCAAAGTAAACATCTGGCTTTGACAAAAAGCCCTTCCCAAGGGCGGTGCAGCCCCTCTGCCCCCACAGACAAACTCATCCCCAGCATGACACTATTTCCACTGCCTCACCCTCCCTCCTGTTTATTCCCTTTTTAAAAGTAAACCTAAATACTGCACTTTTTTACCTTTTTTCCACTCTTCCCAGCACTCAACCCTTACATCCCCCACATGCCTCGGTTCCCACATCTGGCAAAGACCCGGGGAGGCAGGAATGCATTTTGTTTTCCCTCATTAACAATAGAAAGGCCTCAATTTTTAGAGTACTACGGAGGGGACTGGGAAGGGGAAAGTATATTTAGCAGGAAGCCTGGAAATAGCAGCTCATTCGTCAGCTGCCTTCTCCTGAGTGTCACAACTCTGAGCCTGGGAGCCCGTGACTCACATCCCACGATCTGCACAGGGGGAAAGCCCTGCAAGGGCATGGAACCACTGCTAAAACAATGGTTTATAGCTTTATTTCATCACCCCAGGCATAAGACTGAGCCTCAGCTTCCCCACATTAGAGATTACAATAGCAGATCTCATCTAATACAGAAACTTCTCCAAAATCTGCAAAGTTTTCCCCAAACCTGACTAAACACCACTCACAGGAGCCAGCCCTGGTGGGACACATTAAACCCAGCCTGGCCTTTGCTTCATTTTTCTGTAAAGTAGGGTGGAAAAAGATATGCAAAGTAATTTCTGCATGAGGATGGGAAGCACCTGCTTTGTGTTTCTGTACAGACTCACTAAAAATAGTTTTACACCAAAAAAAACAAGAGGGAGGTTTTTCTTTCTGGGCTCCAGCAGCCACACACACGTGGCAAAATCCCTCTCTGGCATTAGGCAGCTGCACAACCAAGTGTGCTTTCACACCCTGAAGGCTTAGGGTTGACTGGGAAATAAAAACCTTTTGTAGTGCCCAGCTCAGGACAGCTCTTTTTGGGGAAACTCCCTCCAAGCTTGGGGATTCCCTCCCTGAGTAATGCAATGATCCCCAAAAACAAACACAACACTGGAATAATCACCTGGAACACCAATGAGCAGCCTCATGCCACCAAATCCCGTCATGACCAGCACCTGCTCCTTGCCACAGAGGAATTACCAGCTTGGTGAATCCATGTGGATGGGGAAAGGTTGTGCACCCAAAAAGATGCTCAAGGTGCAGCTTATGCTGTGCTTGAGCAGTGGGAGACCCGTGGCAGCCCCACAGCATCACCCCAAGCAGGGTGCTGGAGCAAGGAAGCGGTCAGCTCCTGAGGGACGCCTGGGAAAAGGTTAAAAACCTTATTTGTGTCTTCCCAAAAAAACCTTCCCTGCAGGAAACGGCCTATTGTGAGCAGGATTCAGCCTTTTCCGCTGGGCCTGAGCTTGGGGAAGGTGCAAGCCTGCCTGCAGGGTGGGAAGCAGGGATGACAGGAGAAGGAGGGGAAGGGACAGTGACAGGTCCTCCTCATTATGGCAAGGGATCAGAGCTGCCACCAAAACTCACCACAGAGGTGGCACAAACAGGCACGGATGGTTTGGAGGGCTGGGCAAGAGCAGAGGCTGATCTCCCCTCCAGTGGAAAAGAAAGCAGAAGGAATAAATGTAATAATAAAATAAAAGTAAACTGAAATACCCACAAGGACCAAGAGCTGTCCCAAAGCCCATGCCCAGGGATGATGCTGCCAGCCACAGGGAGCACTGGAAGCCACCCTGGCATGGCAAGCTGTCACCCTGAGGTCTGCTGGAGAGTAGCAAACTGCTGCCTTCAGCATCTGAGGGAGATTTCATTAAAATACATTAAAAAAACCACAGATACACCACAAATCCCTCCCTGCTGCCACCACCATGGGGGAAGGTTCATCATATTTTAGAACAGCCCTCACAGCACCATATCAACCAAAACCACCACAGCAGGAAGCCCAGGTTCAACCTCAACAGGACAGGGCTCCCAATATGCAACAAACCCATCTGCAGGAAGAAACCCTGAGACAGAGACACAACTTCAGTGGCATTTTCTTTTTAAAGTACGAGTACGAAACTTGCAGCCCAACTTTGCAGCATTTGCATGTGGCTTTGGAATACAGCTGGCCCTCCTGGGTCGGTTTTGAAACCCTTAAATAAATATACATACATGCACAAGGACGTCGAAAAGGGTTCGAGTGCTGTAAGAGGCTCGTTCATTCAATGAGTTCGCAGTAAAAAAAAAAAAAAAAAAAAGAGGGGGATAGAAAAGCAAGGGGGTGCCAGCGGGGAGGAATTAAGGAAATGGATTTCCTCCTCCTGCGATTTGCTACAGAAGGAGCCTTTCCTCCCTCGCCAGGCCCCCCGGCCACCCCTTTCCCATCCGGATTTGCTTTGAAACGTGGCAGTGCCGAAGGGGAGGGTTCAGCGGGGGAGGCGGGGGGGTCCCGGCCGGCGGTGCCGCTGACCGGGCCCGCTGCTCGGGGCGGGATGCCCGGAGCCACGCAGGGGCAAGGAAAGCAGGCGGACAGGGAAGGAGCCGGAGCAGCGGCAGGGACAGAGCGGCGTTCCCGGCATGGCGGGGGTGGGACAGCGGCCTTGAGGGGGTCTGCGGCGCCCAAGCAGGGCGAGGAATGCCGGCGATGCCTTCCCGTGCCTCAGCGGGATGGGAAAGGCCCGGGAGCCGCTGCCCCAGGCCCGGGAGCCTCCGGTGCTCGTCCCACGGGCTGCGGAGAAAACACCTGGAAAAGGGCTACTGTTAAAGAAAAAAAGGCGAAAAAAAAGGCAAAAAAAATTTCTTCCATTTCCAAGAGCTGGGAATAGCAGACAAGGCTTGGCTTCTCGCTGGATGTGCCCCTCAGCGCTCGGGACGTCCCGGCAGCTGCGGTGGGTTTGGGGCAGGGGTTTTGACACCGCCTGTGCTCCCCCTCCGCAGGCAGGGACCCCCGGTAGAGCTGGAGCGGGGGCAGAAGGATGTGAAGGATGTGCCACCCCTAAAGCCAGCAGCAGGCTGGGTCTCCGTGGCAATGTGGGGACCCGCTCCGGTGCTGGGTGAGCGATGGGGAATGAATGGGGCGGCACTCTGAGCCCACACCGAGGGGTCCCGCACCCCACAGCCCCCTCCCCGGACGGGATGGGGGCACCTGGGCCGGCTGGGGACCGTCCCGAGCTGGAACAGCCCCAGGAGGGGACACCCCATGCAGACCAAGGAGGGTCACCTCGCCCACGGGGTGGGGACACTCGGAGAGCCGGTCCCGGGGGGGGGGGCGATGGCGGGGGCGTCTCACCTCGAACATGAGGGCGATGAGGACGCTGAGCACCAGGCAGAAGCCGATGTCGGCGTGGTTGTGGATGAGGAACTCCTGGCTGAAGAGCGGGTGGCTCTTGGCCCGCCGGCGGAAGGCCATGGCCGGGGCCGAGCCGAGCCCAAACTTCCCCGGGCCCCGCGGAACTTCGCGGAGCGCCGCGATGGCCCCGCGCAGGCGCCGCCGCCTGAGCCCTCCCCGCGCCCGCCCGGCTCCGCTCGGCCCCGGCGGCGACCCCGCCCCGGCCCGCACCGGGACCGGGACCGGCACCGCCCCGGCCCGCACCGGGACCGGATCCGGCAACGCCCCGGCCCGCACCGGGAACGGACCCGGCACCACCCCGGCCCGCACCGGGAACGGGACCGGCACCGGCACCGCCCCGGCCCGCACCGGGACCGACACCGGCATCGCCCCGGCCCGCACCGGGAACGAGACCGGTACCGCCTCGGCCCGCACCGGGAACAGCATTGGGACCGGCACCGCCCCGGCCCGCACCGAGAACGGCACCGGCACCGCCCCGGCCTGCACCGAGAACAGCACCGGGACCGGCACCGTCCCGGCCCACACAGGGACCGGACCCAGCACCGGCACTGCACCGGGGCCGGCAACGGGAACCGGCACCGCCCCGGCCCTCACTGGGACCGGGACCGGCACCGCCACGGCCCGCACCGGCACCGCTCCGACCAGCACCGGGAATGACATCGGCACCGGCACCGCTCCGACCAGCACCAGGACCGGGGCTGGCATTGGCACCGAGCAGCACCGGGACCAGGTCACAGAGCCGGACCCGCACCCAGCCACGGGCCCGCACCCAAACCGAGACCCAGCACCCGAGCCCGCCCCCGAGCCGGACCGGACCTGGGCACGGACACGGACCTGGACCCAGCCCCAGTACCGGCACGGGACCTCAGCCCAGCCCTGGACACGGACCCAGCACCAGGCCCGCCCCGGGACCTGGACCCAGCACACGATGGAAAGCTCGGATGTGGATCCAGACCGAGAGCCAAGACGGGCACCGGCTATGGACACAGACATGGACCCTTCCCGGGACCAAGCCCCGGACCTGGATCCAGCCCTGCCACAGCTCAGCACAGCCCTGGACCTAGCACCGAACCATGACCTATCCCGGCACCAGAGAGAGAACCCAGCTCTGGTCACGGCTCCCACTTGCCCCACACACACCCTAGCACTCCAAAGTGGGTGGAGGCACACGCTGGTTTTGGCACCCACCTCACATCTGTGTCCTGGTGCTGTGCACATCTGGACAGCCACCCACGCTTGAACCCACTGTTGTGTATGTGGGGATGCACACCTGCATCTGCACCCACCGATTGTGTGCAGGCAACCTCCCACATCTGCACCCACAGCTGCACCCCCCTACCCTGCACATCTGGGCTCCCATGCGCCCAGCACCCACCTGTGTCCCAGCACCCACCCACCTGTGCACACCCTGCAACCCCCTGACACCCTGCTCTGCATCCCAAAGTCCCCGTGCTGAACCCCAAATCTCCCTCATTAACCAGGGAAAGGCCTGAGGTGCCTTCCCTGTCCCACCCCCTTCCCAAAACCACACCCCAGCTCAATCTGGGGCTGTAGCAGTGGGGACAGAGACAATCTGAACAGGTCTCCATGGCAAAACAGTGGAACATTTGGTGTTACTTATTGAAGTCAATCCCTAAAATCCCCCCAAAGCTCCTCAGGGAGCTCCAAGGACATGAGGGGAGCAGACAGGGCCCTTTGGTGGCTTTGCTTAGGAAAATCAAGGTATAAACAGTGTTTTGATTTGAAATATCTCCCTTCAAGCAAAACATGGATCCTTCTGCTTCCAGGGTCTTGTTCAGCTCCTCCAGCATCCCTGAATCCTCACAGATCTGTCTTGTGTCCAAAGAGGATGGATTTACAAGAGGGAGAAAACACTGCTCCAGCACATCTGAGAGAGTTGAGCCGTCTCAAACCTGGTGTTGAGAGCACAAAGCATTTTCCTCCAGCCAAATCCAGCTGGGGAAGCAGAGTCCCTGGGTTCTCATTAAGCACTCAGTCCTATTAGGCAAGTCCTGATTAGCTGGGCTTACCCTCTGCTCCCCCCCTCTGTGGTATTGTTTAGCCTTGGAGCCATGGGCACAGAGCTGCAGCCTGGGCCCTGCCTTTTACAGGAACACTGAAGGCACCAGAAAGGGATTTGCAGCAAACCAAATGTAATTAAAGGGGGGAAAAAATAACCAAAGTTTCAGCTTGGGAAAAAAAACCCAGACAAATAACAACAGCCCCAGGGCAAATAATTCTATTTTCTGTAAGGTCCAAGTATTGTGGTTCAATGTTGTTTCAAGTGAAAAGATGGTTTTTCTGGGGAAATCTTTTCTGATGAGGGGGTGGGGAGTGGGGTGGTGTTACATCATTTTGGAGCTGGAGGGAATGTTTTTCACAAAACCAGGCACCCATGGACAATGCTTAGGGATTGGGCTGCTGGAAGGTGAGATCCCAGCAGGGCTGGGGCAAGGCTGCTGCCCCACACTGTTGGTACAACTCCATCCTGCTTTATTTTATTTCACCTTGAAAGAGGGACCAGAGTGACAAGCCAAGGGGACAGTGCCAGCAGTCAGGACAGCCACGTTCCCAAGCCCAGGCACTTGCCTGGCTATTGTTTAATTTCTTAGGGACGTAGCCTCTGTTCCTGCCTGATTGCTCCTTTTTCCACATCACCAGAGTGGCACAGCCAGTTCTCCTGGGGAGCCCTTGGGTCACTCCCTGCATTGTCAAAATTCATGCTTGGTTCCTGCTCCCATGTTGCCCTTGAGAGCTCCTCTCACCTGTGGCATTGAGCTCTCCTGGGCTGGGACATGACCCTCCACCTCTCTAAAGAAGAAACAAAATGGAAAAGAAAAGGTTCACAGGAGGCAAATTAGCAGAAATTTTCTATTCCAGAGCAGGCAAAAGCACTGGACAATCTGTCCAAGTGCAGTGGATGGAGATATCCTCTTGCTCCAGCCCTTCAGTGAGTGGCTGAAGCCCAAACTTTGGTGATGAGCACCTCCAAAAGCTGAGCAGATCCTGGCCTAGCTCAGGATCACTCCCCATCCAAAAACAGCTTCATGGGAGATGCTGCAGAAGGAGAAGAGGATCTGCCCAGATCTCCTCAAGCATTTGGGATATTTGGAAGATGAACATCAGTAGGTTGCCAGGAGCAGTTGGTCCATTGCCCCTCTGCCATCTTTTCCATCCTGGGTTTGGACTGGCCCAGGTCTCCATGTTGCTCCACACAGAGTAGTG
The DNA here is from genome assembly GCF_027579445.1 of Ammospiza nelsoni. Classification (NCBI taxonomy): domain Eukaryota; kingdom Metazoa; phylum Chordata; class Aves; order Passeriformes; family Passerellidae; genus Ammospiza; species Ammospiza nelsoni. The sequence continues at coordinate 111,770,174 of NC_080635.1, forward strand.
ACAGGGAATTTGTGGGATTTGTGCACCCCAAGGGTTGATCTGAGGACAAACCAGAGTGTGGAGTGACCAGGTCACCCACCTGGACACAGCTCCAAGGATATAGCACCAAAATCAGGACTCAGCACCATGGTGGTGACAGCTGGAGCCACTTCCACCAAACCCCCAGGTCCCCTTGTGCATCCAGTGTGATCTGGGACATTTTCCCTCCCACACATACCTTTGGACATGAAGGCACCACGGGATATTTACAGGTCAGTGACTCTTCTGAAGAGGGCAAGACCTTGACAGTGATTTTCAAACATTCCCCATGGCCCAGTGATGCCTGGGAAGGAAAAGGAGATGCCCACAGCCATGGTCTCATTCCTCCAGGAGCTCACTGTGCACTCCACCACCAGTATCCCAGAGCTCCCCACTTCATTCCCACTGGCTCCCAGTGCAATGCCACAGCAGCATCAGTCCTGTACCTCCCTCACCTCTCCAGTCATCATCCCTGGAGGGACTCAAAAGTCATGTGGATGTCGCACATGGGGACATGGGTTAGTGGTGGCCTTGGCAGCACTGGGGAATGGTTGGACTGGATGAGCTCAGAGCTTTTCCAACCTGAATGATTCCATAACACAGGCACTGGAGGGTATCTAGAGCTTGAGCAGCATCTCCCTCTGGTGGCAAAGGGACAAGAAGTTTTGGGGAGAAACTCCTCCCCAGTGTGATTTTCCCAGTCTGGCAGCATTGGGAAAAATCTGGAGGTGCACCAGATCTTTGGGCCACAGAAAATGGAAAGGGTGGGGAATCTGAAGCTGTGATTTGCTGCTGGAGTCCTCCTACTTCAAACAGGGCTTTAGAATTCCCTAAAGAATAGGCTTAGATGGGATATAGGGAAGAGATCCTTCCCTGTGAGGGTGGGAAGGCCCTGGCACAGGGTGCCCAGAGAAGCTGTGGCTGTCCCATCTCTGGAGATGTCCCAGGCCAGGCTGGATGGGGCTTGGAGCAACCCGGAATGGTGGAAGGTGTCCCTGCCCATGGCAGGGGATTAGAATGAGATGATCTTTATGGTCCCTTCCAACCCAACCCATTCTGGGATTCTGTGATTGAATACAGGTTATTTCTACAGGCAGAGACCTGTGGCTCAGTGCTGGGACTGTACCAGCACACAGGACTTGGACCCTGGGTGCAACAGGGCTCTCACACAGGCTGGAAACCTTTAAGGACAGACAATCCACATTATCCCACCTGATTTCACATTGCTCCCAAGGAGAAAGTGGAGCATGGCTCACCAATGACCAACTCTCATCATCAGGGAGCAAAGCTGTGGGAACAGATCCCTCACACAAACACCCTCATCCCTACCCAGTCCTCATGCACTCTCTGTCCCCAGATTCCCCCTTCTCTTTTGCCACTCCTTGATCTATCCAGGATTTCCTCATCTGAGGTCAGAGGTATCAGCTCATGGTGCACCCCTGCACTGTGGATGTGCTCTGAGAAATCAAATGACATTTAATTGCATTTATTCCTGACTCTCATGCTCAAAAGTATTCTTTACTTTCTCAAAATTGTCTGTTACCTTTCTGACTGGCCTGTAGGACAGTTTCATGCTGGCTGAATCTTTTTCTAACACCTAGCCTTAACGTTCCCTGACACATTTCATTCCCCAGATCCTGTTGCCCATGTCCCTTCTCTACCCTCCCACTGGAAATCCCAACAAACAACTCATCCTGGGGCTGCAAGAGCCAAGAGTTGGAAGAGAGACTCCTCCACACTTATTTTCACCCCCAACACAAGACACAGACACAGCAAAGGCTGGTTTGGGGTGTTTTCAAGCATAATTATATATTATCAAAAGTAGAAAACCAAGCTAGATAAAAATTCCTGCAATGGCCTGGCAGCACTGCTGCCTTCTCTGTGATCCACACAATGAGAAGGGCTCTGGAAAAGCCACTGGAACTGCTCTTGCCTGCAGAGCACAGGCACAGCACAGGGGGCTGGGGTCCAGATGGAGACAGGGAGCCTTCATCCCCTTGGAATGTGGCTTCACTCCATACTCAGCACCAACTGGGTTTTCTGTGCCCCAAGGGAACATCTGGCTGGGTCAGCCCTGAGCAGTGAATGCATCATGGAAGCTTTTTTTAAATAATCCATCACATGCCTGTGCCCTCCCTGCTGCCTTTCCTACCCTGTGGCAGCAGCAGAGTCCTGCCCACAGCAGGACAACATCTGGAGAGCACAGACAGATGTGCTCCAGCTGGCTCTCAGGAGCCTGGTGGTGAATCCAGCTGATCACACCTCAATTAACATGTTAAGCCATGTCCTGGGCAAAAACCTGTGCCCTGGGCACAAATCCATGCCCAGCCAGCCTGGGGGGAAGCACTGGCTATTTCTGAGACCATGGTATTGATGGTTTTAGCTCCTGACACAAATAAACCCTGCTTGCACTGTGGGTTTTATGGTGGGGGTAGAACTGGTTTGAGATTTGGCCTAAATTTAGATGAAAGCATCCAGTCAAATGTGGATTATAACCTGGTAACCTGGTCTAGTGGAAGGTGTCCCTGCATGTGGCAGGGGGTTGCAACTGGATGAGCTTTAAGGTCCCTTCCAACCCAAATAATTCTGGGGTCCTGTGATCTTCAGCTGGAAGGAGGCTGGAGAGAAAAAAACACTTGAGGAGGCAAGACAGTGGGCAAGCAGCAGGACATGGCTTTGGTTGTAATTCCAGGTTCTGAGGTTCTGGTCTGCAGCAGAAAGAGAATCTGCAATCCTATGTGATCCCAAAAATGGAGTTGGCAAAGGCCTCAAGATAAACCTGGTGGGGAAAAACAATCAAGCAATGCTGAGCCTTACTTGAGGCCTTACTCTGCCCAGAAAGGACATCCAAGAGTAAAACCCAGAATCATTTTTCTGATTTAGGCACTTATTTGTCCTGAGAAAACTGCTTTGGCCAGCACTGCAGCCCTTGGAGACAGCAACCAGATCTCCACACTGGGTCAGGCCAGCAGCTTGTGCAGGCACTGGTTTAAGGACACACCTCAAGTCATTGTCACAAATACACCAAAGACAGGAGGCTCCAGCCTCCTGGTAGGTCTGTGACATAAATTAGCTCAATAAATAACCAGCCCTGGACTTTCAGGGCTTTTTAAGGCTTTTGAAGTTCTTCAAGACTGCCTCTAGAAGATGTACTGAGAGGAAAGGTGATGTCCCAGTGATGGAAGAGCACTCTGCCCCATGGCAGGGGCACTGTGGGGACAGTCTTTGTCCCACCACCTCCTGCCGTGCCCTGTTGATGAGACAGCCACCCCAAGGCTGGCCCAAGGTGACATTTACAGGGTCACTCTGGTCACCCAGACTGGTCTGTCCCCTCTCCCAGCTCCCCCAGTCCTCGCTGGGAGCATTTAGGGCCGGCCTTGGGGGTGGAGGTGAAGCACGGTGACCTCAGCTTGCTCCTCACCACAGTCCCCTGCGGGCCACAAGGGTGGGTGTCCCAAAGGTGCTGGCACCCCACAAGGGCACCCTCTGTCCCCGTGGGCTCTGAGCCCTCTTTGGGGAAACCTGCCACCCCACAGCTGCCCGTGTTGCCGAAGGAAGAGCTTCTCTGCAGACACTTGTGGGCACAAGCGCCCAGGATTGGGCTGATGCTGGGCATCCCAAGGGATGAATCCCCTCCTCTTCCTCCTCCTCCTTCTCCCAGGCAGCCTGGGGGAGGCTGAGCTTTGCTGTCCCTTTGCACCAGAGCCATGCTTGTGGCTGTCCCTGTCCCAGGGGAGATGATGCCTCCTGCACTTGCACTGAAATACACAGAGGAGCTCTCGGTGGAATCCGGGGAGAAGCCAATGGGGTGGGATGTGGATGGGGGAAAATCAGGCTCCTGCCCTGCTCCATCCTCCTGTGCCACTCCCAGAGCACCAGCACTGGCTTTGATGCCTCCTCCATTCCCCACTGCCAGTCCAGAGGGAGGGATGTCCCTCATGGGGAGGGAAAGGTTTGCCCCAGGCTCAGCTCCAGGGGCTTTCCCCATCATCCATCCTCCAGGAAAAGCCTCTCCCACGCCGCCATCCCCGAAAGCTGCGTTGATCACGGACACATCTCCTGTCTTCAAGGCCAGCTTCACCAGCAGCCAGTGGTGATGGTCTGTCCAGCTGTCCTCGAAACCCCCCTTGGACTGCAACAGTGATGAGCTGGTCTCCTTTTGGGGCTCTGTCTTGGTCCCTTCCACTGGCAAGGACTCCTCATCTGCCAAAGTCCCTGAACTCTGCTCAGCTTGGGAGCTTTCTCCAGACCCCTCCTCATCCCCAGCTGCTGCAGGACTGCACATTGTCTCCAGGAATCCCTGCCAGATCTCTGTGGACTTGGGGTGGAGCAGGCTGTAGTAAATCACCAGAGCTGTGACACCTGGAAAGGAGCAGAAAAGTGTCACTGAGGAGTCCCAGCAGCATTTTGGTCAGCTGTGGAGAAGAGGCCAGACCTTGAGGCACCTCCAGATCAACAGGAACTCTGCAAAGATGCTGCTGAGAATCAGGTGTATGAACAGCACATCTTTCCAGCATTTATGGGGATGCAAGAATCCCACTTGAGCAGATTTTGGCAAAGGAAGTGCACACTCAACCCCAAATTTAATCTGGATTAATTTGCAGACTGAAAGCAGAGAGATGTGTGATGAAAGAAACCTTCCATGTACAGCATCCCCATCCTCTGGCCTTTAAACCAGCAAGTTTCTAAGACAGCTTCCTACTTTTACCCTAAACTCATCCAAGACCACAGGAATTGCTCCTTTTCCATCCCATTTTTTAACATGGTTGATCTGAGGGTCTGGGGAGTTGCACAACTTCCCTCTGCCCCCATCCCTCTGGGAAAATATGGCACTGCTTGGCACAAAGATGCTCCAAGGGCTGGATCCCCTCTGCTCTGGAGCCAGGCTGGGAGAGCTGGGGGTGCTCACCTGGAGAAGAGAAGGATTCAGGGAGAGCTCAGAGCCCCTTCAGGGCCTAAAGGGGCTCCAGGAGATCTGGAGAGGGACTTGGGACAGGAGGCTGGATGCTCATTTCCTGAAACTACTCTAAAAATGTGCAATCCAGGCTCTAAAATCAATGTTCTTACCTATTAAAGACCCTGACATGACAGCCCCAGTCACAGTCAGGCTGTTCCTCAGCTCTACCTGCAGGAACCGGGTGCCCAACAGCAGCAGGAGCGTGTTCTCCATCAGCATTATCTGCAAGGCAGAGGGAAGATACTCATCATTATATCCTTCTGATGGTTTTAGATGTGCCTCTCACAACAGAAAACACACATTTTCCAGATTTGCATGGATTCTTAGAATCACGGAGTGGTTTGGGTCAGAAGGGACCTTAAAGCTCATCCTATTGCACTCCCTGCCATGAGCAGGGACACTTTCCACCACTCCAGGTTGCTCCCAGCCCCACCCAACCTGGCCTTGAGCACTTCTGTTATATTTTGCACCTAATTTATCACTTAAAACACAAAAGCTGCCAAACCATGAACTTTCTGCAAGGTCTTCACCTACTTTTTTACCATTGACAGGAATCAAACTCAGTGCAGAAGACACATCCACCTTGGTGACCACGCGGCTTTGTCAGGACACAGCAAATCTCTGGATTTTGAGCAAGTGGTGATGTGAGAGGTGAAAATGGAGAGTCTGAAGCTGTTGCTCATCCCCATCAGCTTCATCCATGCAGAATACAAAACAATTCCAGGTACTCACGGCATAAAACACGGCCACCCTGGTCCTGGAGGGGCCGGGGCGGACGTTGATGTAGCAGAAGATGTAGACAGCTCCCAGCAGGCAGTTGAAGAGCCTCCAGCGGCACGGCTGGGTCACAATATCTGTCTGCTGGGCCCCCAGCCAGAAGGACATGAGCAGCCAGTGCACCCCTGCAGGGAGAAAGGACTGGAAGTGCAAAGCCATGCCCAGGAGAGGCTGCAAACCTGAGCATGGCAGGGCTGACATTGTGTCAGAACCCAGGACATTCCTCTGGCTGCCCTGGATGGCTCAAGACTCTGCCAGGGGGCTCAGAGACCTTGGCATGGAGTAAAAAACACCTGTGCCTTCAATTTTAACCCATGGAAGCAATTATCAACTTTGTGTGAAGATTTCCAAGCCACAAGGGTTTGAGTAGAATGTTAGTGAATTCATCACAGGGTGAAAAAGGAGAATTTTGGGATTTTTAAAATGAGGGTTCAAGAGGCAAGATGGAGGAATCTGGGTGTGTCTTGTCCTTCTTCTCCTTCTTCTTGCCCTTCATCTTCTGCTGTGATGGCGACATTTTTGGATTGGTTTAAAGTAGAGACAGACTGTCTCACATAGGTGATACGTATTGGAAAATTATTGTAAATAAAGTACATGTAGTTTTTAGTATAAAAAGATAACACTGCCCCAAGGGCAGTCAGTGTGCCTCAACCTGACCTGCCAGACAGACCTCAGCAGGTCTGAAAAAGAATGTAATAAATAAGAGAAAATAAACAACCCTAAAAACCAGAGCTGAGGAATCTCGACTTCTTCTTTGGTTGCGGGGATGGGAAAAAAGACTCTTTAATACCTCAGGAGCCATTTCAGCAACATAAAACCCGAGAACATTGGGGTGGTATGTGGGGAACAGGATCTCAGGTCTTACCTGCCACAGCAAAAACCCAGAAGGAATAGAGCCTGGCAAAGAGCACCAGGGCCAGCACCCGGGTGCCCAGCATCCCTGTCCTCCAGAGCAGCAGGCACAGGATGACAGCAGCTGGTGGGCTCAGGTGTCCAGGCTTCATCAGGAAGGTGAAGTGGCTGTAGGAGACCAAAGCCCAGGCCAGGGACAGCAGGGACAGCCCTGCACTGACACCTGTGTGGGGACAGGGGCAGTCAGGGCTCTGATGGAGGCCCAAATGCACAGCAGGGACAATTCTCTGTGTTAAGGAGGTGTTGGCAGCACAGCACTCCCATACAAGCCAGACACCCCTCGATCCTGCCAAGTGAATCACAGAATCAAGGAATCACAGAAGGGACCTTAAAGGCCATCTAGCCCAGTCCCTTGCAATGAGCAGGGACCCCTTCCACCAGATCAGGTTGCTCAGAGCCCTGTCCTGTGGTTGTGACAGTTTGGTCAGAGAGAGAGAAAGTCAGATAAACTTTCCCAGGAATTGTTCTGAGGAGTTCTGAGAAGGCTGAGAGAAAGAACTAAAACAATCTTGCAGCTGGTGTTTTAAACAGTTGTTTTCTCATAAGATGTTTACCAAAGGGTGTCTTCTTAATTAGCCAATGGTGACAGGGTGTTGATTAAATGACCAGTCAGGTCCACCTGTATCAGAACAGGGTACAAAAAGGAATGGGTTTGCAATAAACTTGGGATTAGCCTGAGTTAAAGTTTATGTGTGAGTTTATGTTAAAGTAGAGAGTTAATGTGTCACTTCATTTCGTTCCTGACTCAACAGTGACACTGCAACCTGACTTGAATGTTACCAGGGATGAAACTAGAGAATTTCAACTAAGTCCTCCTAAATCTGGTCTCTCCATGCTCAGCATCTCCCTGTGGATACTCTCTGAGCATCCAGAGTACTCTCTGAGTATCTCCCTGTGGACACCCTCTGTCTCCATGGACAGAGCTCTGCAGCCCCAGGGCAGCTCCAGCCCAGTCACTGCCATCGGACCAGAGATGGACAATGAGCAAGTGTGACCTTGCACATGCTGTGACTCCACACTGCAACCTCCCTCTTTGCACATCTGAAAATTCACCTTTGGGGCAAAGCAGCCACCTTTGCATTCAGCCACAGCACATCTTTCAGCCAGGCATTTCCCTGCTGCTATTCATTGAGGCTTCCCAGTCCCTCTGCAGCACATCCCTCCAGGGAGGGCACACACATCCCTCACTCCTGAACCATCCTCCGGGGAACTCACCAGGGATGAAGCCTGCTGGGTCCACGGCCACCACCACATAGGCTTGGAGCAGGAGGTGAGGCAGGGTCTGCAGCAGGGCCTCCAGGAGCCGCAGCACACAAACATCCCCGAGCTGAGCCAGCAGCTCCCCGGCACCGCCGCCCGCCTTGGCCGCCGCCCGCAGAACATCCCAGTACCTGCAAGAGCCACCGTGACGGGATGCCCACGCTGCTTGGAGGAAATCTGGGGCTGCAGCCGGGTGGGGGGTGGGTGGATGGCGGGGAGTGTCTCTCACCGCTTCCAGAGGCCCAGCTGCAGGAGGTGGAGCGCCAGGAGGCAGCAGCCGGGTGCGTGTCCGTCTGCCCGGAACCAGAGGATGCTGAGGAGCTGAGCGGCATAGCCGGGCACCAGGCAGGCCATGGTGAGCCCGAACCAGCCCAGCTGGCCCCGGACAAGGTAGTGGATGATGGCACAGAGCCCTGGAGAAGGGCAGAGAGGCGGTGATGAGGGATGACACAGCCACACCCCCCCCCAGCAACTGAGTGGTGACATTCATAACCAGAGAATCCCAGATTGGTTTGGGTGGGAAGGGACTTAAAGCTTCTCTCATTCCATCCCTGCCATGGGCAGGGACACCTTCCACTATCCCAGGTTGCTCCAAGTCCCATCCAGCCTGGCCTTGGACACTTCCAGGGATCCAGGGGCAGCCACAGCATCTCTGAGCACGCTGTGCCAGGGCCTCCCCACCCTCACAGGGAAGAATTTCCTCCTAATATCCAACGTAAACCTGCTCTCTGTCAGTTTAAAGCCATTCCCGCCAGAACTCCATCTCCCAGCCCTTCTCCTGGGCTTATCTCCAGCTGCCGGCTCCCGGTGGCGTTGTCAGCTGAGGCGCAGCCACAGCCACCGAGGGGCCCGGCCCCCAGGAAAGCTCTGATAAAAAGCTCGGGCTCCAACATAAACAAATAAATAAATAAATTAAAATGTCCATTTTTCAAATATGAAAAAAAAAAAAAAAATCCAAGAGGATTTTGGGCCCGCGGGGATGCCGGGAGCAGAACCGCGCATCTCCCCAAGCGCGGGGCGCAGGGATGAACCCCCCCCTCTCCCCGGTACACGGAGGGGATTCGGGATCCCCGGGATGGCCGCAAAGGCGTCACTGCCAGCATCCCACCCGCCTTTCCGGCATCCCACCCGCCTTTCCAGCATCCCACCCGCCTTCTCCCTCCCCTCCGCCCGAGCGCAGCCCCGCACGCCCCCGCGCATCCCCCGCGCATCCTGCGCGCTCACTCACGGGCGCCGCTCTCCGCCGCCAGCAGCGTCAGGCTGAGGCTGGGCACGGCCCCGCGCATCCTGGGAGCAGGACGGGGAGGAGGAGGAGGAGGAAAGGGAGGAGGAGGAGGAGGTGGTGGTGGGAGGAAAGGGAGGAGGAGGAGGAGGAGGAGGAAGGAGCCGCCGGGGCCAGTCCCGCTCCGCCCTCCCTCACCGGGCACCTCCCCCAGTGTCCCCTCCCCGGGCAGTGTGACATCACGGTGCTTGCGCCACCCCCGGGGGCTTGGGGACACAGAGACCGAGCATCCGAGACCCCTGGAGCTGCTGTGCTCTGCCACAAGCCCATCCCGTACCCCCTAAATTGTTGTGCGGTGTCACAAACCCTCACCGATGTCCCCCGTGCGGTGGCACAAGCCCATCCTGATGTCCCCCGGGCTCTTGTGCACTGTCACAAGCCCATCCCGATGTCCCCTGAGTTCTTCAGCACCTCTCAAGCCCATCCCATTGCTCCCTGTGCTGTTGTTCGCTGGCACAAGCCCACCCCGATGTGTCCCCAATTGTTGTGCACCGGTCACGCCCACCCCGATGTCCCCCGTGCCCGCGATGTCCCCGTGTGGCGGGGATGACACTAGGTGGCAGCTGGGACATGGCGTGCACAGAGCCATGAACTAATCCCGCTGTTTTCCCGCCTCGCCACAGAGATGAAACCGCTGTGAAATGGGATCCCGAGCATCCGAGCTTGCAGGAGCCCTCTGGTGTGCATTTGCTTTTTATCCCAATTTCCAGCCCGGCAGCCTCCAGCCCTGATATCTTTATAGAAAATAAATTCCCAGCAGGTCACTACAGGAAAAGCCACAAAAAGGGGTTTAATTAAGGCAAAATATCACCTCTGGTTTTGGTGGTTTTTGCAGTATTCTGCAGGAAGCTCCCAAAACTTTGTACATCAGCTGAGCTGTTGGATGTACCTGTTTTCCAAGACTTTAATACATTTACTGTTGCTCTTTTAAATTTTATTAAGGTTGTTTTTGTTTGGTTTTTCTTTTGCAACTCTGGCAATAAAGCCCAGGGTCTGCTGTATAACAGTAGCCACCAAACTGCTCAGAAATGTCCTTGCCTGGTTTCCCTACTCATGGGAGCATCCCCAGGCTCTCTGTGGGTCTCCAGCACTGCTTTTTACCAGGAATTTGGCATCTTTGCATCCTCAAATCCATCTGATTGGGTCTAGGAGCCCTTTGGGTGTAAAGGACAACCCACTTTTCCTCCTGTCTCACTGCCCTGCCCCTATTTGTGTTTCATTAATTAATGATGTTGGGCTGCTGGGCCCATCTCCAGCGAAGCATTTTAATAAAGTCAGGGGTGTAATGAGGGCTCTGGAGCCAAGTGAAGCTTAGCCTTGGCTGTCTCTGTCCTCCACAACTGCAAACACCATGTGGCCCATTCCTAGAAAACCCAATTTTCAGCATACAAAGCACAACTCAGCCTCTAATGGGCACCAAAGACTCTTCCAGACCTGAGAGTGGGATGGGGAAGAACCAATTTTGCAAATTCAGCAGTGAGCAATCTGCCAGGGTCCATGCAGGCATTATGTGACCTTTCTTGTCACCCACAGAAGATGTGAACCTCATCATCTCATCCCTCCTGCCCTCCGTCACCATCATTCCCACCCTGAGGAGTCTCAGCTGTCTCTCCTCAGTCTCTCCTCCTGTGTTCCAAGCCAGGAATAAATCCTGTGCCATCATCACCCCAGAGCTTTGCCAGGCAGAGAGGGAGGAAGCCAGAAGGCTTTCCAGAAGATATTCCCAGAGCTAGACACCCTCCCCAGCTCCTCTGCCAGCTCCCAGTTGCTCTGGCTGCCTCCCAGCCACCAGTTTGGCTGCACTTTTCTCTGCTGGATTGCAGCACCCAGGAGCCTCTTTTGCTAAAAAATTCCTCGTGTCTCCAAAAAAGCAACATCCTGGAGAAGAGAAAGATTCAGGGAGACCTCGGAGCCTCTTCCAGGGCCTAAAGGGAGAGCTGGAGAAGGATTTGGGACAAGGCAAGTGTCCTGGTTTGAAAAGGAAGTGAGTATTTTGGTTTGACCACAGCATCCCAAAAACTCAATTCCTTTTCAAACCAGGACAGCGTGGAGGGACAGGACACAGGGAATGGCTTCCCACTGGCAGAGGGCAGGAATAGATGGGAATTTGGGAAGGAATTCTTGGCTGTGAGGGTGCCCAGAGAAGCTGTGGCTGCCCCTGGATCCCTGGAAGTGTCCAAGGCCAGGCTGGACAGGGCTTGGAGGAATGTGATCTGGTGGAAGCTGTCCTTAGGAATGGCTTTAGCCCTTGGAGCATCTCAATGGCCTCCTCTGGACTCTCCCCAGCAGCTCAAAGTCTTTTTTGTGTTGGGGACCCCAAGACCTGGGCGTGGTTCTCCAGGTGAGCTGCCCACAGGTGACATCACACAGACCCAGCTGTTCCTCATGTGCTGAGCCATTTTTCAGCCCAGATGTTTGGCTGCACATCTGTCTGCCAACACCTCACAACAACTCAGGGAAGGGTTCCAGCAACAGCCCTGCCCTAAAGGATTTGGGGACCTGGGCACACTTTTTGCAGGTCCTTCCCTTGCCTGAGGTGATGCAGCAGAGCAGGTCTGACAGGTGATTGTGGATGATGCCAGGCAATGCAGACATTAGATTTTTCCTCTGTAAAATGTACATTTTTATTGCTGTACAATGGTGATTCTTAGAGCAGCTGGTCCTGGCATCCACAAGAACATTTGCCTTCCTGGATTAAGTGCAAATTCCAATTCCAAAGCTGTTTGTGGGAGCTGCTGTGTAAAAGTGACCACAGCACAATTATGTGTAACCACGTTGTGGGACCAAGCACGTTCGACATGTATTTGACCTCAAAAAAAAGCAAAAATGAGGAAAGAAAAGCACCCAAAGGAGCAGCCCAGAGAAACAAGAAGCCTGAGGGCAGGCTGAAAGCTGCTGACAAGGCTGTGCTGGAAGCCTCCGTGAAATAGTTGCTTTGATTGGGAAAGAAAACAAAGAGATCTAAGAAAAATCCCTACAGGGCACGACGGGCGAGCCCAGGGATGAGCTCAGCTCCAGAGAACGGCACCTCCCACGGAATGGGGCCGGTTCAAGGAGGAAAGAAGGATAAAAGAGAAGTGAAGATCCCTTTGCAACAGGCACCTGAACTTGTAGAAATGTCTGTAAAAAGCAGGAAGCCATTGGAGAAATCTTTGGTGAGAAAGGAGGATGATGTGCTCAGAGAACTCTTCTGCCCATGGCAAGAGAATAAAGACAATAAAACTAAAATTGCTGGGCATGGGCTGTGATAATTTCCATAAATAGATGTGGCATAAAATATCTTATGTGCCATGCAGGTAACCTGGTAATGAAAATGTTTTGGTGCAAAAATGTGAAAAAACCCCGAACCATTTTTTCCTTTTTTATTCTTAACTCTTTGATTTCTCTTTTCCTCTCTCATTTTCTCCCTACCATTCCTTAGTCCAGATCTTTTCCATGGTCTTAATTGTCCAGATTTTCCCTCTCAACAGCAGTGATGATGTAGAATTAATGACAGCCCATTAATCCTCTTCCTGAATTTCCAAAGAAGAACTTATTTCCCATTTAACATAGGTTCGGTGGGGTTTTATTTTAACATTCCAGCTGACGATTATTTTACTTCTATGATGATAAATTGTTCATGTTTGTAAGGAAATATAAAACCTCTGAAAACAGATGGAAACAGAGACCTTGAGTGAGCTGCTGTGGCCAAAGGGTTGCTCAAAGGGAGGAGGCCCAGGGTGGTTTTTCTCATCTCAACACATTTCCTGAGGCCATGCCGCAATGGTTTGAAAGCCAGACCTTGGTTCCTCTTAGGACAACAGCAAAGAGGATTCATTGGGTGCCCCCAGAGCTCCCAAAGCCTCATTGGCCACCAGAAGGCTGTGGAGGTCAAACATCCCTCAGCACCCTCCAGAACAGCACAAACCCACCCAGCTCCTTCATCTTCATCCAGGTGGCTGACACTGGTCCTGATTCCAGCCTAGAGCTCCTCTTACCTGGTAACAACCAAAATATTCTCATTATTCAGCTTCTCTCAAAAGGTTTCGTCCTTCTTAAATGGGGTGGAGACTTCACGTCTTTCATGTTTATCTGTGTTTTGTTTTACAGCCTTAACTGTGCAGTGGCTCCAGTCTGTCATGAGCCAGTTCTAGAGGTGTCAAATGTTGATAAGGGAAAGGAGGTTTTGTTGGCTGCAGGAAATGCAAATACTCAAAAATTTATCCTGGAAATAATGTAATTCTTTAGGGGAAGAATAAACAACAGCCTCTAAGCAAGAATAAGGAGAAGCTGGATTTTGAGTTAATCGGGAAGAAAACTGCTTTTTCTGCTCTTTTTTTTTAGTAGAAAAGCTTGAGAAAACCCATAGGGTTGTTTTGTATAAATCTAGTAAAAATTGTCTTATTTTCTGAATTAACATTAATTAATTAATTGATTAATTAAATTCTGAATTTATCTTCCATAAGGCAAATCAAATTTATTGCAATGCATCACAGTTATAGAGAAATCCAGGATAAATTTCTGGTCACTAGATGCATTAATTAAAAGGGGACATAAAATTGAATTTTTTGCATGGAAGATTGAATTTTTTGCATCATATGCCATGATCCTATGTGTGCTCCAGGAAAATCTTAGGACAATAGACACAATCATGACAAAAATGTGTAATAACTTCATTTAGGTAACTTTCAGGTCTTGAAGAACATTCCTCTGTGTCACTTCTGGGACTATGGAGAGACAAGGCTCTAACCAATATCCTGGTCTCCTTTCTCTGCAGTGATCCAGGATCCCAGCCCACCCTCTGCCATGAAAATCCTTCCTTTGCTCCTTGTTCTCCTCTTGGTGGCATTTCAGGGAGCTGCAGGTAAGGTGAGGGACTAAGGAGAAGGTATTGGTGTCTTGCAAAGCTCTCCTGTCCCCTTTGGGATGTGACCAAGCTGCCTCCTGCAAAGAATCCTCACATAAATCATCAGAACTCATTGGAGATTACAGATGAGAAATGAAATTAGCAGGCAAACACTCCAAGCATCACCTTGAAAGGGACAACTCCAAAATTACCATTCAGCACCAGTATTTTCCCCATTAAACCCTGCAGGCTTAAATGGTATTTAAATCCCTTTGCCTCTGAGTCACCCAACAAACAAATTAAATCATGATCAAGTATTCTCAAACCACAAAGAAAAAAAGAAAAAGGAATCTGGCCCCATGTTCTTCAAATATCCTTTTCTTTAGGAGCTGGGACTAAAGGTGGAGAGGCACAAAATCATGATGTCTGTTGGGGGGTGCAAAGGAGTCTGGAATCCCAAACCAACTCTATCATCCAGAAAAAGGAACTGTCTGGAACCCCAAACCAACTCTATTGTCCAGAATAAGAGATTGTATTTTAATATCAGCCCTGAAAATGGCATAGCCACATTTGCAGGGTGCTCTGTGCACAAGCAGGGGCTGGTGGAGTTTTGATCTCTGTGGGAACAGGATGGAAAGTGTCCTATAGGGAAGTTAGGATGGGAAAAGGCTGTGAAGAACTGCAGCAGACCAGAAATGTAGGAAAAGTGTCATAGATATATCCCTGCAGGGATTTAAAAGTCATCTGGATGTAGTACCTGAGGACATGGATTAGTGGTGGGCTGGCAGTGCTGAGTTAACAATTGGACTTGATGATCTTAATGGTCTTTTCCAACCTAAATGAGTCTGTGATTCTATGATTTTATCTGGTTATCTGGTGTTATTCTTACCTGGGCCTCTTCCTGTGCCAGTCCCCAGAGGCAAAGTGTTCCTTTGGTCTTTTTTATGTCCTTATTTAACACACAGGGGATGTTTGGCCTGTTTTCAGTACGACCTTCTGGGTATATTAAAGACAGAAATTTATCTGTATCTGGGAAGAAAAGTGTTCCTGAGAGCTCAGACTGCTCACAATTCCTCAGAGACCACTAGTTTGAGACCAGGAGTGTTTTATTCACCCTTTAAACCACTCCTTTATTACTCCCTGGGATTTTCTGTGTGTGTATGTATCACTCTACTCACATGCTGGGTATCCAGCCCAGCAGGGATGTGCTGGATGCACTGTCCATATTTAACATCCATTTCCTGTTGGCTGGAACAAGCTCCCCTCTCTCTGAATACTTTGCAATGTTCCACGGATGAGCTGGAAACTGGAATTAATTCGTTTATGTGCACTCAGTCAGGTGCATCCAGAACACTTCAGCTGCCAGGCTTGCATTTTTATTAATTGACCAAACAGGGCCAGGCAACCTCCTGCCTAATTGCTGGTCTGCTCCCTGGGGTTGTTTTGATCCCTGACTATTAGCACCTTCATGGACAAAACCTGTTCTGGGAATAGCACAGGCTGCTGGCCATTCCCAAAAGGCAGTTTGAATGTGGGAATCCTATTTTGGCAGGGAAGAAGGAATTAAAGTGTTTGCTTGGTCGTTGTGCCCACAGACTCCTCCTCTGAGGAGTGAACTGTCACGTCCTTGTCAGCTCACAGGGATTAAACAAAATGCAAATCCCTGCAGGAAATAAAATGTCTCCCATCTTTGTTTATTTGTTCTTTTTTAAGGTAGAAGCTTGGCAAGACCCTGGAGACCTTACATGGAGTGTGGCTATCGTGGGACCTTCTGCCACAGGGGGAAATGCCCTCGTGGCAATGATTACCTGGGCTCCTGTCATTCTGGGTACAGCTGCTGTAGGTGGTAAGTTTAGGATTTGTCTGGGGCAAAGATGACTTCCCAAATCATCATTTGAATCCCAAGCAGCAGGATTTTCCTGATAATCATAATTCTGAAGATCCTTTCCTTTCTGTAGGTTGTAGTGTGGCTAACTGTGGAAAATCCCCAGGAGTGATCGCTTTTGCCATCGTTGGATTCAAGGAATTGTTGCAGCAGCCACCAAGGATTTATCATTCTCCTTTCAATAAAAGCAAGAGGTGGGGAGGTTGCATGGCTGCCCTGTGTGGTGTTGTCATTCATTTCCAAAAGTAATTCATTCCCCATGTCTTATTTCCATTAAGAATTTTAAACAAGAATTCTGAAATGAATCTAAACCTGCAAGGAATGTGTAGTACACAAACAAATTTTAAACAAGTGTTCTGACATTAATTTAAACCTGCCAGGAATGTGTAGTTCACCAAAATATTTACCCCTCTTGGACTGCTGATTGAGTGAGTGCTGGCAAGTTCTCCACACATGCCTGCTGGGGAATTCTCTGTCATGACTGAGATCAGTCACCATTTCCACTGGGAGCACAAAAATCTTCTCCAGTGTGACACTTCACAGCACATCTGCTCTGAAAACTTGGGGTTCCCACCTTCTGATCCAGAGCTTTCAGACCTGGGAACAGCATATTGTTTTGTTATGGGAACTAAAGTCACACTGACCAGGACAAATTGGTAATCTGAGGTCTGATTTTACCCTTGCCATTTCTGTCTGCCATAAATTTGGAGTGAATCTGCAAAATTTATATTGGCTGCAGTTGCAAATCAGGAGATCACAGTTCGACCTGTGACACTGCTTGAGGCAATTATAGAAACATTTGAGAGGCCAACCCCACTGTGCCTCTGATCACTTCTCTTCCAAGAGATTCAGCCTGAACTGTCCTGGACCACAACAGAAAACCTAGAAGGTGCAGGCTGCTCAGAGAACTCCTGTCTCTGCACAGTCAGGAGCATCCTTGTCCTGGCAAGGAATCCTTGGTGTCCAGAGAAGCTGTGGCTGCCCCATCCCTGGAAATGTCCAAGGCCAGGTTGGATGGGGCTTAGAACAACCTGGGACAGTGGAAGGTGTCCCTGCCCATGGCAGGGAGTTGGAATTAGATTATTTTTAAGATCCCTTCCCATCCAAACCATTCTGTGTTTCTGTGAAGGGAAGAGCAGTAGTGGCTGAGTTTTTAAGGGAAGCAACCAATCCAAGTGCAAAGGACTGACTGGATGCCCTGAACTGCCCCAAAACATTTGCACACCCTCACAGAATCACAGAATTTTTAGGGTTGGAAGGCCCTCTGGAGATCATCCAGTCCAACTCCCCTGCCAAGGCAGGGTCACCTGGAGCATGTGTCACAGGAACACATCCAGGTGTGTTTGGAATGTCTCCAAAGAGGAAACTCCACAGCCTCCCTGGGCAGCTGTTCAGTGCTCTGCCACCCTCAACATAAAGAAGTTTTGTTTTTTTTTTTGTTTTTTTTTTTTTTTTTAAGTAGAGGTGGAATTTCTTGTGTTTCAGTTTATGGCCATTGCTCCTCATCCTGTGGCTGGGCACCACTGAACAGAGTCAGTCACCATCGTCTGAAACCCCTTGGGGATGTTTATATGGATTGTTGAGATTCCCTCTCAGTTTTCTCCAGACTGAACAGGCCCAGCTCCCTCACTCTGTGGGCCTGTTCAAAGCAGGTATTTCTGCAAATGCCTCTGGCACCATTGAAACCACAGCCTTGTGCAGGGCAGGAAGCTGGGCCAACAGCCTCCTCCAAGGGATCTCCCTGGATGGAAACCTCAGGAAGTTGCCAAGTGGAGCCAAACCAGCAATTTACAGTTGATGTCCTAAGAGATTTTTGCACAATCCATGCTAGGAGAATGTTTCACAAACTGGAATGGCACAAGATTTATGCTCAAGGACTGAGGACTTTGCAGGGAGAGTTCAGCCCCTGTAATTTTAGATTCATCTGCCTGTAGCCACCATCATGCAGAATCCAGGCTCATCATGCTTTAACTCACCACCACAAAGATCTGTCCTTGCCTTTATGGCTGGGCAATGGCTTCAAGAGCCAGTTTAGGGTGAAACAGGCTGAAACCCTCTAGGATCCATGCTCCACATCTCCTCCCTGCTTCTTATCCCAGTCCCATCTCCCCAGCACTCTACACATTCAAACTCATAGAATCCAAGAATCATAAAATGGTTTGGGTTGGAAGGGGCCTTAAAATAATATAGAACCAACCCACCCACCATGACCAGGGACACTTTCCACTATCCTAGATTTCTCCAAGCCCTGTCCAGGCTGGCCTTGGACACTTCCAGGGATTAAGCTGATGCCTGTGCTAAAGAGCAATAGCATAGAGATGCAGCTAATTGCCCCCTTAATGAAGCCCGTAAGGAACCTGACTACTGGACATAGCTGCTCCCACTCCCTTCTCTCCTGGAGTTTTGATGCCAAGACAGCTCAGCAGATATTAAAAAAAGAATTGGGGCATGGCCTTTTCCCTTTTTCTGGCTGCAGCTGTAGGATCAGGATTTCCTTCAGTGGTGAAGGAACTAAGAAGCTGCCCTGAGTGCTCTGACTACCAGGGCAGAGTAGTAGTGATCCACCTGGGTACAGACTTGCAAATAGTTTGTACAATGTCCCTCACTGGGGAGTGACAGAACAATGAAATATGATGAGTTGTTTGGATCAAAGGCATATTCATGTATTGTCCAGAGGATCTGTGGCTGCCCCATATCAGAAATAAGATATTTCCAATGAAGGAAGGAATGATGAGGAGAACTCTATTTTATTAGAAGGTTAATTAATTATTATATTATATTATATTATATTATATTATATTATATTATATTATATTATATTATATTATTTATATTATAATTTATTTAATATTATTTATTTGATTTTATTTTATACTATATTACATTATATTTAAATTGAATTTGTTAAGTATTTAACTGCACTCAACTGCACAGTATCTCATGACTATCAGCTGACAGTCCCGACACCCACATACTTGGATTTAATTGGTTAGTGAATTAAAACACTCACACTAGAATTTAATTACCAATTTTTTTTAGATAAACAATTTTCTAAAATGTATTTCCCTTGTGAACAACTCAGGTGCAGCAAATGAGATAAGGATTTTCTTTTTCTCTGAGGATCAGACAATATGAATCTCAGAATATTTTTGGGACATTGTGCTTTGCTTTTCTCTGTGAAGAGAAATGTGGTGACAGCCCCATCCCTGGAAGTGTTCAAAGACAGGTTGGAAAGGGCTTGGAGCACCTACTGGAAGGTGTGCCTGCCCATGGCAGCTGGCTGGAGCCTCCTGGTCCCTTCCAAACCAAATCATTGAGTGATTCCATGATTCATGTGAGCGCTCACAAGTGTGTTTTTAACATCCATCCCCACACACATAACATGTCAGGACCCAGGACATCCCTCTGGCTGTCCTGAGCAGCCAAGACCCCTGCCAGGGGGCTCAGAGACCCTGGCACAGAGCCCAAAATGCCCCTGTGGTTTTGATTATGACCTGTGGAGCAAATTACCAACCTTATATGAAGATCAGCAAGCCACGACAAATTAAGTAGAATGACCATGAATTTATCACAAGGTGAAAAAGTAGATTTTAGGGTTTTTGATATGGGGGTTCAGGGGGGCAAGATGGAGGAATCTGGGCATGTCCAGCCTTGCTCCTTCTTCTTCTCAGCCTCCATCTTCTGCTGTGATATTGGCACTAACAGATTGGTTTGGAGTAGAAGCTCACTGTCTAACTTAGGTGATAGGTATTGGGAAGTAATTGTAAACATTGTATACATAGTTTTTAGTATAAAAAGATAACACCAAGGCAGGCAGAGTGCCTCTGACTGTCTTGCTGAGCAGACCTCAGCTGGACAGGAGAAAGAAATTTATAGATAAGATACAATAAACAACCTTGAGACCAAGAAAAATGAAGAGCCCTGACTCTTTCTTCAAGCGCCCTGCTGGGAAAAAAGCTTTTTAACTTTTCTCAGGGTCACTCTGACCAGCTAGAGACCCCAACAGTAGCACTTGATGAAACTGCAGCAAGGCTGAACACGTTTATGAAGATGCTCCATCAAACAGCAAAGGGTTACACACAGCAAACTCCACCAAACAAAGCCACAATTAAAGCTTGTCCTTCCTAGGGCTGTGGATGTCATCCCAAGTGGCGTCTTCCCAGTTATTTTCAAGTGAAGCATAGAGAGCTCGCTTCCCGCGGGGGGAGGAGGACAGAGCTCCTTTGTGTGATGAAAGCTGAGTGTTTGCCAAGGCCCAGCAAACAGGGATGCTCTCTGTGTGTGTCCCCAGAGCTGTCCAGCAAACCACTGAGAAGTGCTTATGCAAGGCAGGATGACACAAGATCCTGGGCTGGAGGCCTGGGAGTCTTCTCAGGTGTCAGATGAGGAAAGCTCTGCTTGTTTTTCTCTGTCAGGGCAAGGAACAGAAAAAGAGCTTTGGGGCTGGACATTTGGAGGACTCAGCCATCCCAAGGGATATTGTGACGCGTGGAGGGACCAAACTGCTGCTGCTGCTGGTGCCAGGAAGCTCCGAATCCCAGGCTGCTGAGTGCATCCTCCCACCAGTGACGGGTCACATCCCCTCTGCTCGGTTCTGTCCCCTGCACGACCTTCAGGAAGGGACCCTCCCACTCACCTCTGCCTCCTTTCTCTTCCCCACAGAGCTGCGACTCTGCAGGTGACTCCCAGGCATGCAGATCCTGCCCGTCCTCTGTGCTCTGCTCCTCCTGGTGCTCCAGGGAGTGACAGGTAAGAAATGTGGAGGGTTTGTCCTCTGTCGGTGCTTTTCAGGGAGGTTTTGTCACCAGAGCTGATGAGTCAGGTGTCAGTTCTCCTGGTGGCTGTGCCATCCCTGCTGGAGACCCTCTGACCCCACATCTTTAAGGAAAGACTCCAGGTGCAGGTTGTGCTGTTGGGACCAGAGCTGGGGCATTGTATTAAAGCTCTCATCCTTCCAAATCTGGGATTTGACCCCTCTCCATGTCTCCTGACCCTTGCATTTATGAGTCAGCAGTACTGGGCACAGCAGCTCTGCTGGAGAGGAGGAGGAGGAGTAGTACCCTTGGAGTTCTCTCTTGCTCCAGGAAGAAGGCAGCAGGCACGATGGAGACCTCTCCCAGAGCCTGCCTAGGGTGTGGTGACTGTCTCCCATCCAAGTGCCACAAACTTGGACTCACCTGGATTTCTGCTGCAGGCACCTGCTCAGCAGCTGTGGCAGGGGACAAGCAGGGCTGGGCTAACTCTGGCCACGCAGGGACCAGGGGCAGTGCTCAGCATCTCGGCTGAAAGTCTCCTTGTGTCAGTGTTCACAGGGGTCTTAGGATGAGGGAAGAGATGCAGATCTGACTCCATGTTTCAGAAGGCTTGATTTATTATTTTATGATATATATTATATTAAAACTATACTAAAAGAATAGAAGAAAGGATTTCATCAGAAGGCTGGCCAAGAATAGAAAAAGAAATAATGATAACAAAAGGCTTGTGTGTGATTGGCCTCACTGTGATTGGCCATTAATTAGAAACAACCACATGAGACCAATCCCAGATCCACCTGTTGCATTCCACAGCAGCAGATAATCATTGTTTACATTTTTTCCTAAGTCCTCTCAGCTTCTCAGGAGGAAAAATCCTAAGGAAAGGATTTTTCATAAAAGATGCCTGTGACATCTCCTCTCCGTGCCCTGCAGGGCTGCCCCCGGTTGGACCATCAGTCTGGGCGTGCGAGCGCCGCGGGGGATTCTGCTCCTACCGCTCCTGCCCGGCGGGGATCGGCCGCATCGGCCTCTGCTCCGACCGGGAATTCTGCTGTCGGATGTGAGTTCAGGGCTGCTGCTGCTGTTGGGGTTTGGGGTTCGGCTGTTGGGGGAAAACCAGGGATTCTGCAGCCTGAGGGTACAGGGCACTGCTGAGCCTCGCTGCTGCCCTGGTGAGACAGGCACTGCCAGACCTTTCCATCCCACAGGCGCTGGTATCCCTGATGGGCTCCTGGATCCCCGAGCAGGACACCAGCCCGTTGGGATGATGCTGCCCAGAGCCACCAAGCACAGCCAGACCTGGATCCCATGGGAATCTCATCCCCCAGTATCCCCAATACAAGGTGGTGGTCATTGCCACCGCCAAGATGTGTATCCTGGGTGTGCATCTCTTTCCTCTGTGTGTAGGGAAGGGCAGAGGGGATGGGGTGAATTCCTGACAGATATGGACACACAATCCTCCCTCTCTCCTTGGTGGCCTCAGCCACACCAGCATCTCCATCTGTGGTGGGAAAGGGGACACGGGTGACACTCACAGGGAACCCAGTGCCAGCCTTGTTGCCCAGAAAGAGGGCCCCAGCACCTCTCACACAGGGTGGAGGGGTGGCTGTGACCACCCTAATTTCAGTGGGGTCCTGCTGGTTGAACACTGGCTCCCAGGCTGGGTCAGGAGTCCTCGTGGGGCTGTTCCATGGGACACACACTGGCCTGGTGTCCTTGGGTCCATACCCAGCTCTGTGGCACAAGGGGTGTTGTGGGGTCCAGGGGTGTCTGGGGGATAGGAAAAGTCATTCTGTTCCAGAGGAAATAGGGATGGCTGTGCCATGGGGCTTCTCAAGAGCTTGGAATTGGGGTGGAGGTCAGTGCTGGGAGGGTTTCAAGGCCTGGGGGCTCAGTTAGGAGCTCTGGTGGGTCATTGTGGATGGCTGGTGTGCAGATCCAGGATGCTCAGCTCATGGGGGCCATGGGGGTGGCCCCTGCACTGCCATGGGACAGTGACCATGGGGATGCTGGGGACACCCAGTGCTCCCCTCCATGGAGCAGGGTAGCCAGGGGTGGGAGCAGCCTCTCCTGGGGTATTGGGCATTGCTGTGGGGACAGGGAAGGTCAGATCAGGGTGCCAGCTGTGGGTTCAAGTCTGGGTCTGGATCAGCAAGGCCAAGCTGAAGCTCTGATGGGGTCGAGCACAAGATTCCCAGGTCAGAGCAGCTTCCCATGGCAGGGCTGGCCCCAGCCATGGCCTCCCTGCAGTGGGAATTACAGAAGCTGTTTCCACACCATAAGCAGCAATCCCTGGCTGTGCTGGCTCTGGGCTGATCCTGAGTCTGGTTCCAAACCTTCAGGAGCAAAGATATTCCAAGGACCCAGCAATGGACTCCCAGTCCTACTTCTACAGATTGATGCTCAAGGAATGTCCCCATCATGCATCAAGGCCAGGTTGGATGGACTTGGAGCATCCTGGGATAGTGGAAGGTGTCCCTGCCCATGGCATCCCATTCAATGAGATGAATTCTGAAGTTCCTTCTGACCCAAACCATTCCATGATTCCGTGCATCTCTCTGAGAGATGACACCAGCCCCTGTGTCCCTGATGTATCCAACCTCAATTTCCATTCCCCTCTCCAGGATCCAGCTCCAGGAGCTTTGGTTCTCTGATCAATGGACCAGCACCCTGGAGACACAGCACAGACTGTTTGTACAAAAAAAGTTACAAATAAAGTTCACTGGGAATGCAGGACAGGTAATAAGATGGATGTAGGGCGTGGCCAGGAAGAAGCCATGGATACATTGCTTCTTTCTCTCTCATGATCTTTCCTCCAGGAGCCACCTTGATCTTTATCTTTCTGAAATACCACAGAATTCCTGTAAATCCAAAACCTCTCCTAATCAAGTCCACACCTCTAAGGCCTGATAGGGCCCTGTGCACCTTCCTTCACCAATCTCCCATAGATTGCCCATTTTTATACAGCATTTTGCCATAGTTTTATATAGCATTTTGCTGCTAGTTGAACCACATTTGTAAATTTTGTACCAAGTAGGGCAGTTTCAGAAGCAGTGAGTGGATTCAGACAGAATGAGGTAAAGTGTGGTCTCCCCTGAGCAGATTTCCTCTTTGCACTGCTTGACTATTTGAATAGACATCAGAAAGGCATCCTTAGGCTTATCACTTCCTGGCAAGTGGAATGCAAGTCACCTTGGCAAGGATGAAGCTGTTCTTGTGATGCTAAAAAAGAAGGAAACTAAATTTTTTTTAATGTTTCTATGTGTCACATAGCACCAGCTCCCTAAGCAAACTGACAGGACAGGAAGAGACAGATATTTTATCAGAGAATCTCAGAATGGTTTGAGGAAGAAGGGGCTTTTAAGGTCATCCAGTTCCAACCCCCATTATGATCAGGGACACCTTCCACTATCCTGGGTTGCTCCAAGCCCTGTCCAACCTGGCCTTGGACACTTCCAGGGATGGGGCAGCAACCTCTGGGCAACCTGTTCCAGGGCTTCACTACTCTCACAGGAGAGACTGGTTGGGACTGGTTCCTACTTCTGCCTGCACCCACCAGCCTGTTTTTTGTCCATCTCAGGCAGTTCATGCCATGCCACCACAGCCCGGTGCCACTGTGCCACAGGTGTCACAAGAGGTGTTGCATGGGGACAACGGTGCCATTGATTGCAACAGCCCCAGGAGGCCCCTCAGCCTCTGCTGTTGCATCGGAGAGGGAAAAGGAGAAGCCCCAGCATCCCCACATGGATGGGTGGCTTTTTGATTGGCCAAGAGAAAATGTGTCGGCAAAAATCAGGGAATGTCCTCAGGGCTTGCAACAATATAAAATCAGAGTGTTTTGGCCAAAAGAGTGCTCCTTGAACCTGAGGGCTGCTGGACACAGCGATTCTTGTTGGGTTTGTGGCTGCCTGAACACCCAGACCTTTATCAGGTATGTGGCTGTGGGGTCTCCTGGAAAAGGATCAGATCAGGTAATGGATTTCCCAGAGACTGAAACAACATTAAATGCTCCTGAGGTTGTCAGGGTGGCCCAAACCTAAGAATTGTTTTTAAGAGGAAAGTAGAAGAAACATCATCCACTGTACCTGGAGGCAGCACCTTTGCAGTTTGGTGAACCACAGAGCTCAGGCTCCTGCCCCACCTGGGGTCCTGCCTGTCCCCATTGCCTTGGTGTCCCCTCTGCAGCTCTGTGAAGACCCAGGAGGAGCAGCAGCCATGAAGATCCTGTTCCTGCTCTTCCCCCTGATCCTCCTGTTGGTGAGAGGGGGCGCTTCAGGTGAGAGGCAAAGTGGGGAGATGGGGAGAGGTGTGATTACCCTCCATTACTGGGGTTTCCATGTCCTGGGAAGTGACCACTTTAGTGGGAGTGATGCAAAGGTAAGGGACGATTGAGGAGAAAGGTGTTTCTCCAGTGATAGTTCTATAGGACACAGACTTGGGGTGGAAAGAGCCCATGGAAATAGAATATTCATTTCTTTGGTGGGTTAGGAAGGGGATTGGTTTCAGAATTCCACACCGAACCCAGCTGTTTCTCTTTGGGTGTCTCTGAATGTACTTTTGCCTTGTGTGTGGTCTTTGCTGTGGGGAGGTTGAAGCTGAATCATCCACTGGCCAGAAATGCACAAACACCACCAGCTTTTTGCAACCAAACACTGCTCTTACAGATGACCCCTTTAACTGTTCTGTATGTTTCTTTCCCCATGGAAACCCAAAATGCAGCTGGATGCAGGCAAAGAGGGGGATTCTGCACTTATGGGAGATGCAACTTCCCTGCAAGACCCATTGGAAGATGCACACTGTACAGTGTGTGCTGCAAGAGATAAGGTCTGGAATCTTGCCTGAGCACAGAGTTCCCGCTTTTGTCCACAATGAAATATGTAGCAAATGTATTTCCTGTGAATGTCTGCTACATAATCTCTTTATCTGTTCCTTGTGGGAGAGATGCCCATAAGGGAGGGAAAAGTCTTTTCTTTGGGGGTTTGGAGCTGTCCTGAGAGTAGAGCTGCAGCAGGCCCAGATCAGCCAGGGCCTCCCCACTCACCAAAGCCACCAAGGACTGAAATATTCCCTGTCCTTGGGCAGCACTGAGGACATGATCCAGGTCTGGCTGCATCTGCACAGCCCTGGAGCCAGGGCTGCCAGCACTGAGATAGACCAGGCCCAACCTGGCTGCGCTAAGGACTGAACCTCACCTGCCCTGAGCGTGACTCTGCTGCACCTCACCCTGGGCATTGCAGGGCTGGGGACAGAGTAACAGGGAAAGTTACACCAGGTGATGTGCTTGTTTCCTCTCTTCTTGCAATGTCTGGGGATGAGACCCTGAAATTGCCAAGCAGGACATGGCCCTCGCTTCTGGCTGCTGCACCCATCTGCTGATGTCCCCATGTGCTGATGTCTCCTGGCCTCGGTGGCTGTGCCGTGCCCAGCTGGGCTGACAGCAGCAGTGGCAGCTGCTCCTGCTGGCTGCTGCTGGGCTGGAGCCCTGTGGTGCCAGCCCCGGTGTCTTTGGGGCAGGGGCTGCTTTTCCCGCCTTGAATAAAGACGAGCACTTTGGCATTGCAGGGCTGGGCCGTGTCTATGTGTCCTGCTGCTGCTGCAGGGCTGCTGTGCCTGCTGGCCCTGGGGCTGCCACTGCCTTGGTGGCAGCAGAAGGCCCTGGGCATGGAGCTGGGGCTGAGCAGCGCCTGTGTCCCTGGGGATGCTCCTGCCTGGCCGTGCTTTGGGGACGCTGAGCCTGGCACTGCCTGCTGGGCCAGCCTGGCTGGGCTGCCTGTGCTGGGGCTGCCCTGCAGATGCTCCCTCTAGGGAGCAGGATCCTTATCCTGATCCTGCTGATTATGGCTGTCCCTTGTCCCTGGCAGCCTCAGCTCCATGTGCAGAGCCGTGCTGGGGGCTGTGTCCCTTGAGTGGCCATGGCTATGGTGACACACAGGAGCTGTCCCTGCTACTCATCCTTGCCCTGTTCCTGTGACACAGCCCTCCCTGCTGTGGCTGTGCTGCTCCACACCCCATGCCACCAGGCAGGAGGAGGAGGACAAGGTCATGTAGCTCCTGTAGCTCATGGGTTAGGGTGACCTGTGAAATGGCTCCAAACTGAGCATGGCCAGAAAATGTCCAGAATTTTACACACAAGTAATAAGTGTGTTGTCTTTTCTCTGCTAATCTCAGGCAGTCTAGGGTGACAACACTGCTCCATCAAAAGCAGTGACTTGTCCATGTCTGCAAAGCAAACCTCAGGCATTAGGATTTGATTGGCTTAATATCTGTGTGTGTCCATGTCCACATGCCCAAGGAGCAACTTGTGTCCCTGCCTGTTGCAGTGAAGACTTTCTCTCTCAAGAGTCCAAGAGTCATAGACTCAGAGACTTTACAACTAAAGTTTGTATTATAATGTTTTTGATGAAATGTAATGTATTATAATGGGGTTTTTTATTACTAATGTTTGGAAAGCCCTTTGAGATCATTGGGTCCCACTGTTCCCGCAGCACTAACACATGTCCCCAAGGGCCACATCTAATAGGCTGTGAAATTCTATCAGCGATGGTTACTCCTTCAGTGTCCTGAGCAGCCTGATCCAATGTTTGACCTCCCTTTCTTCCGAGAAATTGTTCCTAATATCCAGTCTAAACCTTCCCTAGTGCTAATTGAGCCATTTCCCCTGGGGGTCTTGGTTATGACTTTAGAGAAGATAGTAATCCCCAAAAGGCCTCTGCTGCCATTGCTTTCCAGAAGTGGACATTTTGGTGAAGGATGTTCAGATCACCCCTGCCTGCCATGGCCCTTCCTCCCCCTGTGCTCACCTCTCCTGGCACTGACCCTGCAGCTGTCACCACAAGCTCTGCAGTGCAGATCTGTTCCACCCCATCCCAGCCCGGTGCCGCTGTGCCGCGGGTGTCACAAGAGGTGTTGCATGGGGACAACGGTGCCATTGATTGCAACAGCCCCACGAGGCCCCTCAGCCTCTGGCCCTGCAGCAGGGAGGGAGCAGGGCCAGCCCCAGCACCCCCACAGCCATGGGGCCCTCCCGCCTTGGCCCAGGCCACTTGTGCCAGCAGCACCTGGGGCCTGTCCCACCCACCAGCACTGCTATAAACCCAGCGTGCTTGGGCCACTGCAGCATTGCCTGGCCCCAAGGCCATCTGCACACAGCCATTCCTCTTGCCTTTGCTGCTGCCTCAACACCAAGATCTTTGTCAGGAAGGTGAATGTACGGCCTCTTTCTGGAATCCTGCCCATTTAGGGTCTCAGCTCAAAGCCCAGCACCACAGAGTCTCTGAAAAGACAAAGTGTTGGAAGCATCCAGGTGGAATATTTGGCCATCAGAGATGGCTGGGTGCAGTGTGTCTAATGCTGGCCAAATGCCCATGCACCCACTAGAATTACTTACTCATTTTCTGCTGCTAAAACTTTAAAGGGAATAAAGAAAAAATTATCAATGAAATAATAATAAGAAATCAGAAAAAACCTGCAGAACACTTCTCCTCCCCTGACACCTTCTTTTCTTTCCCACTGACATTGGATTGAGACAAAACCTGTGACTTTCAGTCAGTTCACCACCTCTAAAATAGTGTTTCTTCAGTTCTCTTAGGGAGAGGAGTCTCTCTTGCCATGCCATGGAGAGCTTTCCACAAGAAACAGTCCTCTTGGTGGCTTTAATGTCACCATGAATCAGCCACCCAGAAAAGGAAAATCTGTTTGGAGTGTGAAAGTCCCTCCCAATGCCTTGCAGCTCTCCCACAGCAGACTTCATGGGTCAAGTCAGCTTATTGGGGTGATATTTTAAGGATGAGCTGTTCTAGCATAAAAGCAAAAGTTCTCTTCATCCATCTCTGGGATAACAGAGGTTTTCTTCTTTTATTCCTAGGGCAAAACTTCTCATCTCTCTCATCTCTCTCTGTTCAAGATTCTCATTGGATCACAGCTACTGCAACATCTGCTTATTTCACATTGGTGCTTCTGCTCACGGCTGTTGTTAGAATGATACATCCCCCCAATGCAATCCATGAGTTACAGCCCCACAACAGAATTTCAGCCCAAAAACTAAGGTATCTCCTCAATCCCCTGCCATCTAGAATTTGATGCCTTCCTCATTGACCTCAGTGTCTCATGTTGTTTTCTCTACGTGTCTTCACCTTTTCCTTTTCCTGATTGAGCAGAGAACCAGCGTTTGTAGGCTCATTTTTTCTCAAGCTTTTTCAATTTAAACAGGTTTTTACAGAGTTCTGCAGCGCTGAAATGTTGATCCCATGCAGGCTCTGCATCAGGGAAATCGCTCACAGTGCCTCTCAATGTCGGTCATGACGTCTCTGCCAACACTGTGTGAGCCACGCTGGCCACCAGCTCTACTCAGCTTTTCTTCATGTGAAATGTCAAAAACAAGAAAAACTGCTGCTGCTGGTTTTGTCCTTTGTCAGAACCCAGGACATCCCTCTGGCTGCCCTGGAGGGCTTGAGCCCCTGGCTGAGGGCTCAGAGACCTTGGCATAGGGCCAAAGACACCTGTGCCTTTGATTTTAACCCATGGAGAAAATTATCAACTTTGTGTGAAGATTTACAAGCCACAAGAGTTGAAATAGAATGATAGTTTGTCATAGGGTGAAAAAGTAAAATTTTGGGGTTTTCGGAATGGGGGATGAGAGGCCAAGATGGAGAGATTTGGGAATGCCTTGTCCTTCTTTTTAGCCTCCATCTTCTGGGTGATGGTGGCACTTCTGCATTGGTTTAGAGTAGGAACCAACTGTCTAACATAGGTGATAGGTATTGGAAAATTATTGTAAATAAAGTACATGTAGTTTTTAGTATAAAAGATAACATCACCCTGAAGGTGGTCAGTGTGCCATGGACCAACTTGCTAGACAGGCCTCAGCAGGTCTGAAAAAGAGTGTTAGATAACAGAAAATAAACAACCTTGAAAACCACAGCTGAAGAATCCTGACTCCTTCATCGATCTTGAGGCAGGATAAAAAAGAGACTTTCTAACACCTCAGGGTCATCTCGACCACAGAGACTCTGAGAGTCCTTCTGCCTGCAGCATGGCTGGCTAAAAGCAGCTAAACAGAGTTCATTGGGAGCCATGCTGAGGCAGCCACAGTTGTGCACTGTTGTCCTGGTTGTGCTGATTTCAGCCGTGCAGTCCTGTCCATGTGGCTGCTCCTAGTCCAGGATAGCAGTGGCGCCACGTGGCTCTGGCTGCTCCTGGCCTCCTCAAGGCCATCCCCAGTGCCAATGGCAGCTGGTGCTGGTCCTGGCTGCATGGTTGCTCCCAGTGCCCATATAGCCTATTGTATTTGCCCCGATCTCCAACAAAGGAAGGAATGATGAACCTGAATCCATGTTCTCAGAAGGCTAATTTATTATTTTATGATACTATATTATATTAAAGAATACTAAACTATACTATACTAAAGAGTATAGAAAGGATACTTACAGAATGCTAAAAAGGTAATAATGAAAACTCGTGACTCTCTCCAGAGTCCCGACACAGCTTGGCACTGATTGGCCAATGAGTGAAAACAACCCATCAGAATCCAATGGAACAATCACCTCTGAGTAAACAATCTCCAAACACATTCCACATGTGAGCACAACACAGGAGAAGCAAATGAGATAAGAATTGTTTCCCTTTTCTCTGAGGCTTCTCAGCTTCCCAGGAGAAAAATCCTAGGTGAAGGGATTTTTCCAGAGAATGTGAATGCCACAATAGCCCCCAGCCAGCATGGCCTAGCAGTGCTGCTGGAAAAAAAGGACCTGGGGTCTCCGCCGGTGTGAAAAATGTGTATTCAAGGTTGGCTTTCCACAAATATTAAAATGAATATTACATGTGTTGTGTTAGAAAGTTATGCTGTATTAATTTTCTTAAGTAATGTGTTAAATATAGTTTTAGGTTATAACAAAATGTTAAAATAGAAACTATGCTATGTAAGATATTTTTAAAGAAAGGACTTGCACTGAGATAGGAGCCACAGAACACCTAAATCTTTCAGAGAAAGAGAATTTATTGCCCCATTATCAGAAGAAACTAATTTCTTCCCGCCTCGCTTATCCACAAAGATGCCATCAGGATTAAGAGGAAGAAGCTGACACTGACCAGACAGAATCCTGTGTTTGAATGGAATTTATGCATCATATATGAGGTGTATGAATATGCAACAGGCCGTTGTTTTTAAGGGTCAATCCTCTGTGAGTGGGTGTTCTTTTTCAGGCTTATTTTGGCCCAGAAAAAGGTACCCGGACATCCGTAATTCTTTGTTTTTATTGTCTCATATTGTCCTAATCCAAATTGTCCAAATTATTATTACTCTAATTATATTACTATTTTCATAACCATTTTATTACTATTAAAATTTTAAAATTTTAAAAACAAGTGATTTGTGTTTTTCACTGCCAGGAAAGAGGCCCAGCCCTACTGGGAAGGGGCCCGAGCTGCCCCATCAGGACAGGGCCTGGTGGGCTCCATGATGAGGGGCTCAGCAGCTGCTCACCACCCCTCACAGGGCAGAAACCTCAGCCTGCTCACCACCCCTCAGAGGGCAGAAACCTCAGCCATGCCAAGTCCTGCTGCAGGCCAAGCTGGCCTGGCCACACAGGGCCAGCCCCACACAAGGCCTGCCCAGCCTGGCCGGTTTCCCATTCAAAGGCCAGAAGCCAAAAGACTTGCCCCGCCCTTTGTTCATTTTTATATGTGTCTTCATGGAGGCGTGTTCGACTCTTTTAAGTGGTTGAACTGGGTGTCAATCTTCAAAACTAGCCAGCTGATTGGCTCTGCTTGGTCCCCACAGGGAACCACCCCTGTGGCCTGTGGACCGCACCCCAACTGAAAACCAGACTTCGTTAAACTGCGGCGCTGGACAGAGAATAAAAGCCTTCAGGTGAGTATAGGAGGCCAGAACTTGTGGGAAGTGGACCTGAAGTTTCCTAAGTACGGGAGAGACTGGAATGGTGCCTTGATGGTGGAGGAGGGAGACAAAATCATTGCTGGGGGAATGGGGACTTTACCTTGGAATGGAAGGAGATTCTATTCTCACAGCAGTAGAGAGATTTCCCACAATTTCAAGTTTTCAGCAATTCCAAAAGCAATTTTATCTCCCTCTCCTCAGTTTCACTGATAATTTATTTGGTTTGAATTGGCAACTGTTGATCTCAAGTCAGTGCTCTAGGAAAAGGTTTTTGGAAGAGCTCTGAGGGAGGTCATGGGAATGAATCCTCTTAGGTCATTGATTTCCTATAGACCAAGACATAGTGTAATACCCCAGGTGTTGAAGGGTGGCACAGACCTAAGTATTGTTTTAAAGACAAAGGTAGAGGAAATGTCATCTGCTGTGACTGGAAGCAGCCACAGTTTGGTGAATCACAGAGCCCAGGTTTCTGCACCCAGGGTCCTGCATGTCCCCATTGCCTTGGTGTCCCCTCTGCAGCTCTCTGAAGACACAGGAGAGGCAGCAGCCATGAAGATCCTGTTCCTGCTCTTCTCCCTGCTCCTCCTGTTGGCCCGGGGTGCTGCAGGTGAGATGGGAAGAGGGGAAATGGGAGAAAGTGTGAGCCTGTACCAGTGGGAATTCAGTGTCCCTGGAAGTGACTGAGTTTGTGGGAGTGATGAGAAGGTAATGGGGTATCAAGGTCAAAGCTGGTTTTTGAGTGAGTTCCCAACTGGACACTGATGTGGGGTGGAGAGACTCCATGGGAAAAAACCTGGCTTGTTCTGTGGGTTGAGAAGGGGTTTGGTTTTGAGACTCCACGCCTGCACCCAGCTGTTCCTCTTTAGAAGTCTCTTGCCCTGCAGAGGGATGGCAGAGGACCCCATGGGGTGTTTGGATAGGGGGGTTTCTTGGGGCACAAAGGTGACACTTCTTATCAAGTGGTTCATCCACTGAGTGTCCCAAATCCTCATTTCCCCAAGGGTTGATCCCTGCAACGGCTGGACAAGGACTATTCATCAGAGGCCCCATGAATCATGGCACAGGCAGGAGTGCAAGCACAACCCGCTCTGCCAGATTATTGCTGTAATTATTCTCTGTGTGTCTTTCCCCATGGAAACAGGGAGTAGAATTCAATGCAATCAGAGAGGAGGATTTTGTTCTTCTGTAAGATGTCGCCCCCCTCTAAGAACTATTGGAAGATGTTCAGACATGTCCGTGTGCTGCAAAAGGTAAGACCTGGATTTCCTGGCTAAGGACAGGTTTTACCTTTTTCCCGCAGAAGAATCTGTTTAATATTTCTTTCTTGACAACTCGTGATAAATATTCTCCTGCATTTATGCTTTGAAAGAGATGCTCAAGAAGGAAGGGAAAAGTCTTTTCTTTGGGGGTTTGGAGCTGCCCTGAGTGGGGCTGAAGGAGACAAACAATTGCCAAGGCCTACCCACTCACCAAAGCCACCAAAGAGGGAAACATTCCCTGTCCCTGGGCAGCACTGAGGACATGATCCCAAACTTGCTGCATTTGTACAGCCCTGGAGTCAGGGCTGCCAGCACTGAGATAGCCCAGGCCCGACCTGGCTGCACTAAGGACTGCACCTCACCTCCCCTGAGCCTGACTCTGCTGCACCTCACCCTGAGCATTGCAGGGCAGGGGAGACAGTGGCAGGGAAAGGTACACCAGGTGATGTCCTTGTCTGTTTTCTTCTTACAGTGACTGGATATGAAACCGTGAAATTCCCAAGCAGGACATGACCCTCGCTTCTGGCTGATGTCCCCATGTGCTGATGTCCCCATGTGCTGATGTTCCCTGCCCTGGGTGGCTGTGCCGTGCCCAGCTGGGCTGACAGCAGCAGTGGCAGCTGCTCCTGCTGGCTGCTGCTGGGCTGGAGCCCTGTGGTGCCAGCCCCGGTGTCTTTGGGGCAGGGGCTGCTTTTCCTGCCTTGAATAAAGACGAGCACTTTGGCATTGCAGGGCTGGGCCGTGTCTGTGTGTCCTGCTGCTGCTGCAGGGCTTGGTTGGGAGCAGCTGGGGACCCTGCCTGGTTCACTGGAGACTTTCCCTCTCAAGAATCAGACCCATAACATTTCTGATGTTGGAAAAGTCCTTTAAGAATATTGAGTCCAACCATTCCCCCAGCACTGCCAACCCCAACACTAAACCATGAGCACAAGTGTCACATCCACACAGCTTTTAAATTCCCTGCAGGAATGGTGACACCACCACTGCCCTCTGCAGCATGTCCTAAACAACCATCACCCATTCTGCAAAGAAATTTTTTCTAATGCCAACTCTAATCCTTCCCTCCTGCTATTTGAGACCATTTCCTCTCACCCTGCCAATTGTTACGTGGGAGAAGAAACTGACCCCAAATCTGTCTGCACTGCCATTGCTTGTAAGACCTGGAGGATTTGGTGAGGGATGTTCAGAGCATCCCTGCCTGCCTTGGCTTTTCCTTCAGCTGTGCTCACCTGTCCTGGCACTGACTCTGGGGCTGTTCCCTCAAGCTCCCTTTCCCTCTGCACTCAAGTGCTGCTCCTCCAGCCCAGGGGCTCCTTGGCCCAGAACATCTGGAGCCAGACTGATGGAGGTGTGGGAAACGAGCCCAGGGCTCACCAAAGGCACACAGGGGGAAAAAAAGGGCAAGAGGGAGTGCAGGAAATTTTATTTTCTCTATCTTATTACCAAACTCCCCAAAAGAGCTGTTGGTGTGAAATGATTGGCAAACCTTTCCCCTCACAGTACAAAGCTGAGCACGATTGCAATATTCAGTCAGATCTTCCACATCCCACTATGGGTATAGAACAGATAAAACCAGAGACCACAAGGAGGGAAAGCATTTCCTCATTTCTCCTCTTCCCAACACCAACCCACCTCTCTTGTCCATCCCATCCCTCTCCTGCCCAGCCCGGTGCCGCTGTGTCGTGGGTGTCACAAGAGGTGTTGCATGGGGACAACGGTGCCATTGATTGCAACAGCCCCAGGAGGCCCCTCAGCCTCTGGCCCTGCAGCAGGGAGGGAGCAGGGCCAGCCCCAGCACCCCCACAGCCATGGGGCACTCCTGGGGTTGGCCCAGGCCACTTGTGCCAGCCCCACCCACTGGAAATGGGGAAAAACCGGCGGTCTTGGGGCACAGGGACACTCCCTGAGCTGGACTCTTCACACAAGACATTCCAGCTTGGTTTGTTACAGACAGACCTTGGTGTGCTCTGAACCAACACCTTTCTCAGGTAGGTCACTGGGGACTCACTTCCAGCCCACCAAGACCCTTCCCTGCCCTCTTGCTCTTTCCTGGGTCAGTGCAGCACAGGGATGGGGACTGGGCTGGCTGGGAATCCTGGGAATGCTCTGGAGTTGGGGATGGATATTTGCCAGCAGAACTGGGAAGACTTTTCGCACTTTTCGAAAGCAAAGGGGATTGTGCAGGGTGTTTGGGCAGCAAGCCTTGGGCTGGCTTGGGCAATGGGCAACATTGGATAAGACCTCATTTAGCTTGGCCTCTCCAGGCACAAAGATTACCCTCAATCCTTGACCCTGCTTTGGTTCTTGGTGTGTTCCCTCTGCAGCCACAAGAAGACCAAGGCCAGGCATCAGCCATGAGGATCCTCTACCTGCTCTTCCCCTTGTTCCTCCTGCTGGTGCACAGTACTGCAGGTGAGAGGGACAGAGGGGACATGGCTGAGGTGGGAACCCCCACCTGAGGAGTTTTCCTGGTCCTGGTATGTGACCAGAATTCTCAGGTATTTATAACATTTGGGAGGGACTTGCTGTGACGAAGGTCTGGGCAGCTGAGGATCCAGCACAGCAAGTCCTGTAGATCCTGCTGATCTTTCCCTCTGTCTTTCCCCACATGCACCTGTTGCTGTGGAAAAAAATGAACTGTGACTGGAGAGTTTAAAACGTTGATTTTGTTGTTCAGTTCCCATATAAGACTGGAACTCAGAGTCAGCAGCAGCTACTCTGGAGCCAGACATATTTCGACTTTCATGCCAAACTCACTTTGACCTGTTACACTGAGCAGGATCCTCCTTGGCGCCAACAAACAAGAAAGAGTGTCAGAAAGAAAATGGCTACTGTGGATTTTTGGGCTGCAAATACCCCTGGGTCATCAAAGGAAAATGTTCCAGGTTCTTCTATTGCTGCAAAAAGTAAGTTTTGGAATTACAAATGTTGGTGTCATGGCAGAAGGTGTTTAAGGGCCCTGAGTCGCTAAAGGCTCAGGGCACTTGAAGACTGAAGGCAGAGCTGAGGGGAAGGATGGGAACGTGCTTGGAGATACCCTAAGAGGAGCTGCAGCAGCCCCCAGTCAGCCAGGGCCTCCCCACTCATCAAAGCCATCAAGGACTGAAATATTCCCTGTCCTTGGGGAGAACTGAGGACATGATCCAGGTCTGGCTGCATCTGCACAGCCCTGGAGCCAGGGCTG